>NW_027465849.1:2737107-3041231 GCF_049634645.1 Pelodiscus sinensis
GATCGTGGCCTCTCCAGTGTGTCCATCTCATGATTTTGTGGTGAGTCTCGTGATAGTGATTGTTTTCCTTTAAGCCCCAACCAAGTGGGTGTGTGCTGATTTCAGCCTTCATTCTTCAAAATAAATGACGTTTCTAGCCTCCGTGGGTGTGGTGAAATCTTGAAAACATGACAAATATTCTCTCTAAATTTTTTCATCTATGTGCAGAATAAATGTTGTTAGGTGCACCAAGGTATGTGCAGATGTGCACCACCCATAGAACCACATGCTGCCAACTGTTTGCACTCTGCTAATCTTTCCTCAATGGCTGCCCAAGTGCACAACCTACAGGGAACTCTGACAGTGATCCCAGTAAGGCTCAGAAGCAGAAGGCACATAAAAAGAACACCAATATGCAGGGCTTGACAAATAGTGTGATCTACTCGCCCGTGGCAAATAGATTACACCCCGGAAGAGCTGGCGCAGAACGATCTGCGCATGCACAGAACGATCTGCACATGCGCAGAGTGCAGAACCCCATGGCTGGTGAGCAGGGCTCGCCGCCACTCAGCAAGCCCTGCCAATATGCATGACTTCAGCATCCCCTCATGATTTTTAAAGCCAACCACATGATTTTTGGTAAGCCTGACACATAATTCTGGATCATTTGGCAAGTCTGCCTACCCTAGGATATTTCTGACTGTTCAGTCTTGCCCACAATGGCTACGTCTACAGTGCAAATTATTTCGGAATACGATATTCTAGAATAATTATTCCAAAATAGCTTATTTTGAAATAGAATAGCTACGCTGCAGGGAAGCCTGAAAATTAGTCCAAGGCAGGCTTCCCTAATGTAGACGTGCTATGTCAATTTAGAGCCCCAGGAGAAATAACTTAGAATGGCCCTGGTGAGGCCATATTTCAAAATAGCATAGGTGGAGCATCTACACACGGCAGCTGTGTCTACATTGGCACCCTTTTCCGGAAATGTTTAAAACGGAACAGTTTTCCATTATAAGTATTTCCGGAAAAAGCATGTCTACATTGGCAGGATGCTTTTCCGGAAATGTACATGTGCCAATGTAGACGCGCTTTTCCGCAAAAAAGCCCCGATCGTCATTTTCGCAATCGGGGCTTTTTTGTGGGAAAGACTACTGGGCTGTCTACACTGGCCCTTTTCCGGAACAGTTTTTCCGGAAAAGGACTTTTGCCTGAATGGGAGCAGCATAGTTTTTCCGGAAAAACAATGACGATTTTACATTAGATCGTCATTGCTTTTCC
Organism: Pelodiscus sinensis; assembly: GCF_049634645.1. Classification (NCBI taxonomy): domain Eukaryota; kingdom Metazoa; phylum Chordata; order Testudines; family Trionychidae; genus Pelodiscus; species Pelodiscus sinensis. The sequence continues at coordinate 2,738,368 of NW_027465849.1, forward strand.
GGAAAAGAAAGCGGCTAGTGTAGACAGCTTTCAAGTTATTCCGGAAAAGCAGCTGCTTTTCTGGAATAAGTGGCCCAGTGTAGACACAGCCGGCTTGTTTTGAAATAGCTATTTCAGAATAGGCATTATTCTTCGTAGAATGAGGTTTGCAGAAGTCAGAATAAGCCGTCCATTATTTCAAAATTATGTCAAAATAACGGAATTGCTGTATAGATGCTCACATAGTTATTTCAGAATAATGGCCACTATTCTGAAATAACTTTGCCATGTAGACACACACAAAGACTTGAAGAAGAAGCTAGATAAACTGAGACAAGAAATAAAACTTGGATTTCTAACAACAAATATCATTAACCACAGAAAATGTCTCATCAAGGGGATGAGCGTCCCCCATCCCTTCAGAGAAGGGGTCCCCATCAGTTGGTGTCTTTAAATCCAGAACAGGTGTCTTTGTCTAAAAGATCTGTTCTAGCTCAATCAGAAAACATGTGCTGGATGCAGGCACCATGGATCTGTGCTATATTGGAAGTTGATGGAAACTGGCCTGGAAATCCAAGAACAATCATATTGGTCAAAACAAGAACTCTGGCCGTGGGTTCCCAACAGTCTCTACGATCATTAAAGCTAATTGGGCTTTTTAAAGACTCATGATTCTCCCCCCCCCCTTCATTTTTGCCATTTGATTTCTGTACAATACAAAGAGACCAGTCAGTTTAACCCCTGTGAAACTCCCAGGGTACATCTACAATTCAATAAAAGACTGATGAGTGGCGGACAAGCAGCGGAGCAGAGCAGCTGAGGTGCTGCCAGATTGGTCCTGCAGCGCCGCTCCTTACCCCCCTGCTTGGCAATAACTACTCCAGTCTGGGGGGTGGGGAACCCGCTCCCCTCCTGGAAACTCTCGGCAGTGGTGTGGGGTTTCCCCCGCCTTTCTGCAAAACGGGAGAGGGTTCACCCCTCGCCACGTCATTCCCTGCCCACTCCCCACCTCTCAGCCTGACGCAGTGTGGGTTCCGGCGGACCCATCACACGGTATAATCCCCTTCCCCTCTTCTGCCCTGCCCTTTACCAGCCGCGAGTGTCCATGGGGCTCACAGCAGCTCCAATTGTCCGGCTGGCCGGAGCACTTCCGGGTTCCAATTGGTGCTAGACTATCGGGAGTGCCGGACCACTGGATGCCGGACAATTGGAGTCTTACTGTAATTGCTTTCTAAAAAAAAATCAAGTAGAGAATCTGACTTTATCCCAGAACTCCAGGCACTAAAGCTTTCAGAAAAACATTCTCTCTCTCTCTCTCTCTCTCTCTCTCTCTCTCATACACACCCAGCATAGTAAAATTGAGCATATTTCTCCAGGAATAGGGGCTTTGTGTGTTTTTTTTAATTTTCTGACATGTAGGGTAGAAATGAAGGACCCTGATAATCAGGGGATGAGGGGTACACACAGCCCCTGCCATGGGGAGAGAATGGGAGAGACTGCTAGGGCAGATAAGAGAAATGGGGGCACACAGAGCCTCTGGTGGATGGAGACAGTGGGGGATGCTAGTATACGGGACGCGGGAATGAGGGGGTACATATAACCCCTGCCAGAGGCTGCCATTGGAGGAGAATGGGAGAGCCCAGAATGAGAGTTGTGGAGGATTGAGGCGGTACACTGAGCTCCTGGAGGGTGACGACAATGGGGAGATGGTGGCATGGGAAAGTGGGGAATGAGGAGGCACACACGGCCCCTGCCATGGGGGGAATGGGGAATTTTAGTACTGGAGATGGGAATGAAAGGACACACTGAGCCCCTGGTGGTGTGAGAATGGGGGGGCACAGAGAGCTGCTGACAAGAGGCAGGCAGGATGCAGAGTCCCTGAAATCAAAGGGGCTGGAGAGATGGCACCCAAGAAGCGAGTAGGGGGGCAGATGGAGGTATGCAAGGAACTGAGCCTGCACAAGCTATGAAACATGTGACTCTTGGTATATATGAAACAGCAAGCTCTGGATGTGGGATTCCAACTCCACTGCTCTTGCTCATTAAAGTCAAGGGGGGGTTTCCCATTGATGCCCAGACTCCTATTGACCTCTAGGGTAGGGTTGAGTCATCCCAGCCCTATAGAGAACAATGGTTCCCATCCAGCTCAGAAAGGTGATAAAGGCACAGCCCATTCGGATGCTGATGCAGTTAAGTGAAACAGTTCCAGACAAACAGTAATAGAGAGGTAGCCCTGTTAGTCTGATCTTGCTAAAACAAAAGGAAAAACTATGTAGCACTTTAAAGACTAACCATCTTGTTAGTCTTTAAAGTGCTCTATAGTTTTTCCTTTAGTTCCAGACAAAGACATTCATCTCTCTCCACACCAAACACCTTTCCTCTCCTCTGTGCCATGGCCCCAGGGTTCCTGGACAAACAGGCTCTTCTCAGGCTCCCCTCCTATTTCCCTCTCTTCCCTAGCCTATGTAAACTCTTTTCTGGATCACCAAGGATAGGAGAACAATCAGAAGTGGTATTTATAGTTCATACCTCATAATGGGATAAAATGGAAGGTCCCATCATGGATCACTAACTTGTTAAAAAGAGAGGAACTAGTGGGTTTGAATAAATGGTTATTAGGAAAGGAATCGATAATAAGATGGAAGATATCATAATGCCACTATATAAATCCTTAGTATGTCCACATTGTGAATACTAAGTGAAAATCTGGTTGCCCCATCTCTAAAAATATATATTAGAATTGTAAAAGGTACAGAAAAGGGCAACAAAAATAATTAGGGATATGGAACAGCTTGTTTTTAAGGAAAGAGTTAAAAGACTGGGACTTTTCAGCTTGGAGAAGAGATGACAAAGGGTGTGTCTGCACAGCAGGGCTTAACTCAAAATAAGCTACACAAATTGAGCTACATCAATTGCATATCTTATTTTGAAATAGCTTATTTCCAAATAGGGAGCATCTACAATGCACTTATTTCAAAATAGAGCACTCTTCCTCAGACTTCCCTTATTCCTCGTACAATGCGGGTTACAGAAAACAGAGTAAGAAGTCTTCCAGCTTGACAGTATTTTGACACTATTTCGAAATAACTGCCTGCTGTGCTGACTAAGTTATTTCAGAATAGCAGTAGTTATTTTGAATAGTATTGCACTGTAGACATACCCTAAGGCCGTGGTCACCAACCAGTAGATCGCGATCTACTGGTAGATCTCAGGGGCTCCAAGAGTAGCTCTTGAGCCCTCTCTGAGCTGCGCACCTGCGCAGTACATTTACATTAGATTTCCTCATGTAATGTAGGCGGGGCTTCAAGGAAGGGGCGGGGCAGTAGATCTTCGCCTGTTCTGAGACTTAAAAAGTGATCTTGGGTGTAAAAAGGTTGGAGACCACTGCCTTAAGGGAACTTATGATGGGGGCCTATAAAATCATGAATGGTGTGGAGAAAGTGAATAAGAAAGTGTTATTTACTCCTTGTCATAACACAAGAACCAGGGGTAACCCAATGAAATTAATAGCCAGCAGGTTTAAAACAAACAAAAGACAATACTTCTTAACACAGTGCAAAGTCAGCCTGTGAACTCATTTCTAGGGAATCTTTTGAAGGCCAAAACTATAACGGGCTTCACAAACGAACTAGTTAAGTTCATAGAAGACAGGTCCATCAGTGGCTATTAGCCTAGAGATATTCAGGGGTACATGCTCTGGGTGTTTCTAAAGCTCTGGTGACCAGAAGCCAGGAACGGACAATCACTAGATAATTAATTGGGGTGTATGGGGTTGCATGGTAGTACTTCTAATGGGGTAGTACCTCTAAAGTAGGGCTTGTCAAACTTCTTCGGGAGTGGCCCATCCTTTATTGATTTTTACTGGCACCCAGCACCCACCTGTGGCTCCATGTAGTTGCTTTGCATGCAGCAGTGGCCACACCAAGGGCAATGGGTTTGACAGGCGGGCTAAACCAGATAAGGGTAGCCGATGGGATTGAAACCCTCGGTGATGTTAGAAAAAAAAATTGCCCCCCCCCCCCCCCCCCCTGTAAAAAGTTTGGCCAGGCCGCTCTTGCTATAGTGGGCTGCAGTACTCCTCGGGAGAAACCGGCCCCACCCTTCCTGCATACCATTGCCTTTAGAAAAAGGAAAGGTGTGAAAAGGGGAAAATAGCCTCAGACTCTCCCACCTGTCACCTTGGCCTGAGAACTGTGGGGCTTACCTGGTCACATGCTTACCTGCAGTTTTGGCCCTACCCCTGGGGCACAGACCCCCCACTTGATAACCATTGGGCCATATATGGTAATATGCAAGTGCAGGAAAGCGATGTGCGGATTTGGGGAAAAATACCCATCGCACAGTTTGCTCAAGGAGGTCTTCGCAACACATGTACTACCGTGCGTGTGCCTTCCTGTATACTTCAAAGCGCTGCCGGCCTGATCAACTGACCAGCCACCTCCCCCGACGCTCAGACGTAACCAAGGCCTTCGCAACCAAACCGATATCTTTGAAATGTTCCGTGTGCTGTGTAAGTTGGTATGTATGATTTGATTTTTTCTTGTTGTATAAGCTTAGTGTTGTAGTTGTTTTGGGTAGTACATAGAGTTTGTAGTTATCACTGTTATTTAATTAGTGTAGCTGGATATTTTTAGAATAGAGACTATTCCCCTTGCCATTCCCATCCTTATATCTCTGACACGTTTAACTAGAAATCATAGAATAAATAGAATAAATACTGTAAATTCATTATTAACATGGTATATTAAAATCTTAGAATAAATACTATACATTCATCATTGTTATAAATCTTTTTTTTTTATTTGCTAAAACGGTCCACCTGGTTCTGTCCTTCCCCACTTGAGTATGCATCATTGGACCTGTGATTCTCGCGAAGACTGCTTCGATAGATCAGGTGGAGGAAATCTTTATGATTCAACGGCTGAGAAGGCATTGCAGCAGCGCACTATGGAGTGCGTGGGGCAGGTCAGAGCATTTAAGGTGACATGGCCATCCAGTGCAGCCAAGGTAGTCAGCAGAAGTAACAATTTTTTTCATGCCACTGGATTCCAACTTCTGAGGCCGAGAGAGTGGGATAGGCTCTGTGCAAAGGCTTTCCCACTATAATAATATTTTTCACACACAGGTTACATTGTGCAAAAAAGGAAGTTGGTAATGGGAGCATGGAACATCCATACGCTCATGGACAGTGAGGACACAGTAAGACCTCATCGGAGAACAGCCCTAGTTGCTTAAGAGCTTTCACACTATGGTATTGATATCGCTGCCTTGAGTGAAACCAGGCTTGCTGAAGAAGGATTTCTCACTGAACTAGCTAGTGGTTATATCTTCTTCTGGAAAGGGAAAGCGCAGAATGAGGATAGGATTCATGGAGTCGGCCTGGCCGTCAAGACTAGTCTGATGAAACAACTTTTGGACCTGCCTGTCAGTATTAACGAGAGGCTCATGAAGCTACGCCTACCCCTTAGTCATAAGCGGTAAGCAATAATCATCAGTGCATACGCTCCCACCACGAACAGCACAGAGGAGACAATTGAACAGTTCTACACCAATCTCAGTTCCGTTCTGTGCTCAGTACCAGCCAACGACAAGTTGATCTTGTCGGGAGACTTCAACACCCGAGTTGGCTGCGACAACAGTCAATGGGAGAGAGTGTTAGGGAAACATGGCATTGGAAAGATGAACAGCAACAGCTTATTGCTGTTGAGCAAATGTGCAGAATATGACCTCCTCATCACGAACACAGTGTTCAGGATGGCAAACAAATACAAGATCACCTGGATGCACCCTAGATCGAAACAATGGCATGTGATAGATTATGTCATTGTTCGTCAGCATGATATTCAGGATGTCCTTATCACCAGAGCCATGCGAGGAGCAGAGTGCTGGACTGACCATAGGCTTGTTTGCACCATTTTAAAAATACACATTGCTCAGCATCACCCAAAGCACCCATAGCTTATCTGAATAGCCTTTAACATTGCCGGACTCCAGCAGCCTTCTCATCTGCGCAAGTTCCAGTGAAGCCTTGATGAAAAGTTGACTGCCAACGGACCATTGATTGGAGGTCCAATTCAGAAGTGGAGCCAGTTTAGAGAAATGGTGATGGAGACAGCGAAGTCAGTGCTTGGTCCCAAGAAACACAATCATCAAGATTGGTTTGATGAGAACAACAGTGCTATTGAGGACCTGCTTGCCAAGAAGAACAAGGCATTTATGGAGTGGCAGAATGACCCAGGTTCCATCTCTATGAAAGACAGGTTTAAGTCCCTCCAGGCCCAGGCTCATTGAGAAATCTGCAAAATGCACGATCAGTGGTGGGAAAAAAAAAGCTGAAGAGGTGCAACATTATGCTGACTTAAATAACCCAGAGGAGTTCTTCAGTTCTATCAAGTCAGTCTTTGATCCTTCTCAGTTTGGCTTTGCCCCCTTCTTGTCTGCAGACGGAGCCACGTTGATTAGGCATAAGGCTGGCATTAATAACCGATGGAAAGAGTATTTCAGTTAGCTCCTGAATCGTCCATCATCAGTCATTCAGTCAGCACTGGAACAGATTCCTCAGAAGCCAACCCTTGAAGATCTGGGAGATCCTCCATTTACTGACCAACTTAGAAAGGTCATCAGGCAGATGAGTTGCGGCAAGGCATCTGGCAAGGATGGAATTCCCGCAGAACTGTATAAGGCATTTAATGAGGAGTCACTTAAGGTTTTTCATAATGTCTTAACCAGTATTTGGGAAGAGGAAGAAATGCCATCTGACCTCTGTGATGCCATGATAGTTGCTCTGTACAAGAATAAGGGTGCAAGAGCCAACTGCAGGAACTATAAAGGTATCTCACTGCTTTCCGTTGCCAGGAAAATCCTTGCCTGTATCATCTTGAACAGGCTGACTTCGACAGTTTCAGAAGTGAGTCTCCCCAAGTCACAATGTGGCTTCTGCCCTAATCACAGTACTGTCGATATGATCTTCGTAATGAGACAGGTGCAAGAAAAATGCCTTGAGCAGAATAAGAACCTCTACTCTGTCTTCATTGATCTGACAAAGGCATTCAACACGGTTAATAGAGATGCATTGTGGATCATCCTCAGGAAGCTGGGTTGCCCACTGAAGTTCATCTTGCTCATCAAGCTGTTTCACGATGACATGACAGGAGCGGTACTCTTGGATGGTGTACCATCTGAGAAATTTAACATCTCCAGTGGCGTGAAGCAGGGCTGCATACTTACCCTGGTGCTTTTTAACCTGTTCCTCACTCAAGTCCTCATGCATGCTGTCAGAAACTTTTATCTTGGTATTTACATCAGATACCGTTTGGATGGTTCACTGTTTGATCTGAGATGCCTTACTGCAAAGACCAAGGGTATGTCTACACTACCCCGCTAGTTCGAACTAGCGGGGTAATGTATGCATACCGCACTTGCTAATGAAGCCCGGGATTTGAATTTCCCAGGCTTCATTAGCATAAGCGGGGAGCCGCCATTTTTAAATCCCTGCTGCTTCGAACCCCGTGCAGCGCAGCTACACGGGGCTCGAACTAGGTAGTTCGGACTAGGGTGCCTATTCCGAACTACCGGTACACCTCGTTTCACGAGGAGTAACGGTAGTTCGGAATAGGAACCTAGTCCGAACTACCTAGTTCGAGCCCCGTGTAGCCGCGCTGAACGGGGTTCGAAGCAGCGGGGATTTAAAAATGGCGGCTCCCCGCTTATGCTAATGAAGCCCGGGAAATTCAAATCCCGGGCTTCATTAGCAAGTGCGGTATGCATACATTACCCCGCTAGTTCGAACTAGCGGGGTAGTGTAGACATACCCCAAGACACTGGAGAGGCTTATCACCGAAGCGCTGTTTGCTCTCTTAACATTGTCTGTTGCTACTCACCCGTGTCATGTCTTGAGCACCTCCCATGTAAAAATCGCTAGCAACAGCAAAGTGCCTAGCTGACTTCATGGAACATCCAGTCTCTGAGCTTTTAAAAACCAGACACCACTGGTCTCCTTTTCCAAACATCTCAGCTCCAGTGTTCCCCATAAGCTGTGTGCTTATGTGGCTACTCATCCACAGCTAGGTTTTGTGTTTCTACTGGTGGTGCACATGCCTTGGTGCATATAAAAATCATTCTGCACATGGATGGAAACATCTGCACATGGATGGAAAATGTTACAGGGAATATTGCCGTACATGGGAAAGGATTTTTCAGTATAACCAGAGGGTGAATTTAAACCAGTGCAATAATCCCTCATTTTGTACCAGCGTCTGCGAGTGCAGACAATGGACTTGAAGACAAGTTCTGTGTGTGCTCAACACTTGTTCCTCTCAGCCCCAAAAGCTGGTCTGATGAAAGATAATATCTCACCCGTCTTGTCTCTACTACCCAGGGACTGATCCAGCGACAGAGCCACACTGCAAATTGTAATCCCTAGTGCTCATCATATGTAGGTCTCAAAGCACTACACAAGGCAATTCAGTCTCATGATCCCCATGGCACAGCTGGAGAAACTGAGGCATGGAGAAGGGAGGTGGGACTTGCCCAAGGTCACAAAGCAGCAGACCTGGGATGAAAATATTGGCCTCTTCACTCTAGTCTTCTATCCTCGAGGCAACACTGTTCTACTCAGTGCTCTATTCTTGCTGTCAGGATTTGTAGCCATCAGGTGGCAGTTACGCCAGCATACCAGGATGCATGACTGGGAAGCTTTTAGAGGGTAAGGATGAGAAGATCTATCAGCTTTATGAAGCGGTTCAAATGTAGACCAGGTGCCACCAGCTGGGGCTCCCTAAGCCACGCCTAGATGCTACTGCATGCTAAGGGATGACATGTTCTGACATTGTCTCCTACCATCCAGTGACGGGGGTGCTGAGTCAAACTAACTTGGCACCAATGTCCCCTCTAATTTTTTCCAGAAATTTTGTACAGAATCCATTTTGTCATGTGCACAAAAGCATGTGCAGATGAGCACCGCCAGTAGAAACACATGCTGCTGACAGTCGGCGTCTGGGGGCTCTGCTACTTAGCTGGGCGGCATTCAAATCTCTCCTAGATGGTCATCCAAGTGCTCAGCTTATGGGGGATATTACTTCAGCAACATTGTCCACCTCTCCAGAAAAGGACAACAAAAATGATGAGGAGTTTGGAACGGGCGATTAAAAAGACTTGGACTTTTTAGCTTAGAAAAGAGGCGACTAAGGGGGGGATTTGATAGAGGTCTATAAAATCATGACTGGTGTGGAAAAATTGAATAGGAAAAGTTATTTACTTATTTCTACAATATAAGAACTAGGGGTCAACAAATGAAATGAATAGGCAGCAGGTTTAAAACAAACAAAAGGAAGTTTTTCTTCCCTCAGCGCACAACCTGTGGAACTCCTTTGGGATTGGTCCTGCCTTGGGCAGGGGGCTGGACTTGATGACCTTCTGAGGTCTCTTCCAGCTCTATGATTCTATGTGGTGAAGGCTAGGACTTTAACAGGGTTCAAAAAAGAGCTAGACAGATTCCTGGAGGTTAGGTCTGTCAATGGCTATTAGCCAGGATGGGTAGGAAAGGTGTCCCTAGCCTCTGCTTCTCTGGAAGTGGGTGACAGGGGAGGGATCATGTGAGGATTACCTGTTGTGTTCCCTCCCTCTGGGGCATCTGGCATTGGCCACTGTTGGCAGACAGGATAATGGGCTGGATGGATCGTTGGTCTGACCCAGTATGGCCATTCTTATGTTCTTATATTCTTATTGTCTGTATTCACTGGGACCTCATAGTCAGGCTGTGGGCAGAGAAGGCCAGTTAACAGAGGGAAGATACAATGGAGGGATATCTCCAGCAGCCAGGAATGTCCAAGCAAACAGGAAGGAAGTGCTGAGGGAGGAGGTTGCTGCAGCCTCCCCCAGATGCTAACTGGGCTACAGATTGTAAAGATACATCTGATAAAACAGGAAGTGGAATGGGTCTGATCAACTAATAGGGCTGGAAAGGACTCTGAGGGGACCAGCCTGTGTTTATCCTATGTGCTGTGTCCCTCCATCCCCCATATCATCTGGAAAGGCAGAAGGCTGTGCTGTCTGTTACAGGGAGGCTGGGGTCCCATTCAAAGAGAGCAGAGTTCAGGTTACATGGCAGGGAAGGTTGACCTCTTCACTGTGCATTTCTTGGGCTTCAATGCACTGTGCAGTAACTCTGCCTGTCCTGGGCTCCATGGTTTCACGGGCCCAGGCCCTCCAAGAGATTTAGGCGCCTCTTTGATTTCAGCCGCTGAGGATGTGGACCAGACAGTTTAAGGCCACAAGGAACCATCTCTGAGCTCCTGCCCATCACGGGCCTCTAAACTTGACTCAGAGAGGTTCCCTAGATTAAGCCCAGAAATCGAGGTGCACTTGCCATTCTGGAAGCACCCGAGGCCCTGCTGCTTGTACTTCACTCTGAATTAACAAAGTTTTTGGACAGCAGGCTTCCGTTGTTCTTTGAAAAAGCAGTAGGGGCAGGGCGAGGTGTTCCTGGGGATATCTCAGCACCGCTCAGCGACCATCTGTGCCCTCCTCCACTCTCCTGTGTGCCGCTGGGTTGGGCTGATCCTCTCTCCACCAGGCAACACTGCTAGAATAGAGGTGGTAGCCAAAGAGCTGTGAGGAGCATATCTGGAAGGGAAAATTAGTTTAGTGGGGGGGATGGGCTCTGTTTCATCCAGGCAGAGGTGTGAAGTGGCCCTTTCAGCAGTCCATCTGGTTTAGGACAGTCTCTCAGAGCCCCTGGGGTTCACAGAAATTTGAAATGAATATAATCTCTCTAGAAGACCAGGGGAGGGATCTGAGAAGCTTTTGACCAACTACACACTTCCCACAAGAAGTTTTCCTCAGACCCCTTTTTGGCTTGACCAGGGGCCAAGAGAGTTACCCCATCAGGCCCCTGGATTTTTGGGATTGCTCCTAATTTAAGAAGGCTACAGCATGGGAACCTGTTGATCCAGACACTCCAAATGGAATTCTGATTTAAAGCCCTACCTTGAATTAGCTGGTAAACCTCACTGCAGGAGGAATACCAGCTAATTCGAGTTAGGGCTTTAAATCGGACTCCCGTTTCACTGCCGCATGTAGACACGGGCAGTTACTCCGGCCTAGTGAATTTCTAAAATGGCGACCGGCCGGGAACATGCAGCTCAAGCGCGGGATATTTAAATCCCGGGCTTGATTTGCAACTTCGGTATGCTTCATTTGCCTCCCTACTTCGAAGTAGGGGGCAAGTGTAGACATACCCTCTCACACACAAGCACACTGTCTTGTTACCAAAAGTTGCTCTCCCTAACTGCACTGGCCAAGTGAGTTAGATGGGGGAGAGGTGGAGCCCCTTCTGCCTATCTGGATCCATGCTCCCATGTTGACAAGATGAAAACCCTCTGCAAGATGCCTCATATTTATCCCTCTCATGCAGCCAATTAGTCATCACTTTGCCTTTCTTAATGCTGCTTCAAAGAGAGCTCTTTGAAGGGCAGGCACTTGCTGCTTGACTCCCAAGGAGTCTGTATGTCCAGTCTTCTTAATGAGCTCATTTTACAGGTATTGTCTTGGATCTGGCTCCCAGACCTTCTCCACCCTTGGGACTGCTGCTAGAGGTACTCACCTTTTATTCTCCATTCACACCTCATTCATTTCAACAGGACAATCAAGGAAAGGGGAGAGCTCAAAAGACATTTTCTCTTACAAGATCTATATATATAAAAAGGAAAGTTTCTCTTAATACAAAGTTATAGGAGAAATGTTACAGAGATTCTATAAGAACACTTAACAAAGATATATCTTAATACAAAGTTATATGAGAGTGATAATATTACAGAGATTTATCTACATGGGGACCCTCTCCCAAAGATGGATTGTAGGGACTGCTTCTGGTTTATGTGCTGACAAGTGTGTTCTAAGCTGCATCCCTGTCAACTTTTGTTCTAGCTGCTGGCTGAAAGTCACATCTGACTGCTGGGGAGAGAGGGGAGGCTGTAGGGTCTAGTGACTCCCCCACAGCTTGGTGACACATGGCCTCTTTGGGTCAAGTTGGACTCTATCCCCTCATTGCCCCACCTGAGTTGCACACCCCAGTGCCCAGAGAGGTGGGGAGGAACTCCCCTCCCTCTCCCCATGCAGAAAGTTCAGTTCATCCAGTGAATGACTGGCGCATTCACACTGACGCCAGGTTTCTGCAGGTCCAGGAAACACACGGCTGTCAGACAGGATTCTGCCATAGTCCTGATGTGCTTGAACATGGCTGGCATGCAACAAAGTGGGCACATTGAAAGCCATTCCCAGCAGAGGCTAGTCATCCAGGCACTAGCTGGGGAGCGGAGTTAAGGTGCCACCTTCACAAGTGCCTGGGATTCCAGCCCCTTATCGAATGTGGGGTTATGGGGAGCTGCTGCCCAATTCTCTCATTTACACCAAGACCACAGCTGAAGGCTGCATCATGCTGGGGGGGATGTGGCTCAGTCTCATGAGTGCAAGAGCTGCCAGGCCTTAGGGTTATCCATCTCTCGGAGCATGCTAAGATCACACCCAGCTAAGATCTGCTTCTGCACAGCCTGGGTCACACGCATTCCCAAACACCCTCCCTCAGCACCCCAGTGTTTGCCCAGGGTGGGCTGGGCTGACTTGTCTTTTCAACAAGCCCCTTTCACAGGAAGATCTACACATTGCCCTGGCTTCCCTCGCTGGGGGAGGGGCAGGGGGAGCAGCAAGGTGTGGGAGTTGTCATTTGCCTTCCAGGGGCAGCGGAGGATTGTCCTTCTCTTTGCATTTCAATGGCTGTGTTCCCCTGGACAAATCCCCCTGCACCTGCACTCCAGGGGGAGGGGCAGTCATAAAGAGAAGACAGCACCATTATTCTGTCAGCAGAAAAAGCAGCTTTTATTCCCTACCCTCCTGTCACTGTGCTGGGGCTGAAGGGGTTTTGAGCATGCACAGCCGAGCTGTCCAGAACTCGGGGTCTGGCTACACTACCAAATTTTGTTGACAAAACTTATGTCCACACCCAAAAGTCGACACAACAAAAATCAGAGGGGGTATGTCTAGACTACAGGCTTTTGTCAACAGAAGTTTTGTCGCATCGACAGAGCTTCTGTCGACAAAGAGCATCTGGACTGCATTACGCGGATCGACATAGTGATCTTGGCCAGATTTGCAGGGCTGGGTTTTCCGAACTGCGGTGGAGCACTCGACGGGATGCACTTTCCGAGCCGTGCACCCCTCATCGAGCAGCACAGTATATTAATAGAAAGGGATACTTTTCCATGGTGCTGCAGGCCCTGGTTGACCCCCAGGGACAATTCACAGACATTTGTGTTGGGTGGCCAGGCCAGGCACATGATGCCCGCGTATTCTGGAACTCCTACCTGTACCGCAGGCTGCAGGCTGGGGTACTCTGCAGCCGGGGATGTGCAGATGCCTACATGCATCGTGACCGATGCAGCCTACTCGCTTATGCCCTGGCTCATGAAGTCCTACACCGGCCACCTGGATATGAGCAGGGAACAATTAACTCCCACCTGAATCGGGCTCGCTTCCAGGTGGAGTGCGCCGGTGGCCGTCTGAAGGGCAGGTTTAGATGCCTGCTCACTCGGCTGGACGTGGGGGAACACAACATCCCCGATGTGGTTGCAGCATGCTGTGTGCTGCACAACCTGGTGGAGAGAAAAGGGGAGGCTTTCCTTCCTGCGTGGGGGACCCGGGCTGACGTGGAGGGGAGGCACTTTGAGCAGCCCCGGATAGCTGCCATTAGGCAAGCCCACCAGCTAGGCTTGCGCATTCGAGAAGCCCACGAGGAGTACAGGTAGTTTGGAATAGGAAGCCTAATCCGAACTACCTAGTCGGTGCCGTGTGTACCTGCGGGCACGGAGTCCAAACTAGCGGACATTTAAAAATGGCGGCGCCCGGCAACATGCAAATGAAGCCCAGGAAATTCAAATCCCAGGCTTCATTTGCAACTCCGGTTGACTACATTACCACCCTAGTTCGAACTAGGGTGGTAGTGTAGACATACCCTGAGGGAGCAGTTCTCCCATGGAGGCCAATGATGTTTCCCAGGGCCTTCCAAATGTGGAATTGCCCCATGCCCCCGGTGCTTTCCTCCCCAAAACCCCTCCTGGCCCCACATTCACACATTGGACTCATTCATCACACACTGAGAACAAAGACAGGTGTTGGTGAAAACATTTGTACAGTTTATTGCACTGTTGCTTTTTTGAAAAACTAAAATATAAAGCTCTTATGTTCAGAGAAAATAAAAAACTCTTTTGTTCAGAGAAAATAAACTCTTTGTAAACAAAATAAAGTGCTTCCCTCAGTGACTCTCACAGGTGGGAAGGGGGAATGTCAACCTGGAAGAGGGGAGGGAGGCTCAGGGCTGAGGGGGCTGCCTGGCAGTTCGGCTGCGGAGGCCTTTTCGCACCCGGCTGCGTGTGCGGGGTGGGACAGTAGGGGCTGCGCAGGAGGTGGGGCTGTACATGGGTATGGGATGGCAGGGGCTGGGGGGGGGGGCAGAGGTTGAGGGAAGGCAGGAGTTCGGGGGGGCAGGGGCTGAGGTGGGGGCAGGTTGAGCGGGAGGAGCAGGACCAGACAAAGGACCAGGGAAGGCCATGACCTCCTGGATCACAGAGGAAATATCAGTGCACTGCTGGGCATATTCCTGCAGCAAGCACCTGCGCCACTCGGCCTCTGCCTCCATCCTCCTATCCATTGAGTCCTGCATCCATTGCAGGACCGTGATGTGCTGGCAGCCCCGACTGGTGGGGCAGGTGTGGGGCCCCCCTCCTGGTCAGCTGGTCCGGCTGTGCAGGGCAAGAGGGAAAAGTTCTCAGTCATGCATGCTCACACTTTCCCTGAGAGGGCCTGCCCTCCTTCTTAACAGGCAGTGCCTGTCCTAGGGTCAGAGGATGCTCATGTGGGTCTCACAGTAAGGCATGGTGCGGCCTGCCCAGCAGCCACGGCCTCCCTGGAGCCCAGAAGGTGTGCCGGCCACTATCCTGCCCCCTCCCTCTCCCCACATACCCCATGGCTGAGCAGCACAGACAAGTGTCAGGCCACGGTTGGGGTTCCTGTGGAGTACTGAGAGGCCTGCAGCTGTGAGGCAATCCCAGCATCCCCAACCCATGCCTGCACCTGGTATCACTGCCTGCCAGAGCAGGTGGTGCCTAGCAGTCGTGCAGGTGCAGGGGTAGGACGGCCCTCTCTGAGGGCAGCCATGGGTGTGGCCCCCTTCCCCCAGGCTGTGATCAGCATGACATGTCACAGCACTGCACCATCCACTTAGCTCCTGCCTGCCCTGCCCTGCCCTGCATATGTTGGACCCTCACAGCATGCACCTGATGTTCCCTCCCCGGTGTCCAAAGTTGCCTGGGAGGCCTCCTGCATCTGGGCATCTGGTTCCTGGGTGCTTCGGGTGCTGTCCTCCTCCTCCTCCTCCTCCTCCTGGAGCTCTGGGTCCTCTGGCTGGAGTTGCGGCCGCTGCTGCACAGGGGTCTCCAAGCCAGACTCCACAAGCCACTGGGGAGGTGTTGTATTATGCAAGCAAGGTGCTAACAAACTTCAACAGGCCTTTATTTAACAAAGGTGAAAGCTCTTTACAAAGCTGCTGCTGCTCCCCTCTGTAGCTCTCACTCAGGCCTGGCCCATCTCCTCCCCCATCCTTCCTGTTTCCTGTGCTTCCAGATTCCCAACAGCCAGTGCTCCTAGTTCTAATCATTACAAGCAGCATCTAAAACACCACCGGAGGCAAGGATTCCCCTGCCCCCAGGATCCTGTCCAGGCCCTCATAGTAGGCACAGGAGTGTGCCCTTTCCCCAAAGCGAGAGCTGCACTCACGGGCCCTGACGTACCCCTGCCTCAGCTCCTTCACCTTGGCCCTGCGGTGGCGTGCAGGGGTGGTGGCCTTTCCTGCCCAGGCCGTCAGCCATTCTGGCATATATGTCCGTGTTCCTGTGCCTGGACTGTGGTAGCTAAAGAGCCTCCTACTTAGCCCACAACTCCAGGAGGGCTTTGATCTCGGGCCCTGACGAGGAGGGTGCCCGGCGTTTTGTGCCCCTGGCTTCCTGGGGGGATGTGTCCCTGGAAGGGCCAGGGGAGTCCCTGGAACATGGCTCCGACTTGCCTTACTGGAAAGAGCTGCGCAGTCAGGGTCCTCTCTGTAGCCAGACAGACCGCCCCCCCCATCTCATCCATCTTATTTGCCTCTCTGAAGCATACAGGGCAGAGAAGGAGCAGTAAAATCAGCATAGTCTATGCTGGCTCATCTGATCCTGAGAAGCTGGAAAAAAAAAACAGATATGTGGAGAGAGAGCGATTAAGTCAATAAGCTGGCCTCGAGGCTGTGAGAACTGCCCCGGCTGGCACCCATGGTGATTCAAACACACACACAGTCCCTGGGAGAGGAATTTCCCACTGAGAAAAGAATCGCCAGTACTTCAAATTTAATCATCTCAATTCTCTCTTACAAGTGTAAATTAAGTTCTCAACTCCCTTGTAAGAACTGGTCTCACAAAAGACAGACCAGCATCATTTGGTATTACAGATAAGAAAGAGAAATACGTGACCCCATGAGTATAAAGGTGGTACAGCAACACACTCTCTTTTGAGTGTCATTCTACCCTCTACCTGCTGGTCGGGTTAGGTGTTTGACCTCCCGAGGTTCCATGGGGACGCCCACCTCGTATTTTCGTCTTTCCTAGGAATTGAGGGACCGGCCCTGGCCTGACATGCTGGAGTCGAGAGGCACAGAAGGGGGTAAAAATTGTACCTGGATGTGGTCCTCTGTCTTAAGTGTACACATAGAAAGAGTAAGCTGTTACTTGGTACCATTATTTCTATTTTTCTATCTTTATCTTCTTTGTAACCATTTTTAAGATCTATATTTTGCTAGTAGTTAAGAAATAGAACAATAGCCATTGCAACTATATGATTTATAAGCTTCCTCAATAAACCTGTAACTGTTTAAGCTTTAACCGGACTCCTTCAGTTGCTGTAACAGAACCAAGCACAATTTAAAAGAACTTCAGCCGGTCATTAGGGACAGATATAGGGAGAGCTTGGGCGTTTGGATTTGTGTCACACCCAGGTGACACAATCCACTGGGGCACCTTTCAGTCTTTCCCCAAGGCTGCCCGCTGCGAAGGAATTACGAATTCTAGCAGCTGAAATCTAAGGTGTAATAAGCTCTTCCTATAAACTTGGGGCGTCTGAGAGCCTGTTGGCTGCCCTCTGCGACGGGACCCCGGTCCTAGCAGTAAAGTCACAGACGTTAAACTATTTTTCGGGGTGCCCTCCAGCCTCCTAGGCTGCCCACTGCAACGAGACTTTGTGTCTCAGCAGTTGAAGACTTGGGTGTAACACACACGCACACACTGCCCTGACCGTTGGCTGACAGAATTGGCGTAGTCGGCAGGATTGTGCTACTGGTTCACATACAGCAACATGAAGTCTGTCATGATAGACATGGACTTTAGTGGTATAGAGAAAGGGTTTGCCCAGGAAGGTTGGGGCAACCCAAAATTGGAGAAATGTTAGAAGAGGATTGGGGAAATCCTGAGGAGTTGTGGGTGCAGTTCTGTAAGTATAGAACTGCCTGCAAGCTAAAGAATGGGACAAAGCCTGAGTCTGTGGAAAGGAGCCACTTTCCATTTAGCAAGGAAAACAGGATCAGGCCCAGACAAGCAGGCAGAAATGGAAAACAGGATCAGGCCCAGACAAGCAGGCAGATAACAGATAAGATTGAAAGCTTTGTGGTAGAACTGAGGAAAAGGCAGTAAGTACTGGAAATCTAAATCCTTAAAACATCCTTACAAGAGTAATAGCTGAAACAAGGCCAGTTTTTATTTTAGAGATAAGAAAGTGTTTAAAAAAAACACAGAGAATTTAAACTCTGCAGAGAATGGAGAGAATTGAGCAGTTGTGCAAATGCTAAAATGGTGTAGATAGAAAACTGTGGTTTCTTTACAGTCATTCTGAAGGAAAAATGGGCCCTTTTTCCAAAGGAATGTCTGTAAATAATCCAGGCAGATTTGACTCAAATCTGAACATTTGATTAGAGAGACTGCTAAAAGAACTCTAAAGGGAGGGGGTTCTATTGGAACTGAACTACCCCATTGAATAAAAAGGGAATGTAACTGTTGTACAGCTATGTAGAAATAGTGTAAGAAAGGTTCACAGAGAATGTATGTGTATCTGTGTGTAGATATATATATATATATATATATATATATATATATATATATATATATATATATATATATATATATATATATATAGTGTAAATAATATGAAGTTTTCAAGGTCCAGTAATCTTGTTTGTAGGTTTAAAACAAATTGGTTTGGTAAGACCATTTTAGTCCAAGTTGTTTAATGAAGGTACAGGAAAACTGTAAGCATAAAGAAAGAGTTACACTCTATGCAAAGTTTAATGTGGCTAAGTAGTGTTGTAAACAAAGATTGCACATTTTCCTGTAACATGCCATGTACACTATAGAATGAGTAAAAACTGCAAACAGATTAAATGCTGTGAAAGCTCCAAGAGCCACAACAGGTTGTGATTTCCTTTGTGATGTAAATACCCTAGCTGGCAGCACAAAGAAGCTTTGCTGTGCTACCGTTCAAGCGCCCAGAGTATTCTCCAAGACCCTAGCGGTTGTCGCTGCCTACCTTCAACATCTTGGCATCACGATTTTTCCCTATCTGGATGATTGTCTACTGAAGGCCCTCACCCTAAACGAAGCCATGTCAGCGGTCAACACAACCAGGGCAGTGCTTGAAACCCTAGGGCTCATTATCAACCTAGCAAAATCCTCCATGATGCCCTTGCAATCTTTCGAGTTCATCGGAGCGAGGCTGGATTCGATAGCCGTGAGAACATACTTACCCCAGACACGTTTCATACCATCCAAGATCTGGTAAACACCTTACTCATCGCTCCCAAGACTCCCATACTTACCTGCCTGCAATTGCTAGGACACATGGCTGCCACTACTTATGTTGTTCTTCACGCAAGGCTCCATTTACGGTGACTTCAACATTGGGTACTCACAGTATATACACCAGGCATCCAGAGCATGCACAAGTCAGTCGTTATCCCCAAACATGTCAGAGACTCATTAGCGTGGTGGCACACCCCCGAGAATATCCTAACAGGCGTTCTTTTCCATGGCCTGAAACCAGTTGCACAGCTCACCACAGATGCATCTTTAATTGGTTGGGGGGCCCACCTGCGGGACTATCATGCTCAGGGCCTGTGGACACCTCAGGAGTCCCTGCAGCACATAAACTTTCTCAAACTGTGGGTGGTGTTCAACGCTTGCAAACACTTTCTACGCATCATACGAGGTACCACAGTACAGATCCTCACCAATAACATATGCACCAATTATTACATCAATCGTCAGGGAGGCGCCCAATCCCGATCCCTCTGCGCTGAGTCCATCCGCTTATGGAATTGGGCTATTCAACATGGGATCACCCTTACCGCAGCGTACCTTCCTGGCAAGAACAACCCTATTGCCATTGCCCTCAGCTGGACTTTTCCCCCACAACACGAGTGGGAACTGCCCAACGACGTTGTCCGCAAACTCTTAGAGCACTGGGGATACCCCACTATAGACCTCTTCGCCACCCGGTACAACCAAAAGTGTCACCGCTATTGCTCAAGGGCGGGCATCGGCACAGCTTCCCAGAGGGAAGCCTTCTTCATCGACTAGGGGCAGCACCGCCTGCTGTACGCTTTCCCCCCGATTCCACTCATCCCACGAGTACTACAGAAAATAGCAATGGACGGGGCGAGAGTGACAGTGATAGCACCATTTTGGCCCCAACAAATGTGGCTGCCCCAGTTATCACGGATGTCCGTATCCCAGCCACGACAACTGTTGGATCTGCACAACTTGCTTTCACAGCAACACGGTGTGGTCATCCATCCTCACATTGACCGCCTACACCTCACCACATGGCTCCTAGCTGGCTCCAAAGTCCCGAAGTGACTTGTTCTCAGGCAGTGAAAGATATCCTCATACACAGTAGACGCCAGACCACTCCAAAGACCTATCTTCACAAATGGCGTCAATTTCAGTTGTGGTGTGAGGCAAGAGGCGTCGATACTCTTTATATACCTATCCAACAAATACTTGCCTATATCCTGCATCTAAAGACGGAAGGCCTGGTGCTATAGGGAGGAAGGATCGCTCAGTGGTTTGAGCATTGGCCTGCTAAACCCAGTGTTATGAGTTCAATCCTTGCAGAGGCCATTTGCGGCAAAAATCCACCAGGGATGGTACCTGGTCCTGCTGAGAAGGCAGGGGACTGGACTCAATGACCTTTCAAGGCCCCTTCCAGTTCTAGGAGATAGGCAATCTCCATTATTATGATATCCTCCGTTAAGGTCCACTTGGCGATGATATCCACCTTTCGACCTCCCATCAATGGCTATTCAATCTTCGCTCACTCGTTAACCAAAAGATTTCTGAAAGGTCTCACAAACCTGTATCCCTCCCACAGACCTCCTCCGGAGACATGGGACCTAGGTCTAGTCCTAGACACTTAAACTCATCCCCCCTTCGAGCCACTGGCAACATGCGAACTCCACATGCTCACTATGAAGGTGACATTCCTGCTTGCCATTACCTCCGCACAACGGGTGAGTGAACTGGCAGCACTTTCTGCTGATCCCCCATACACGCTATTCACCGAGCAGGGAGTAACGCTTCGCCTTCGCCTTTTTGCCAAAAGTGAACTCGTCTTTTCACATAAACGAACCTATAAGCCTACCTACCTTTTACCCGAAACTGCATTCCACCATGGAAGACATGTGCTTACATTCGCTGGATGTCAGGAGAGCGTTTGCCTTTTATCTAGAAAGAACACGCGCCTTTCGTAAATCGTGGCCTCTTCTGTTATCGATAGTGGAGCATTCAAAAGGCCAGCAGCTTTCCGCACAGCGTATCTCCAACCTCATGGTATCCTGCATCACACAATGTTACTCCTTGCGCAATAAACCGCTATCACAGACCAAGGGCCCATTTAGCTAGAATGATGGCAACCTCCACGGCCTTTCTCAAGAGTGTACCATTACAGGACATATGCCATGCAGCTACCTGGTCCTCTACCTTGACTTTTGCCAAGCATTACGCCCTCGCAAGCATGCTAAGAACCAATTCTGCAGTGGCCCAGACTGTTCTATCCACAGCACAGAGACCTCGAATCCGCAGCACATCACTAGCACTGGACCACTGCTATGTACTCATCTTCAGTGGGGCACCCATGGGGACATTACTCGACGAAGAAGAAAGATTTACTCACCCAGTGCAGTAACATCTGTTCTTCGAGATGTGTGTTCCCATGGATGCTCCACGACCCGCCCTGCTCCCTGCTTCGGAACCAGCATTTCAGATGTTTCCAGCTAGGAGGGACTGTCGGAGCTAGACCGCGCTCCGCAAAAGGGCATGAACGGCGCGAGACGGTGAGTGCGCATGTGCTGTCTGGCGGGGCTGCTGCTAGCGAAAAATCTCCGAACTGCGGCGCCGGGACGAGCCCGACACCATCTTCAGTGGAGCACCCACGGGGACATACATCTCGAAGAATAGATGGTACTGCACCGGGTGAGTAACTCTTTCTTTTCCGCCGTTCCACTCTCAAAAATAAAGTCAGTTTTGAATGGGCACAAACTTGGTTGTGGTTTTTTAACAGAAAGTCACTGATTTCTGGAGAAAATTTACACTGACCCTCCCGCCAGCAAAAGCCCAAGATATTTTCTGCCTTGTACATCGCTACTCAGTCCTGTGACTTTATCATGAGTCTTACCAGATTTAGACTTGTCCGTGTTCCCCTCCAGCTGCTGCAAACATGAGAGAATCAGTTTTCATTTAAAAAGAAAAAGAAATGTCTAGTCCTCAGGCCTGCAGAAAACAGTATAAGAGGTTATCCGTAAAAAGGTTCAGAAAGCAGAAGGCAAGTACCAGACAGGCAGGGTGTGTACAAAGAGTGAGAAAACACCCCCATGATCCCCCAAGTAAGCATGCTCTGGCCAGCCAGGGAAAGCCAGGAGTGGCGCGCCTCCCTCTCCCCATGCTCTGGTGGACCGGTGGAAGGCCAGGGCTGATTTCCTCACTTACTTGGGGGACCTTGGAGAGATCATTCACACCCTTGCGGTCCACATTTACAAAAAAGCACCCTACCTCCCACACACACACACACACACACACACACACACAGAAATTCCTGCGTATGAGCCTGCCAGAGTTTATTAGGGGGAAAAAACACATTTTTTTTTAGGCCTATCCCGTTTCGGGGTTGGTTTCCAAGCACATGGTGTTGCTCATTGTGCTGGTCTACCCTGGACTACAACACCCAGCATGCTCTCTGGGTTGGGGGAAGCTTGAGAGAGAGAGAGAGAGAGAGAGAGAGAGAGAGGCTGGCAGGGTGCAGGTCTGGATTCCTAAGCAGGCCGGGGGAGGACTGGTTGGTTTGTTTTTTCCAGGCCAGGCTGCTCCTTTGGTGCTGATGTCCCGCCCTGCTTCTTTTAGGACAAAACAGCCACTAGAAAGGAAGAGAAAAGAACCACAACGATCCTAGGGTTGCCAGGTGGTTTCAACAAAAATACCGGATTCACTTGACATTACATCACAATCTGCATTACATCTTAGCTAGAAAACACCGGCCATTTCTATTTTCTCATTTCTATTGTCTCAATTTGTTTCCCGAACAGAAAGCTCAAATACTGGACTGTCCGATTCAAAACCGCACACCTGGCAACCCTAAAAGATCCAGACAGCCCAGCACATGGTTTGGATCAGCCACTTTGCAGGAGGAAGGGGGATGGGTACAAGGAAAAAGCAAGGAGAAATGACACATGGAGCAGTTCAACCCTCTCTTCCCAGGGATTTAGCCAGAGTCTATGGACTGGGTGGTGAAGGTGTCATTATGTTCCCTTGCTTGGTCCTGGTCTGTTCTTTTAGGTGCTGGATGATGAAGGTTTGGTCCAGGAGGACTCCAGGAGATGGGTGGAAAGCCATGAAAATCAAAATCTTTTGGCTTTTTTGAAATAGGGGTTGCTGTTTTGTTTTTTCAACCGAGACAAGTGGACACAAATTTGCTAAATGTTTTGAACCGGCATTTTTCCAGGCCAAAGCTTTAGTCAAAAAGTTTCACCTCTCAAGAGCAACCTTGTCCTGCCAACTCTAAGTGAAACAAACTCGGGTGATTTTAACCATAATTGTTCCCTCCCATCTCTCATCTCATGGCCATACTATCTGGGGACGTTAGCAGAAACCCTCTACGCCCTTTAGCACCATCCTTTTAAATTAAGAAGCTCAGGTTCTTGGCCAGTCTAATGGCTTCCAACTTTTGCTGGCATTGATCAACAATTAGATGCCAGAAGCTGAGCTGGGCTTTTATTATCCCAGACACCTTAAAGAACAGGCCTCTGTACAACTTTTATAGTGACCTGCCTCAGGTGGGCGGGGAGGGGGGACTCAGCCAGTTCAATGATTAGAACAAGCTGGAACACTGTTGGGGAAACTGAGGCAGGGCGTCTCACTACATGGTGGCATGATCGGGAAGGCAGGGGACAGAGCTGATCCCAATCTTGTTCCCTAGCCATGGGATTTGGAAGTTATGAAAATAAATTTCCACCTAGATACAAAATATTTGCAAATAAACATCACGTCTTTAAGGAACATACAGAGTAACAGAGAGGAAGCAGGCTTTGTTTAGACACAATCAACATCTTCTACAAAACAATGTCCAGCTATCCATGGTCTCCTTAACATTCCAAGACTCAAGACTTTATAGTGTTCCTGAAAGAAAATAATTCCAATAAGAACATGCCTAGCAGGCTTTAAATAGGTTTAAAACAAAGTTTTTTTTCTTGCAAAGACACCAGAATGAAATGAATGTCTACAAGCAAGTTTATGGCTCTAGTAGCATTCATATGCATATTTACATTCTTCTAAAGGTGGGACTTTTCTAAAACAAATGTTTTGCAAAGGCTGTGGCTTGGGATAAGACCTTGATAGCTTATCACAGGCAGCTGTGTTGTGGGTTTTGATAAAAACCAACTTTTGTTGGTCATTTCTTTTTTAACTATTCCACTTTAGATTGTAATCCTTTCAACTTGCAATTACAACCTCACCTTAAATATGGTATGCAAAACCCACAGACTGCAATAACTAATGCATTTATACATGTTTTAAACCCTAGCGGCGGGGGCGGGGGAAGTTGTATAGTATGGAAAGCTGGAGCAAAGGAATAGTTATGAAAACCGCATTTACAGGTTTTATGGCTCGGGAAGCTTATCCCCTTTTGATGTTAGCTGAAAAAAGGTAGATTTCTAAAGAATCCCCTTATCTTGAACATTTCATATTACAGTAAAACTCCAATTGCCGCTGCTGAAACTGACTAGCGGTGGACTTGGGGAAGCCGTGGAGCAAAGCAGCTGGGGTGCTGCCGGGCACCTAGCAGGAGGGTGAGTGGCGGCGCTGCGGGACCAACCCGGCAGCACCCCAGCTGCTCTGCTCTGCCACTTGTCCGCCGCTCATCAGTTTCCGCCGCTTCTCCGAGTCTGCCGCTGCCGCTGCTGAAACTGACAAGCAGCAGAGCAGAGCAGCTGGGGTGCTGCCAGGTTGGTCCCACAGCGCCGCCCCTCACCCCCCTGCTCAGCGATAACTACGGCAGTCTGGGGGGTGGAGAGCCCGCTCCTCTCCTGGAAACTCTCAGCAGTGTCGCGGGGCTTTCCCTGCCTTCCTGCAAAACGGCGGAGGGTTCGCCCCTCGCTGTGCCATTCCCCGCCCACCCCCCCAGATGCAGTGCGGGTCCTGGCAGACCCGTCACAGCCCCCGCCCCCCCGGAGTATCTCCCGATACTCCAGCATATCCAATAATCCGGCACCACCTAGGTTCCAAAGGTGCTGGATTACCAGAAGTCTACTGTATTAAGTAAGCAACTGAAAACCTGAGGGCATGTCTACACTACGGCATTATTTTGAAATAGGAGGGTGAGCATCCACACAGTAAGCCCATTATTTTGAAATACCAGGCTTCTTATTCCAGAATAATAAACCCTCATTTCACGAGGAATAACGCCTATTTCGAAATAGATGTAGTGTGGACACTCCACTGCTGCTATGTCAAAATAGCTCTTCCCCAGGGCCATTCAAAGTAATTACTCCCCAGTGCTTCCCTGGGCTTAAATCAAGGTAGCGCATCCACATGAGGGGAGCCTGCCTCAGACTAATTTTGAGGCTTCCCTGTAGGGTAGATGTGCTATTTCAAAATAGTTATTTTGGGAGTTTTTATTCCGAAATAGCTTAGTCCGAAATAAGCGCGTAGTGTGGACATACCCTGAGTGGTTATATCCTTCAGCTATAGCTAGTATAAAATAACTAATTCTCTCTTAAGACTAAGGCTCTGACAACTTTGAAATGGCCTAACATCAGATTGAACTACAATACAGGCAGTCCCCGGGTTACACGGATCCAACTTACATCGGATCCCTACTTACAAATGTGGTGAGGCAACCCCACACTAGCTGCTTCCCCCCAGCAGACCAGGGAGACGTGAAGAGAACCCCCCCTCCCCCAGCAGACCAGGGAGACGCGGAGTGGCTTTTCTCAGCAGACACCTCAGCTTGAGAATAAAGGACTAAGGGAAGTGAGGTGTGGGAGAATAAAACTGAGCTCTGGAGAAATGTTTGGCTAGAGTTTCCCCTACAATATGTACCAGTTCCGACTTACATGCAAATTCAACTTAAGAACAAACCTACAGTCCCTATCTTGTACGTAACCCGGGGACTGCCTGTATATAATATTATATGAACAACCTTTTGTTCTCCCTCAATAAGGTCTAACTCTTACATGTCTCTGTTTGGATGTGATAGAAATGTAGCCGTGATAGTCCGATGTAGCTGAAACAAAAAACAGGACTATGTAGCATTTAAAAGACTAACAAGATGGTTTATTAGGTGATGAGCTTTCGTGGGCCAGACCCACTTCCTCAGATCAAATAGTGGAAGAAAATTGTCACAACCATATATACCAAAGGATACAATCAAAAAAATGAACACATATGAAAAGGACAAATCAAATTTCAGAACAGAAGTCCTTTTCATATGTGGTCATTTTATGATTGTATCCTTTGGTATATATGGTTGTGACAATTTTCTTCCACTATTTGATCTGAGGAAGTGGGTCTGGCCCACGAAAGCTCATCACTTAATAAACCATCTTGTTAGTCTTTTAAGTGCTACATAGTCCTGTTCTTTGTTTCTGTTTGGATGTGTCTCTCTGACCATTTATTTGGCACACACAGAGAGAAGGAGGATCCGCCAGTCCTTGAAATGGTTACTATTGGATGGCTTTCAACCACAAGTCTTTGGGCAGGAGGAAGGCAGGGAGGTTGAGGGGGCAGGGAGATATGGGGATGGAGGGGCTGTGGGTCGGCAGGATATGGGGGAGGTCGCAATCAGGAAATGTGGAGGGTTGAGGTGGAGTCAGGAGCAGGAGGAAGGTCTGAAGGGCAGGGGCTGACCAGACAGAGGAAGGATGCTGATTAAGAGGGCTACAAAAGAATGCAGCTCCACCAGCTCTCTGCCCCCAGGCTAGGCTGCTAGCCTGGATCCTGCAAATAACCAAGCACCAGGGTTTGTCTCCGAAAAGATGCCCCAAGCTCCTGACCTTGAACCAGGGACAGGAGCTCTTCTGGACAAAAGCCTTTCAGGGGGAAATATCTGGTGCCCTAAAGCTGTGGCCAGGAGCTCTCAATGGCAGCTGGGGGAATGTGGGGGGTGCTGCAGAACCTGTCCCAGGGCAGTAAGGTGGGGGAAGGGCCCTCTGACGCTTCAGAGACCCAAGCAGGGGGCAGCAAAGGGAAGTCACAAAAGCTTCCAGGGAAGGGTTAAGAGCTGATGGGCAGGGGTAGGGGAGTTTGTAATTCTGTTCCAGCTGCCAAAGTGCAGGGGGAAGGGGAGGGTCAGTGGTATTTTACTGCCAGAGCTCCCCACCCGAGGTGCTGCTAAACCATTACACCCTACAGCTCAGCCCCCAGGCCTCGTGATGCCCATGAGCTCAGTGTTACCCCCAGGTGTGGATGCAGTCCATGGAGGATGGGGTGCAGGTTGGAGAGGGCTCCCCTTTGCTCTCCAGAGGCTCAGCTTTTTGGGGGGCTGGAGGAGTCAGTTTTTACTGCATTAAGGCTGGGCAGGAAACCTAGAAACGTGAGCTGATCCAGCGCCACTGCCTGGACTTGCCGACCCTGAGCGCATTGCAGCGAAGTGTGACTAACCCAGTAACGCTGCCGGAGTTTGCTGAGAGCCTGAGCCAAGCGCCCTTTGAACTGCCCCGTGGCTAGGTCACGGGGCTGAGTCCACGGAGGCCCGCCCCCCGGAGGTCAGGAGTGTATTGGCAATCAAAATAGGCCCGGGAAATGGCTTGAGAACTAGGATTGCCAAGTGTCCGGTTTTGAACCGGACAGTCCAGTATTTGGAATAGTGGTAGAGATGTAGCCGTGTTAGTCTGGGGTAGCTGAAGCAAAATGCAGGACAATGTAGCACTTTAAAGACTAACAAGATGGTTTATTAGATGATGAGCTTTCGTGGGCCAGACCCACTTCCTCAGATCAAATAATGGAAGAAAACAGTCACAACCATATATACCAAAGGATACAATTAAAAAAAATGAACACACATGAAAAGGACAAATCACATTACAGAACAGAAGGGGGATGTGGGGGGGGGGGGGAGGGAAGGAAGGTGAATGCCAGTGAGTTAATGAGTTAATATCATTAACTCACTGGCATTCACCTTCCTTCCCCCCCCCCCCCACATCCCCCTTCTGTTCTGTAATGTGATTTGTCCTTTTCATGTGTGTTCATTTTTTTAATTGTATCCTTTGGTATATATGGTTGTGACTGTTTTCTTCCATTATTTGATCTGAGGAAGTGGGTCTGGCCCACGAAAGCTCATCATCTAATAAACCATCTTGTTATTCTTTAAAGTGCTACATTGTCCTGCATTTTAGTCCAGTATTTGAGCTTTCTATTCGGGAAACAAACCGAGAAAATAGAACTGTCCGGTATTTTCTAAATAGGATGTAATGCAGATTGTGACGTAATAGCAAGCATGTCCGATATTTTTGTTGAAACCATCTGGCAACCCTATTGAGAACAGCCCTGCCCATGACGTCACTCCTGCGTGCCCCTCAAATCCCGCCCCCTGCATCATGTCCGGCACGCGGCGCAGGTGGCGGGTTGGGCTCTGTGAGCCGCAAACAGCGCAGACGCTGCAAATGAGGGGCAACACCGTGTGGACACAACGGCCCACCGGGAAATTCCTGGTATCCTGCCGGGCCAGTCCGCCCCTGCCAGAGGTGCAGCAGGTTTATGAAGGGGAAGGGATGGAGGAGAGAAGGAGCAGCTAACACAGGAGTGGGCAATAAAATGGCATCAGTTTGCTAGGATTAGCCCTTGGCAGGCTGCTGCCGCTTTATTTACCTGCATGGCCACACATACCGGTGATCGCAGTTCCTATTGGCCACAGGTCACCGTTCCTGGCCAATGGGAGCAGCGGGAAGCAGCGCAGCCTGGGATATCACTTCCCACAGCTCCCATTGACCAGGCACGGCGATCCCCGGCCAAGAGGATCTGCAATCACCTGTAACTGCAGAGGCATAAGTAAATACGATAGCAGGGGCCTGCCAGGGGCTAACCCTAGCGGACCGAATCTGGCCTGCAGGCCTGTATTTGCCCACCCCTGAATTCCCACATGGGGGGTAGTAGTGGCAGCAGAAAGAGCCCAGCAGTTCAGGGTGACACTGCCTGCCCCCTCCTCCCCTTCTGTACACAATGGGTCGGCCCACTCCCCCCCTCCTTCCTTGTGCAGTAGGTCAGCCTGCATCCCCCCTCTCAGCAAAGAGCTGGCCCGCTTCCCCTTCCCTCTGTTCACAATGGGTCAGCCCACTCTGCCCTTCCAGCAATGACCACTCCCCCCCTCCCAGCAATGAGCTAGCCCGCTTCCCCTCCCCTCTGTACACAATGGGTCAGCCCACTCTGCCCTTCCAGCAATGACCACTCCCCTCCTCCCAGCAATGGGCTAGCCCACTTCCCCTCCCCTCTGTACACAATGGGTCAGCCCTCTCTCCCCCACTCCCAGCAATGGGCTAGCCTGCTTCCTCTTCCCTCTGTTCACAATGGGTCAGCCCACTCCCAACATTGGGCTAGCCCACTTCTTCTCCCCTCTGTACACAATGGGTCAGCCCACTCCCTCTTCTCCAGTATGTACCCTGGTCCAAAATTTGAAAGTGGAAGGCAGCTTGGTTGAAAGCGATCATGAAATCGAGTTTGTGATTCTAAGGAATGGCAGGAGGGCGAACAGCAAAATAGAGACAATGGATTTCAGGAAGGCAGATTGTAGTAAACTCAGAGAGCTGGTAGGTCAGGTCTCACGGGAAGCAAGACAAAGAGGAAACACAACTAAAGAGAGTTTTCAAAGGGACATTATTAAGGGCGAGCTGTTGTGCACGGAGCTCAAAGCAGCACACAGCTATTTGATGTTGCCCTGTTGTTCCTAATGAGCATACAGCACAAGGGAGACCCTCTAGGGCCTGGGGCTATTTTCTATGGCTAGTGCATGTTCATCACCTGCCCCCGCCAAACTGGGCTGAGGACGCCACCCTCCATCGGCATCTGTGCAACCTCGCCTCTTCCTGAGGGGAAATCTCCCATTCCCCAGCTGGCTTGCTGGATTTCTCAGCTGCTGTGGTGCTGCCGGGCAGGGAGGTTGCAGCCCTCATCTCTGCTGGAGATGCTGCCTGGAGGGATGCCTGCGGGGTATCTAGCCCAGGGACCATGGGAGAGACGATGGGGCTACAAGGCATGTTGTGCAAAGAGCACCTTTATTTCAGACCGAGACAGACATCATCAGCACGATTAGAAAAGAGGACAGCTGAAAAAACACAGCACCAGGAAAGCAGGGAGCAGGAGGGCATGGGAAAAGAAAGGTTCCCCTGCAGGCCACTCCGTTTCAGCCAGTCGCCTGGGGCCGTTAATTATGCCACCTACCGAAGACAACCGCGGTGAAGTCCCCGGCACTGCCTCGCCCTCCACCCTCAGTTCAACACACTGGGAACCAACTCGCCCTGGCACCGAGCGAGGGCCCAGCCAGCTCAACCCCCTGGACACGGCACAAAGCGAGCCAGGATGCTCTGGCTGTGGCTCCCTTGTGCCTCCTGGCCCAATATGGTGCAGAATTCTGGGGAGGAGAATGGCCGTGTTCCCGCGGCTGAGTTTGGCCTTCGTGATCTCCTTCCCTCCCCGCGCTCTGTGTCTGCTGTAGCAGCTGCCATGTACAGGAGCGAATCCCAGTATCCCCCAGGCGGCCTAAACTGGAGGGGAGCCCTGAGCTGCCTTGAAACAGAGCGGCCGCTGCTCCTGCTGCTGACACATCCTCCACCAGCAGTTGTCCACAGGGTCCTAGATCTCCTGCGGTAGCCCATGGAGCTGCCCCACAGTCAGCATCCTCCTCCTTCAGACCAGCTCTCCATGAGGCACAGCATCACCCAGGACACTCCCGCAGGGATGCCAGTTCTACCCTGCTGCATGGGCGTGCCACCTGCTCCTTTGCTGAGGCGCACACCGGAGGACTGGCCATGAAGGTATCCTGATAGGGGGCTGGAAGCTGCTGGAAGGGGACTGGAGACGCCGCCAGCTCTGAGGGGCCAAGTTCCCCTGCCTGGCTGGCAAGTCAGATTTGTCAAAAAATAATCACCGGGGGAAAAGGAAAACCACCTTGTGGTTCCGGGCTTGGCTGGGGAAAGCACCAGCACCCAATGGGTGTGAAAGTCTCTGGATTCAGCCCGGAATGCCCCCCACCCCCGATTCCACTGCATCCCCTAGAGTCAGGGGCTGCCTCTCTCCCCACCCCAGCTGGCATGCCGTCTCCCTCCTCCCCTGGTTTTCCTGCCTTTTCCTTTGCAGCCATACAGGTTTCTTCCTGCCCCCCCTTGGCACTCACTCACCTCAGCCTCCTCCCACTTCCCACATCCTCCTGCCCTCCACTCCCATGTCTCCCTGAGCCCTCCCTGCCCCCCATCTGTCATCCTGAGCTCTCCCTCCAGCCCCTCATCCTTCTGCAACCTCCTCAGTCCCCAT
Organism: Pelodiscus sinensis; assembly: GCF_049634645.1. Classification (NCBI taxonomy): domain Eukaryota; kingdom Metazoa; phylum Chordata; order Testudines; family Trionychidae; genus Pelodiscus; species Pelodiscus sinensis. Next base: position 2,769,480 of record NW_027465849.1, read on the forward strand.
CCCTCTCCTGTCCCTCCACCCCCGCCTTTCAGATGCTCCTCCTGCCCGCGACCCCACCCCAGCCCTCCACATTTCCCCATTGCAACCCCTTATATCCTGCTTCCCCACACCCTTTTCTCCTCCTATACCCCATATCTCCCTGCCCCCTCAACTTCCCTGTCCTCCTCCTGCCCCGCCTCAGCATTTCCTCCTGACCCCTATATCCCCTGCGACCCTCTACTGCTCACCCATAAGAACAGACACACTGGGTCAGACCAAAGGTCCATCTAGCTCAGTGTCCTGCCTTCTGACAGTGGCCAATGCCAGGTGCCGCAGAGGGGAATGATCCTTCTGTCATCCATTCCGAGCCTCTGACAGACAGAGGCTAGGGACACCATTCCTCCCCATCCTGGCCAATAGCCATTGATGGACCTAACCTCCATGAATCTATCTAGCTCTTTTTTGAACCCTGTTAAAGTCTTAGCCTTCACAACACCCTGTGGCAAGGAGTTCCACAGGTCGACTGTGCACTGTGTGAAGAAATTCTTTCTTGTGTTGGTTTTAAACCTGCTGCCTATTAATTTCATTGGGTGACCCCCTAGTTCTTGTGTTATAAGGAGCAAATAACACTCCCTTATCTCCTTTCCTCAAGCCAGTCATTTTATAGCCCTCTATCAGATCTCCCATTCGTCGTCCCTTCTCCAAGTTGAAAAGTCCCAGTTTTATTAATTTCTCCCCATAGGCAGCCCTTCCATGTCCTTTTCAGAACCTTTCCCCAATTCCAATCTATCATTTTTTGGTGATGGGATGACTCCATTATCCTCCTGTCCCTGTGATCTCCCTCCCCTCCTTCAGGCTGCCAACATTTCCTCCCCCTTCTCCCCCCTCCCTCCCCCACTGCATATTGCCTTTCTTCTGCCCCCACCTGGACTGTCCTGGAGTCTCGGGACATAAAGATAGATCTTTAACTAAAGATCGTGTCATGTGATAAAACCTCCAGGAACATGTCCAGCCAACGCTGGCAACCCGACGTCACTCAAAAACACAGGAGGCAGTTTCTCTCATATACACAGAGATTTCACAGCACACGCAAACTTGGGAGGTTTCTCTCTCTCTCACACACACACACACACACACACAAAAACTTGGGAGGTTTCTCTCTCTCTCTCACACACACACACACAAAAACTTGGGAGGTTTCTCTCTCTCACACACACACACACACACACACACACACACACACACGGGAGGTTTCTCTCTCTCCCTCTCTCTCACACACACACACACAGAAACTTGGGAGGTTTCTCTCTCTCTCTCTCTCTCTCTCTCTCTCTCTCACACACACACAAACTTGGGAGGTTTCTTGCACAAGAGATTTCACATGCATACACTGGAGGAGGTTTCACATATACATAAGGTTTCACACACACGTCAAAGGTGTTCCTGACACACACACAAAAAAGGAAATTTACACACACAGGATTTGCATCCCCACACCTGTACACATGGCAGGAAGTTTCTCACACATACGAGGTTTCAGGCACACACTCACAGAGAGACATACACACACTCCCATGGAGTTATCACACACACACACACACACACACTCCTATGGACACAGGAAGTTACCCCCCCATGGATGGACAGACATACAGATGAGGTTTCACACGCACATGGACACACAAGGAGGCTTCGCACATGCATATGTTGTTTCACACTCACATGGACATGTGGGAGAAAGTCATACAGATGACATTACACACACACACACACACTTCATACCCACAACACACACCCCGACACTGTAGGAGGTTTCTCTCTTGCTCGGACACACATGAGGTTTCACACACACACTCCAGGAGGTTTCTCTCACATGGACACAGACAGACAGACAGACACACACACACACACACACACACACTGTTCTTGTCCTGGCACGCTGGCTGTACGCTCTCACATCATGTCTACACTGTGGGAAGCTGCCTGGCCCAACTGTTCCAGACTAATGACTCCACACTGGCTAACGGAGCTACCCTGGACCTAGCCGGCTTGTTTCTTCCCGGACCAGCACCCTTCGGCCAGCGTGCCCTGCTGGGAAGGGGTGAGGTGAAAACTGCCAAGAACGGAGGGGGCTAGTGCCTGTGACCAGCCTGGCAGAGCGGATGGCGTCTGGGCCTGCTGCCAGGGTGTGGCTTTGGGGGCAGAGCAATTGTCTCAGGACCAAGTTCCATTTCCCGCATAAGAGCGCGCCCACCTGGGGCGGCTGTTTCAGCCAATTTCCTGTCCGGACGAGGCTTTGGATATGGCTGGATTGTCGCAGGGGCAGAGCGGCCACAGCGCCAGTGACCCTGCATGCTCCCCAGGTGGGCCGCGTCGCCATCCAGGCCCCCAAGAATGCCCAGAGCCCGATTCTGGCCTAAATCCTCCTGTACAGTCGCTGCACGGCTGCGGGCATAGGAAATGCCACCCCCCCTCCTTGGTTCCTAGGCCCAGCCCAAGGGAGATGGGGCACTTCAGTGTGTGTCAGCACGGGCACCAGCTCCCTCTGCAGGAGGAATACCCCAGAGGGTGGCAGCGTGTGAACTGGTACCTTCTAAGTTCCCACACCCTTCCTTGAGGGAGGCGCACTCTGGGCGGGGGTGGCTGAGCAGCTGGCACCCCCCTGAGCCCCAAGCCCTCCAGGGGAGCGGAGTGTCTCAGCAGGAAGGGAAACAGCAGCTGGCAACCTCTCAGTTCCCCAAAGGGAGAGGGAACCCAGAGGGTGGCGGTACGGGAACCGGAAAGGGCGCTGGGGGCAGCTACTCCTGGTGGGTCCGCTGGTGGCGAAGGAGGTGGGAGGTGGCTCCGAAGCCCTTCCCGCAGTTGGCGCACTTGTAGGGGCGCTCGCCGGTATGAGTGGCCCGGTGCCGGGCCAGGTGGGCCTCGCGGGTGAAGCCTTTGCCGCAGACGCCGCACTCGAAGGGCTTCTCGCCCGTGTGGATGCCCTGGTGCCGGGCCAGGTGGGCGCTGCGGGTGAAGGCTTTGCCGCAGACGCCGCACGCGAAGGGCTTCTCACCGGTGTGGGTGAGCTGGTGCCGGGTCAGGTGGGCGTCACGGGTGAAGGCTCTGCCGCAGATGCCGCATTGGTAGGGTCGCTCGCCGGTGTGGGTGCCGTGATGCCGGGTCAGGTGGGCGTTGCGCCCGAAGGCTTTCCCACAGTAGGTGCACTTGTAGGGGCGCTCACCGGAGTGGGTCTCCTGGTGCCGGGCCAGGTGGGCGCTGCGCCCGAAGGTTTTCCCGCAGTGGGTGCAGGTGTAGGGGCGTTCACCCGCCGCCGCCGGCTGCAGCGCCAGGGCGGGGCCCTTGCTGCGGTGGCTGCAGGTGGAGAGGCGCTGCTGTCCCCCCGAGTGGGTGCCCAGGTGCCGGGTCAGGTGAGAGGTGCGCCGGAAGCCTTTGCCACAATATGGGCACGTGTTGGCTTTCTCGCCCATGGGCGCGGCCAGAGGGGGTCTCCTGTAGCCAGGGGTTGTGGGTGCGGCCAATCCTTCGGCAACTCTGCCTGCAATTCGGCTTCAGTCCCAGAACTGTTCCTTTTGGATCCTCCCAGGCAGCTTCAGGGATCCCACTCCTCCTGCTCCCTGTGAGGACAGAGAATCCAGCTGTGAATTGCTCTTAGCTGGGGGGAGCTTGCTCCCTAAACCTTCCCCTGCTGCCCCATTTCTGGTGAGAGGCAGGGTGGCCTAGCAGATAGAACAGTTGGAATCTGGCTTCTATTCCCAGACCTGACCTCCTGGGCGGCCATCCAGCTCCGTGCCTCAGTTTCCCCACTTGGACAATGGGGCTTACGCTACTGAGCTCCTTCATCCAGGGCTTTGAGATCTGTGGATGGAAAGCACTATGCAGTATTATTAACAGAGGCTCAAGAGTCTGATTCTCAGGAACAAGAACATGCCAATATTTCCTCTAATTTTTTCCATCCGAGTGCGGAATAATTTTATGCGCATTGAGGCATGTGCGGATGTGCACCACCAGTAGAAACACAAAACCCAGCTGCGGGCGCTCACCTCATCAGCTGGGTGGCACTGGAATCTCCCCTGTGCGGCTGCACAAGCGCCCAGTGTACACGGAACACTGCTGGCAGCTGAGCCTAGATCAGCTGTTTCCTGGCCGACTCAATATTCTGAGCACCAGCAGAACTGCTCGATGTCTGGCCAAGCTCACTGGATGAGGGGAGCCAGCAGGCCCTTGCTTTGAACCTTATGCTCCTGCCCCAGTCTTGCCTTCCAGCCCCCTTTCAAACCTGCTCTGATCTGCTCCTTGTCTGTTTCTGGACTCCAGCTCCAACCACTAGGCCTGATGGCCCACAACTAGGTCTTGACACGGATTCTCAGATATGCCCAGGCCCTGCCATTGGTGAGTTGAGTCCCCAAACCATAACAGGGCTCAGAAGGAGACACTCCCAGCCTTCCCCTAGTGCGGGGACCCCAGTCCTGCTTAGGTCTCAGTGCCCTCAGGGAAAGGCCAGGAGCAGTAGGGATTGGTAAGACTGGATCCCCCCACGAGGGAGGAGCGCTCAGGTGCTGACAGAACCAGCCCCCCAGAGCTGTGTGAACAGCTGGCAGTTCCAAAAAAACTGGGGAAAAACAAATAGTTTTTGGATCAACCCGCCAATGATTTTTGTTTAAAAAAAAAGTTGCTAAAGTCCGAACAATAATTGGTTTTAGTCAAGTAAAATCTTTCAATCCATCCAAAAAATGATGGGTCAAGATTTTTTTGAATTAAAAAACCTACCTAGTGCATTTGCCTTCTAAAAGTAAAATGGATGGCAGATCCTAATTGAAATGTCATTGCAGTCGGAAATTCATGCAGAAAACGTCCTGAGGAAATAACTAGGCTTTTGGGGAGGGCTTTTTGTTTCTATTTTTCCCGTCCAAAACCTGCAATCAGACATGAATCTGGGAAGCGTTTTCCACCTCACAGAATCTGTGTTATTTGCTGGGGAAAAAATTCTGTTTAAAAAAGATGGTCCAGCTTTAGTTATCTGCTAGAAGAGCTCCAGAGCGCTTTGCTGGGATCCCCATGGTCCCCTGAAAGCCTCCTACTTGGTCTAACTCCTGGCTCACCTGTTTACTCTCAGGTGTTGTCTTTCCCTCCAGGTCCGTCTGTGGTCACATCCGCAGGCGCGCACAACAGGAAACCCTGCTGGGGGAAAACATGGGGGTAAGATCAAACGTTCCGAGACAGCGCTTGAGCAATGTTCCCACTAATCTTTTCCATCCAGGGGTGGAATAATTTGATGTGCACCGAGGCATCTTCAAGTGTGCACCACCCACAGAAAGACAAAACCTAGGTTTGGGTGCTCAGCTAATCAGCTGGGCGGCATTTGAGTGTCTTCTGGTCACAGGAGTGATCAGCTTACAGGGAACGCTGCTCCTGAACTGTGTCCGCGCACTCTGCTCCAGGGCTCCTCAGCTGCAGCTCCTACCTCTCCTCCACCTGGGTGCCAGTTCCATCCCCCTCCCTGCAGCCCCCTCAGCTCCCAACCGCCCCTCCTGCAGCCCCGAGCCACCCCCCAAACTGCAGCCTCTGAGCCCCCCTTTCCCAGCTGCAGTCCCCAGCCCCAACTGCAGTCCCCAGCCCCCTTCCTCAAGCCCCTCAGCCCTCAACCTCCCCTCCTGCAGCCCCTCAGCCCCCCCAATCCTCCAACTCTCCTAAGCTGCAGCCCCCTCCTCCCCTCTTGACACTCCTCGTCCAAGCCCCAGCCCCTGCCCATCCACCTCAGCTCCCAGCCCCCCAAGCTGCAGCCCCAACCCCACTCCTCCCCTCCTGCCACCCCCAGTCCAAGCCCCAGTCCCAGCCCCCAGCCTCTCCACATACAGACCTCAGACTCCTAAACTGCAGCCCCCGGCCCCCTCCTCTCTGCAGCCCCTCGTTCCCCAGTCCCCCACCTCCCCAGCAGCAGCCCCCAGCCCCTCAAGCTGCAACCCCAGCCCCCTCCTGCAGCCCCCAGCCCCCACCTCCCCAGCTGCAGCCCCAGCCCCCCACTTTCTCAGCAGCAGCCCCCTCCTGCAGCCTTCAGACCCCCAAGCTCCCCTCCTGCAGCCCCCAGCCCCCCACCTCCCCAGCTGCAGCCCCCAGCCCCCCACCTCCCCAGCTGCAGCCCCCAGCCCCCTCCTGCAGCCTCCAGCCACCCACCTCCCCAGCTGCAGCCCCAGCCCCCTCCTGCAGCCCCCAGCCCCCCACCTCCCCAGCTGCAGCCCCAGCCCCCTCCTGCAGCCCCCAGCCCCCCACCTCCCCAGCTGCAGCCCCAGCCCCCTCCTGCAACCCCCCACCTCCCCAGCTGCAGCCCCAGCCCCCTCCTGCAGCCCCCAGCCACCCACCTCCCCAGCTGCAGCCCCAGCCCCCTCCTGCAACCCCCCACCTCCCCAGCTGCAGCCCCCCCTCCAGTTGCAGCCCCCCCACCTGCAGCTCTCAGCCCCCCACTTCCCCAGCTGCAGCCCCTCGTTCCCCGGCGCTCACCGCGCATCGCGCGCTGGACTGCGGGGCGCAGGAAGGTGCCTGGCCCGGCCCGGCTCGGCCTCTCCTCCCCCGGCAGCTCCGCTCTGCGCCGCGGCCGCTGCCAGCTCGATGGTTGTTAACCCTTCCCCCGCCAGACGCCAGGCCGCTCTCCCTGCCCCGGACGCCTGGGTCCCGCAGGAGCCCCCCGGGGAGCTGGGCAGCGCCTGGGGGGGTCCCTCGGGGGGGAGGTTCCAATTCACAATCTGTAACATTTTCAGTGACTCAGAGCGCCGGGGGGGGGGGGGGGGGGGGGTAGAAACCTCCCTTGGGGCCAGATCGTTTCGCTTTGGAGCTTTTCAGAACCAAGCATTTTAAAAATATATAAATACAAATAAAGCCCGGGGCTGTTTGGAGGCCAGACCATGTTGGGAAGTGAAAACTAGAAACCCTCCCCCTGCCTCTGCTAGGGTTGCCAGGTGTCCCACCCCACAGTCCGGTATTTGAGCTTTCTGTTCAGGAAACAAATTGAGAAAATAGAAATGTCCAGCGTTTTCTAAATCAGATGTAATGTAGATTGTGAGGTTAAGGCAAGTGTGTCCGGTATTTTTGTTGAAGCCATCTGGCAACCCTAGCCTCTGGAGGAGACAAGGGTGTGTCTACACTGCCCATAATTCAGCATCAGAACATAAGAGCGGCCCTACTGGGTCAGACCAAAGGTCCATCTAGCCCAGTAGCTGACAGTGGCCAGCACCAGGTGCCCCAGAAGGGGTGGACCGAAGACAATGATCAAGCGATTTGTCTCCTGCCATCCCTCTCCAGCCTCTGACAAACAGAGGCCAGGGACACCATTTTATCCCCTGGCTAATAGCCTTTTATGGACCTAACCTCCATGACATTATCTAGCTTCTCTGTTATAGGCCTAGCTTTCAAAGCCTCCTCTGGCAAGGAGTTCCACAGGTTGGCTCTGAGCAGTGTGAAGAAGTGTCCTCTAGTTCTATTCTGGGAACTAATAAATAACTTTTCTTTATGCACCCTCTCCACACCACTCATGATTTTATTTACCTCTATCATATTCCCCCTCATCACTCTGTATTGGCAAGGGAGAGGTCTCCCCTCCATTAAACAAATCCACCCCAAAGGAACGGTAAAACTTTTGGCTGGGTGTGTGTGTTTTTTTCTCACCCCTGAACAACTAAAACATTAGTGCTAGGAGTGGCAATGTAGACCCAGCTTGGCTTTATGTCTTGGCTTGATGAGATTTCCGGTTCGGCTGCTACCGGTACCGGCATGGCAGTAATAGACTCAGCCTTCTCCAAGGCCTTTGGCTTGGACCACCGCACGCCATTCCGGATAAGCAACCTAGAAAGGCATAAAATGAGCATGAGCCACACTGAATGGATTTAAAAATGGCCAATAGGGTTCAAAATGGAGCTGTAAACGGGGCCTCCGCCCCAAGAGGCTGCATTTCCAGTGCCAGATCTCTTCTTGGCCTTGCACTGCGGCTCCCAGGTGCTACTGGAACACACTCAATAAATAACGGATAGAGCTACATTAGCGCAGCTGGCAAATCATAATTCTTCACATACGGGTCCAAGGAGAACAACGTAGCTGCCCGACTTCTCTCTTCAGGAGATTGTAGCGGAGGGGAGGCCAAAACACAGTTGTTCTGGCTTTGCACCCAGCCCATAAGAGCCGCGCGGTACGTTACGTCTCCACTGGAGAATGCTGCCAGTATGGAACGGTACGAAGGCATTTAATCCCTCACCATTGAAGCTGTGCCGGCAGCTAGTGTAGACGGGATGATACTGGCAAAACTGTGCCGTTCCTGGTTGTGGTGCGGGGCGAGCGGCTGTTTTCTCAGGTGGATGACCGATCCAGAAAAACCGGGACCAAACAAAGGGGTGAAATCTGGAAAGGTCAGTTGGGGGGTTGTTCTGGTGCAAGGCCTCAAACTAGGGTTTTTTTCTTCCTGGCTCAGCAGAGAGCCTGAAAGGGGAGGAGTGGGGATTGGCTGGCAGAGCGAGCAGCTGCTCCGGATATTTTGTGACAAGCAGAGACAACTTGTGTCAAAGTTGCAAAGAGTTTTGGGCAGCATATTTCAACAAATCAGCTATTTACCCACAGGGGAGCCCACAATCACACTTAGTCTCTGGGCAACTGGCTCAGCTCTGCCCAGACTGTCATGCCCCCAACCCCCAGAGTTGACCAAAGCATGCATTGCGCCGCTCTCGCAGTGTTCTTTTGAACCACCAGGCCCTGGGGGCTATCAATCCCCTTTGTTCCCCCCCCCCCCCGCCATGCACCCACTCTCCCGGCTTGCTTACCAAAAACTGCTCCCCAGCTCTAACCTGCAGCCTGTGTGTGGAGGGGACTGGAATTAGCTACCCCAGTAAACAAGGGCATGAATCACATCTACACATGGAAAAACAACAAATGGTCTGGTAGCACTTTCTAGACAAACAAAAGTCTTTCATGGGCACAGCCCACTTCTTTAGATGACCAGAGTTTGCATCCCATGTAGCTGTTGCCCGCGGGAGAGCGGGGGGGTCGGGGGGGGGGGAGAACCACACCCCTGACCTGTTGCAACGATGTCGCCAACCCCCACCCTGCTGTGGAGACACAACAGTGCTTAGCTACCGTCCCTTGGCGCGTTGGGGTTCCTATATTAGCAGAAAAACTTCTGTCAATGGACCCTGCGTCTACACTACAGTATGGCTGGGGACAATTATAGATTTTCCTAGTGCAGACCGGCCTTTACTGAGTGGCTACGTCTACACTGGCCCCTTTTCCGGAAGGGGCATGTAAATTTCAGCAGTCGTCGTAGGGAAATCCGCGGGGGATTTAAATATCCCCCGCGGCATTTAAATAAAAATGTCCGCCGCTTTTTTCCGGCTTTTAAAAAAGCCGGAAAAGAGCGTCTAGACTGGCCCCGATCCTCCGGAAAAAGTGCCCTTTTCCGGAGGCTCTTATTCCTACTTTGAAGGAGGGGCAGGCAGTGAGTGGCCAGGATGTAGGTGTTGGGGGTGTTCTTGGAGAGCATGGGGGGGGGGGGGCTGTGGGCTTGGGGGTGGATGAAGGATGTTGGGGACAGTGGGGGGAATTATGGGGGCAGCAGGGGAAATGGGGGGGCTGAATTTGTGGGGGGAATGGGGGTTGGGAGCAGGATTTAAGGCAAGGGTGGGGGGAGGGGCTGTTGGGAAAAGTGTGGGGGGTGCTGGAGGAGTGTCTGGGGATCTGTGTGTGGGGTGGGGTTTGTGTGGGATGGGAGGGGCATTGGGCAGGAGGAGTATGTGCAGAGTGGGGTGGGAGAACTTTGGGGTCCCTGTGCCCGGAAGGACATTCGTGCTCTGTAGGGGGCGCAGAAGAGGCTTTTGGGGGGCAGCTGTACGTAGGGTAGGAGAGGCCTGGGGGTTGGGGAGCTGCGGCAGAAGCAGAATTAGGCAGCTGGGTGTGGGGCAGGAGAGGCATGGGGGGCAGCAAAGCATTGTTGGGGTGCAGGAGGGGGCACTGGGAGCTGGGTGTGGGTCGGGGGGGCGTTGGAGGCCTGGATGTGGGGCAGGGCTGGAGGGGCGGTGGACTGGGGGGGGGGCGCTCGGGCTCGGTGTGGGGCAGGCGGGGAAGCGATGGGGGCGGGGGCGCTGTGCCGGGCCGCCCCGGGCTCTGCCCGGCCCCCACTCACCCCGGCGGGGGCTGAACTTCCCGGGTCAGCGGCGTGCGCAGCGCGGCTCGGCTCGGCTCGGCCCCGGGGCCCGATCCCGCCGCGCCGGCTGGGGCTGCCGGGCCCGGTGCGGGGCAGGACGCCTGGGTCCCTCCCCAGCGCCCGCTCCGTGCCTCAGTTTCCCCCGCGTCGCCAGGGGGCTCAGCTTCCCCCCCCCCCGCCGCAAAGCGCTAGGTAAGGGCTCCGCGCCTCGCTCGCTGCCCGCCCCTGCCCCCCCGCTTTTTAGGGGTATTACGGGAGCGCCCGGAGTGCTAGGCGCTGTGCAAACCCGGACACACAGTCAGGGGGCGGGGCGGGAGGTTGGAGTGAGGGGGCAGGACTGGGAGGTGTGGGGCTGGGTTTGCAGGAGGGCAGGGCTGAGACTGCTGGGGGGATGTGGGGCTGGGGTGAGCTGGAGGGTGGGGCTGAGATGGGGTACGTGGGGCTGGAGAGAGGGGGCTGGGGTGTATGTATGGGGTCGGAGTGGGGGTAGGGGTGGGGGGCTGGAGTGAGGGGGCACGGTTGAGCTGGGGAATGTGGGGCAGGGGTGAACTGGAGGGTCGGGGTGAGATGGGTATGGGGCTGGGCTAAGGCAGTTGGGGGGGGTGTATGGGGCTGGAGTGAGGGTGCAGGGGTGGGGGGCTGGAGGGAGGGGCATGGCTGAGTTGGAGGATGTGGGGCTGGAGTTAGGAGGGGCAGGAGTGAGCTGGAGGGTGAGGCAGAGATGTGGGGTATGTGGGGCTGGAGGGAGGGGACAGGCAGCTGGGGGACTGTGAGGCTGGCCTGAGGGGAGGGTGGGTATGAAGCAGCTGGAGCCCTGGAGCAGGATTCTAGTTTGCCTCAGGCTCAAACCCTTCTCCTCCCAGGTCCCTGGGACGCTGGAGGCGGGTCCGATGTATTTTGCCGAGATCCAGTGGGCTCTGCTGGACCCTGCACCGAGGCCCGTTTACAGAGACATGGTTCCGGAGAACTACGGGACGCTCCTTTCTCGGGGTAAGGGTCCCCTGGGCCTTTGGGGCCGGGCAGGTTCCGATCTGCCCGGATTGGCTCTAACGCTGAGCTGTCCCCTTAGATTTAGGGTGTCAGCTCCCCCCCCCAAATCCAAGCGAGAGGGAAGAAGACAGTCGCCTCCATGCCTGTGACGGGAAGGCAGGATCAGAAATGCCCTGGCTTGAGCTGAGCTAAAAATTGACTTTTTTTTGGTTACGTAGCAGAGCTGGAAAACTGGGAACAAATCTTTTTTTAGCCCCTCCTGTGCTAGTTTGGAATATGGATTAAAAAACAGCCGGTCAAACGAAAAGCGGCATGTGTTAGAAACGGAAACCTTTTCAGGCATTTTTAACGATGTTTTAAAAAACCCAGAATGGAGCAAAAATGACGTGGATTTGTTCCCTGTCTGCCAAACTCACTCACAATTCATCCCGTGTGCGGGTGAGCCAGGCCTGTGGCTTTTGCAGGGAGAAAGGAGGTTTCTCCAAAGCATGTTTCTGCGACGTCGCTCATCCTAGCGTCTGGCTCTTTGTACAGCCCTTTCCCACAAGAGAGCTCCCACGCAGGCTACGGAGAGACACCAAGGTCACCCCTCAGGCTGGTGGCAGAGCTGGGACTAAAATCCGGGTCTCCAGAGTGTCAGCCCAGTGCTCTAACCACTAGCCTGCACTGCTTCCCGCCCGTTTCTTCTCCCCCATCCAGCCGTACACATTGGTCTGCTGTCCGATCTCTCCGGCTTTGGGAGAACTGCATTAAAGCTGAATCAATTGCTATCTTGGCACTTAGAGTAGGGATGGCCAACCAGGAATGGTGGGTGGGTCAGGAATGGGGCTGTAGCTCGGGGTGGGGTGATGGACAAGGGTAATGGGGCCAGACCGGAAGGTGGGTTTGTGGCCTGGAAGGGGGCTCAGGAAAAATCCAGCCAGGAGTTGGGACCAGGAGTCAAGGATGCGGGTAGGTGGCATATCTTCCCCCATCTCCCAGTTCCTCTCTGCCTCCTAAGGGGTGTGGCCAAAATATGATATTTGCATGATTTAAATGAGTGAGGGGCAACCTAGGCTAGTGGGCAGCGTGCATGCATGGCCCTCCTTCACCTCAATGGGTCACAGCAGTCTACTGGGGGATCCACCTGCAGTCCTGTGGCCCCTCCTGGTCTGCCCCTCTCCCCCACGTGCCTCCTGCACAGCCGGGACACCGGAGCCCCGCTCTTCCCTGCGTCTCTCCCTTCCTCCCTGCACTTTCAGAGCCCGCGAATCGCCTGATTCCTTCTCCTCTCTCCCAGAGCTTGGAACGCCGCAAACAGCTGATTGGCGGCGTTCCAGCTCTGGGCGGGAGGGGCAGGCATGGGGATGGAGTGCGAATCAGGCAATTCGCGGCCTCTGAAAGTTCTGGGAGGAAGGGGGGAAAGGCAGAAAGTGTGGGGCTCCGGTGCCCCAGTGAGGAGGAGGCATGTGGGGAAGGGGAGGCAGACGGGGAAGTCACAGATGGAGCTCCAGTGGGCCACGTGTGGTCCATGGGCCACAGGTTGCCCAGCACTGACTTAGAGACTTTGCAGCCTTACCAGTTCCTATGCGAAGAATCACAGAAGTGTAGGGCTTCAGGTACCTGTGAGAGATGATCAATATATGGAAAGACACTCTCCCTGCAGGATGTTTACACCCTAAGTAGCCAAGACTCGCAGGGCTGGAGAAAGAAAATGGTAGGCAGTGTGGCCTAATGGATAGAGCACTGGTGCTCTGTGACCTATTGTCAGCTCTCTGGCTGCGTGATCCCAGTCAAATCCTGTCAGTTCTGCCTCATTCTATCAGCCTTCTTGAAAAATTAACTTAAATACTCCCCCAAACTAAGCAGAATGTTTAACGTTTCGTAAGGGAAACATTTCAGTTTCTTAGGATGAAATAACTTGGTTTCCAAATTTCCTTTATTGCCGGGGGCGTGTCTAGACATGGATATGATGAAAATAGTTTCAAAGGGTCAAACTAAAGACACATTTTGATTTTCTCGACATGAAATGCTCCATTGCACCCAAATCGTTCCTTTTCACTTTTTTGAGTTACTTGAAAAGTGTGAAAAATGGTATTTTTGTTGGACCTGAAATTGATTTTTTTGTGGGGGGGGGGAGGACTTTTCAGAATTGCCAGCGAACTGAAAAAGCCATTTTTTGCTCAGCTCGACTCATGAGTTCTCCCAGTTGTACCTCACCCAGGGGAGGACTACAGTTTTATTGTTATGGTAAAGCTGGGAGTCCCAGGCATGGCTTAGGACCCACTGGGCTTGAGGCCGTACATCAAGCTTCAGGCAACCCAAATGTAGTTTAGGACACCACTGTGCTAGGCGCTGTACATTGTGTATTAGGTGTATTACGGTAGCTCGGGGCACTGAGCCACGGTTCAGAACCCTACTGCACTGTGCATTGTACATTAGGGTTATGTCTAGGCTACATCCCTCTTTCAAAAGAGGGATGTAAATTAGGCAGATCGAAAATGCAAATTAAGCAGGGATTTAAATATCCTGCACTTCATTTGCATAATTGTGTCACAGCGTTCTTTCGAAAAAGGGTATTTTGAAAGTGAACCTCAGTCTACACACGGTTCTTACAAAAAAACCCAAAAAACAAACCCTTATCTCCAGTAACGTCGTGTGAGATGGTGCCGGTGGGGCGGGGCCTCCCTACTGCATAGCTGGGTTCGTCATCCCGCCATCTGCGAGGATAAAGAGATAATCTGGCAACTACTCCTTGGGCTATTGGGAGTACGGGATCTTTCGAAAAAGGGGTTTCAAAAGAACGCTGTGACGTGATTATGCAAATGAAGTGCGGGATATTTAAATCCCCACTTCATTTGCACTTTCGATCTGCCTAGTTTACATCCCTCTTTTGAAAGAGAGATGTAGTCTAGACATGCCCTATGTGTAGTAGGTGTATTTCGGTCGTGCTACGAGCCCAAGTCGTGGCTGAGGATACTATTGCGCTAGGCGCTGTACAAACCCAGAACAGAGAGGCGGTCCCTGCCCTAAGGGGCACACAATCAGGAGTGGCGGATGTGTTACTTGTGGCTGTCCACCCATCCCATTGGGCGGCAGCTCCCTCCCCTCTTGTCACTGCCTGTCCACGTGCGAGATGGAAGAACAACCGAAGAGGTTCATTAAGGCAGCTGGGTGTATTTTTTTCAGCATTCTCGGTTCTTTTCCATGCCCCTCTGCCATTCTTTCCTCCGCAGCTCAGGCGGCCGATGAGGGGAGGGAGAGGGAAGCTAACACGGCCCTTCCGAGCTCCACACCTAAAACAAACTCTGCCCAGACCTCTCAGCGCCGTTCAAACCGCACGGAGCAAGGGGCTCCGGCTCTCGCCAGACTCAGGCAGCACAGGGGCATCGCTGATGCCCTCAGGGTTCGTGTTCCCGGTTTTCTTCACAACCGTAGCTGCTCGAGATGTATTAGTGTGGGGTTTTTTTTAAGAGTCCGGGGACCATGGAGGTGTCGGGGCGAGGCACGGCTGAGACAACAGCCCTAGGATCCTTGCCGGATTCTCTCTTTATCCTTGCAGATGGCGGGATGACGAACCCAACCGGGCAGCAGGGAGGCCCCCCGCCGGCACCATCCCACGGGACATTACCGGGGCTAAGAGCCGACGGGAACGTCTACCCCACCCCAGGCCACACGGCCGCCTGCCAGAGCCAGGTCCGGCCAGCGGGGAAGCCATGGAGCAAAACGGCAGCCGAGAGCGGGGGCTTGAAGAAACCCAAAGAAGGCGCCGCCGCCCTGCAGCGTATCCTGGCTCCGCATCTCCCCCAGCCAGCGGGGAGCCAGCCCGTGTGCACCCAGTGTGGGGGGAGTTTCGGCCAAAGCGGGCGCCCTGCCCAGCTGCCACCCCAGCCGCGGGTGCCGGCGGCGGAGAGGTTCCATCAGTGCCCCGACTGCGGGAAGGGCTTCTCCGTGAGCTCCCACTTGACCATCCACCGGCGGGTCCACACGGGGGAGAAGCCCTACCGGTGCGGCGAGTGCGGCAAGAGCTTCAGCCAGAGCTCCACCCTGGTGCTGCACCGGCGCACCCACACCGGCGAGAAGCCCTACCAGTGCCCCGAGTGCGGGCGCAGCTTCGCTGTCAGCTCCCACCTGGCCAAGCACCAGCGCACCCACACCGGGGAGAAGCCCTACCAGTGCCACCAGTGCGGGAAGCGGTTTAGCCAGAGCTCCACCCTCAACCTCCACCAGCGGACCCACACCGGGGAGCGGCCGTACCGCTGCGCCGAGTGCGGCCGGGGCTTCTCCGTCAGCTCCCACCTCACCATCCACCGGCGGATCCACACGGGGGAAAAGCCCTACCGCTGCGGCGAGTGTGGGAAGAGCTTCCGGCAGCGCTCGGGCCTCATCACTCACCAGAGGAGCCATGCGGTGCAGAGACCCTACAAATAAAGTGGGTGCTGGTCCCTTTAAGAGGAGGCGGGGCCAGCAGCAGCTGGGCCAGCTTGGTTGTCAGTCACATGCTCTGGGCGTGGCTACAGTGAAGCCTACCCACTCTCTCTTAAAGGGGCTGCCGACCCTATCACCGGCCCAGTGTTGCCAAACATTGTGCAGGGGGGAGGGGGGGTTGTTTTTAGAACAGGCCGGCCTACAGGATAAGGCACTGAGCTGGCTTTCAGGAGACCTGGGTTCTCTTCCTAGCCCTGCCCTGCTGCAAGTCACGTCCCCTTTCGGTGCCTCAGTTTCCCCCATCTGCAAAGGTATTGATCCTAAAGTGCTTTGAGACCTGCTGATGAAAAGCACTCGGTATCATTATTCATTGTTTTTTGTCTGGAAAATTGGGTTTCTGATCCAATAAAATGTGTCTGGTTCCTGCAGAAAATGTAAAGTTTTCTTGCAGAAAAAAATCACCGTCAAAACCTGAGTTTTTTCTGATTTGAAATGCTGCCCCACTGCTTCATGAAAACTGTAGTGCAATTTTTCTCCTCATTCTCCATTCTAGGCGGAGCTCCTTAGTTGGACTGCGTTTCCCATGATGCCCTCCCCTGTTCCTGAACCGCTGCAGTGAATTATGGGAGCTGTGCTTTGGTTACCTCCTGCTGTAGGACAGGCTAACCATCAAGACTACATCTCCCATCATGCAATGTGGCCATGTGACTGCTGCAGTTCATGATGGCAGGTCATCTATGGGGGAACCACAATGCATCATGGGAGATGTAGGCCAACTCAGGGGTCTGACCTGTAGAGGAGAATGGGACCATGAGGCACTGCAGTGGTTCAGAGGGGAGACTGTTGTGAATTATCGCAGATGTAATCTCACCAAGGATGCTGGGATATAAAGGAGCATTGGAGCACGAGATCCCTGAACTGCAGCTCCTGTGAGGCACCATTGCGGCATTTCACAATTACAATATTTTTGACTGGGCCAAAATTATGTCAAGTTTTGGGGGGAAATGTTTCAGTTTTCAGGAAAGACCATTTGTGTATATTTTTAAATCAAAAGCTTGAAATTTCCCGTGGAAAATTTCAGCAAAAACTGTTTTTTCCTGCATTTTTGTCTAAATTTTCTGTGGCAAAAAAAAAAAAAATCCCATTTCTCCCCACCAGTTCTGAATAGAAGTGTTCTGCCCAAAGCTGACCAAAACCACCACCTCTCTTTACGACCAGATGTCTTTCAAGTTGCAAAAAGCTGAAATTATAATATAGGATTGTAACTTGCCAGTTACCTAGGAGATCAGTGGCCTGGTGAGGCAGGAAATGCAAGTTACGGCTTTCTGGGTAACCTTAACTCTGCTCCTTTATATGTAAGACTTTCAAGAGTCTTTAATTTCACTGCCACTATTTTCTCTGACCCACATCTCCTATTTCCTCTGTCCTCTTTCAACCTAGCATCTTCGATGGTATTTTCTAGTTCTTTTCTTAAAAAACCAAAACACAGAAAAATATTAGACGGAATTATCCTTTCATGTGGAACTATTTTCACAACTGTATTTTAATGACCGTCTGCCTTGTGGATGATTTTCTCCCATCGATGATGGTGTCATATCTCTGCAACAGTGAAAGTGGCTGCCTGTCTGACAAAGGGTCAGTAGGCCGGGAGTTGACTGCATCTTTTTTCACTTCTTTTCATGTACTTTGGCAGATGGCGTGACAGAAGAAAAAAATTTTGTGTTGGAAAGGCTTAAAGGTGTCATGGTTGGAGCGGGGCAAAATATTTCAACTGGATCGTCATTAGTGGTGAAAAATGGCGATTCCGCGGCACCAAAACATTCGATGACTTTCTGCTGATTTCCAAAAATGTCCAGAAATATCTTTTCCTTTGACATTTACAAAGTGAAACATTTTCATGTGTATTTTTTTTAATTCAATGTGACTTTTTGTCTCATAATTTCCTTCCACTGTAGTTTTATAAAATGCTCAGAGGTGAAACAAAAACATTTCATTCGAGGTCAAATGAAATGTTCCGTTAGATCCAAAATGACTTTTGCCATTCAAATTTCAAAAACAGTCCTTTTAAGGTCACCTTGAAAGTCATTATGTTTGCTTGGGCTTTTTTTTGGGATCACCAGTAAACCAAAAAAAAAAAAAAGTTCTGCACCCAGGTCTAATTAGAATGTTTTTTAGGTCCTTTAATTTTGCAAATATAAGCCCTTTTATGTGCTCCAGGAGTTATGTTGCGTGGTTCTGGTCTGCTTCTGCAATAGTAACTCTCTTATAAAGATGCTTCTAGACTGGGGTTGCCAGGTGTCCGGTTTTCACCATCTTCTGTCTGGTTAAAAACGAGAAAATAGCGGACATGTAAAATGTCTGGTATTTTCTGTTTGTCTCAGACGGAAGGCCGTGAGGCACACTTTTCTACCTCTGGCAGTGGTGGGGAGGGTGGGAGCATGGGAATTTAAAGGCACAGTGACTTTTTTTTTTTTGCTTATCAAGATTGGTCTCCTTTTGTTTTTGAAACAAAAAACAGGACTATGTAGCACTTTAAAGACTAACAAGATGGTTTATTAGGTGATGAGCTTTTGTGGGCCAGACCCATTTTCTCAGATCAAATAGTGGCAGAAAATTGGCACAACCATATATACCAAAGGATACAATTAAAAAAAATGAACACATATGAAAAGGACAAATCACATTTCATATGTGTTCATTTTTTTTAATTGTATCCTTTGGTATATATGGTTGTGACAATTTTCTTCCACTATTTGATCTGAGGAAGTGGGTCTGGCCCATGAAAGCTCATCACCTAATAAACCATCTTGTTAGTCTTTAAAGTGCTACATAGTCCTGTTTTTTGTTTCAGCTACACCAGACTAACACGGCTACATTTCTATCACTTTTGTTTTTTGGGTTTTTTTTTTTTTTTTTTTTTTTGCCTCAACCAATTTTTTCCCTGCCATGTTCGGGATTTTTTGTGAAAGTATCTGGCAACCCTATTTCAGACCTTTATTATGCACAGAAGAAATAACCGAAGAAACATTAAAACCCTTTACATTGAAAAACAAAATGGCTCTTGGCCATTATTTCTGTTTCTGTAAAGCTCTTTGGAGCCATCCTTTGGTTTTGCATTTGTACAGTGCTTTGTCACGCCTGGGCCTTCTAGTGCTACTGTACAAAGGCTTGGCTTACGTTTACCAACATCTCTGTCAGTTCAAAGTAAAAAAAAAATCACACTGTGACATAGCCATGCTAGGAAAAGCCCCAGTATAGACACAGTCATATTGGCAAGCAAGATCGTTAGCTTATTTCCCACAGGGAATCGGTGTTAAATCAACTTGGCAGAATTCTGTGATTAATCAGAATTCTTGTATCTATCTTTCTATCCATCATTTCATCAAGTAATATAATTTAAAAAGAGATAGAGATAAATCCTCTGTATAAATCCATAGTATATCCACACCTTGAATACTGCGTACAGATGTGGTCACCTCATCTCAAAATATAAAAAACAAAACAAAACCTTGGCATTGCAAAAAGTTCAGAAAAGGGGCAACAGAAATGAGGGGTTTGAAACAAAGGCTGTATGAAGAGAGATTTAAAAAACTGGGACTTTTCAGTTTAGAAAAGAGGAGACTGGGGGATATGATAAGAAGTCTATACAATCATGACTGGTATGGAGTAAGTGAATAAGGAACATATATGTACTTCCCATAACGTAAGAATTAGGAGTCACCAAATGAAATGAGCAGGTTTAAAACAACCAAAAGGAAGTATTTCTTCATGCAATGCTCAGTCAACCTGTGGAACTCCTTGCCAGAGGATGTGGTGAAGGCCAAGACTTTAACAGGGATCAAAATGAGCTAGATAAATCCATGGAGGATAGGTTCATCATTGGCTGTGAGCCAGGATGGATAGCAATGGTGTCCCTAGTCTGGGTGACAGGTGGGATTGCTTGAAGATTCCCTGTTCTGTTCATTCCCTCTGGGAAGGCAGGGTTTCTGGGCTAGATGGACCTTTGGTCTAACCCAGCACATGTGGAATAAAGTTTTATGTGCACCAAGGCTTGTGCACGTGCACCACCAGTAGAAACACAAAATCTTCTTGTGGGCGCTCTCTGGGCCAGCCCAAGCCATTTCGGCAGCCCGGGCGCACAGCGCATGCGTGGACCCGCCCCCCAGGGTGTGCGAGCCTGCCCACAGGGCGTACAGTGCATGCACAGGCCAGCCACGGCCACTGGCGCACAGCCCGGGGCCCGCCCCCAGGGCACACGGTGTATGTGCTGCCCAGCCTGGCCTGGCCAGCGCTGCTGGCATGCGCGCTGGGCCGTGCAGGGCCTGCCCCTGGGGCTGGCACTGCGGGTGCCGAGCTCACGGCGCCTGATGGCAGCTACAAGGGACGCCACGCGCCCCTTACAGCTACCATCAGGCGCCTCCCATCGGTTGGCTCCCTGGGTATCTGTCCGGCTCGCCTACCCCTCAGTCCGGCCCTGGGTGCTCTGCTAATCAGCTGAGCGGCATGTGAATCTCTTCAGAGCGGCCGCACAAGCATCCATCTGACAGGTAACACGGCCGTGTACCCCTAAAGGACACAAAGATCTTCCAAGGTTGGGGGGGAGTGGTGTCCATCAGCTCATCTAGGTATTTTCCTAGGTTTACATCAGGCTATACAAAAAGCTCTGGGGAAAGTCTGCGCAAATTAGAATTTCATACAATGGTTTTCTATTGCTCTATTGACCGACCATTGGAATGTCAGTGTTGTACGGCAAGGCCGTCCCTTCCCCAAGCCCCTGCCCCGTTTCACTTCCTTTCCCCTTAGCGATGCAGCCCGGGCGAGTACGGAGGGTGCCGGGTGACAGCAGCCGGGGTCACCGCCCCATGCAGGTGGTGGGGCCCACCAGCCCACTCCGCCTCACACTCGCCTGGCCAGCTTCTCTGTGGTGACTGGTAGTGGGGTGCCCTGGGGAAGCCGAGAGCAGCAGGCCGGGAGGGTGACAGGGTGGGTTGGAGCAGGCTGCCAGGCCCCCATGACTCCCTGGGTCCCTCTAGAATGGTTGGGGCTCCACCTCCCCCCAAAAGCACGGGGACAGAGGCCCTACGGCGTGCCCCACGGATTTGTGTGAGGTGCAGGAGCGGCCCTAGACTACCTGCCAGCAACTGGCGAGCCATGCAATCGGCGCCCCCGCCTCCAAACCCCTCAATGATATTGCGCCACCATTTGGCGCCCCATTTAACTTGGCGCCCTAGGCAGCCGCCTCGTTCGCCTATATGGACGGGCCGCCCCTGGCGAGGGGCGAAAGCCGAGCTCGCTCGCACGGTGACGGCGCACGAGGGGCCGTGACACTTTCGCACGCCGGCGCCTGACTTTGTCACCCCGAGGAGCGGGAACGCGGGGGCGACGCGGGAGCCAACCAGACTCCCAAGAGGGGGCCCGGGGAAACCCGCACAGCCCGGGCCAGGGGGTCGTTCGGGGCTGCCCAGCGCCCTGCGCTTGGAGAGCCCCGGCGCTTGGAGATCGGCGCCTCCGTGCGCCGCCGGGGCAGGATGCTCATTAGCAGCCTGTTAATGACCCGCAGGACGCCCGGGGGGGGGGGGGACCAGGACGCCCGGGGGGGGGGACGGGACCCCGGTGGGCGGGGCCTGGCGCTGCCGGAGCGGGGCGGGTTCAAGGCGGCGAGCCGGGGCGCAGCGCGCTGCGTGGGGCGGGGATGCGACGTGAGCCGGGACTTCCCCGGGGCTGCCCCCGCCCCAGCGCGGCCCCATCCGGCGGCGCGGAGCGGCCGGGGCGCGCAGGTGAGGACGGGCCAGGGGGTCCCCACTGCCCCCCGCCACGCGCTGGGGATCCCCCGGGGCGCGTCTGTGCGGGGATCCCCCTGTCCGCCCCCCCCCCCGGGCTGCCCAGGGGCGCGTCTGTGCGGGGATCCCCCTGTCCGCCCCCCCCGGGCTGCCCAGGGGCGCGTCTGTGCGGGGATCCCCCTGTCCGCCCCCCCCCGGGCTGCCCAGGGGCGCGTCTGTGCGGGGATCCCCCTGTCCGCCCCCCCTCGGGATGCCCAGGGGCGCGTCTGTGCGGGGACCCCCCTGCTCCCCTCCCCCGGGCTGCCCAGGGGCGCGTCTGTGCGGGGACCCCCCTGCTCCCCTCCCCCCCTCTGGCACTCCCGGCCGGCTTCGGGGCGCAAAATGTGCGGGGATCCCTCTGCTCCACTCCCCCACTGGTGTGTCTGTGCGGGGATCCCCCTGTCCGCCCCCCCCCCCCGGGCTGCCCAGGGGCGCGTCTGTGCGGGGATCCTTCCCCCCCCTCCCCCACCCCCGTCCCCAGCTGCCACTGGGTTTTTTCTGCCCCAGCCTGGATTTCTTTGCTGCTGCAGGTGGGTGGGGGGCACCTTGCCTAGTGGCTAGAGCAGGACCCCTGGGGGCCAGTCGTGGCTCTGCGATGTGGCTGTGGGCAAGTCTCTGCCCCCTCCGCTGGGACTCAGTTTCCCTCTCTGTAGAAGGGGCTAGCAGCTTCCCCCCCCCCCACGTACGCTGGGAGTGCTGCCGATAGGGAGCGTGGTGCTAATACTGGGAGTCCGGGTGACCCCACCGTGGCGCCTGTTCCGGGCCCGTAGGGTCAGTCTGGGGAAGGCCTCATTGCCTTGCAGGGTACAGAGCCTGGGGGTCTCTTCTGGCCCTGCAAGCCCCTTCTCTCCTGGCCGGGGGGGGGGGGGAGGGAAGTGATTTGGCCCCCCCACTGACCCAGCCAATCGCAGCGAGTCTGGAACGATCCGCCACTTTCCCAGACACCCCCCCTCCTCCCGCCTTAAGACCGGGACTTTAATTCAGGCTCAGGTTTCAGCCTCCAAGGACCCCCTGTACAAAGCGGGGGGGGGTCGAGATCAGGTTCTGTGATGCCTGTTTGACCTTTGACCCTGTCTCCTCCCCCCCCCCCCCGCGGACAGGTTTCCCAGCCCCCTCTGCCAGCGACGTGCTCATCCAGATGCAGCGAGGGGAAGGGCCTTGGGCCCCACACGCCCCCGACTCCGCAGCGCGGGTGGTCCCGAGAGACCCCCATGCAGGTGAGGAACAGGGGAAACCTGCCCGGAACCCTGCTGACAGGGTGGCTCCGGAGCGGGGGGTGGGGGGAGGGATGGACACGCGAGGTTTCCATCCTGCGCGCCCGCTCGGGCTCTGGAGGGGTCGGTTGCATCCCGAATCGGCCCGAAGAAGCCGTGAGTTTTGCACGTGGCTCAACAGAACCCAAGCGCGGCTTCGTGGGGGGGAGGTGGGTCCCCGAATTTCCTTCGTGGGACTGTCACGTGTCCAGGGCGGGGTTTACTGGCTGCCGGCCACAGGGAATACACAGAGCTCAAGAGAAGGGCTTCTCAAACCTCCCTTTGAAAAGAACTCAGGCTGCTATGACACTCCTGCCCCTAGAAGTGACCCACCGGTGTTCCCTGTAAGCTGAGCACTTGGGCGGTCATCCTGGAGAGATTTAGGTGAGAGCGCCCGCAGCCAGCAGCGTGTGTTTCTATTGCTGGTGCCCGTCTCCACATGCCTCGGTGCATATAAAATTTATTCCACACATCTATGGAAAAAGTTAGAGGGAACGTTGATATCCCCTCCCCCACTGTCCCATGTCACCCTTACTTCCGCGCTGCTGCTGGCGGTGGCGCTGCCTTCAGAGCTGGGCACCTGGCCAGTAGCCGCTGCTCTCCAGCCACCCAGCTCTGATGGCAACAGAGAAGCAAGGGCGGCAATACCGCGAGCCCCCTACGATAGGCTTGGGACCCCCCTTTTGGGTCAGGATCCCTAGTTTGAGAAACGTTGCTCAAGACATTGTCCATCCCGGCCATGCCTTGGTCCTCACTTTGCACAGAGCGGGGACGTGACATGCGCCGGGCAGACCTGGAGAGAAGACCCAGCTGTGCAGAATCCCGTGCTGTATCCACTAGGCCACACTGCTATAAAGACTACCCAGTGCATGATATTTGCTGCTGCTAGGTTTGGCAGAGGGCGAGAAGCTCCTTTAAAGTGAAATGGACCAAGCCTGATTTAGGTCCCAGACTGACAGCCAGGTCTGCTGGGAGGGAAAAGGTCCAGGTGGGAAGCCCTACTGCCTTGAAGCGCATAGCAAAGCGTTCGGGGCAGTGGATATCCAGAACAAACCAGGCCATTACACGCTTCTCCTTTTAGGGCAGGAATGGGCAGTAACACGGTGGCAGTTTGAGTCGAGTTTCAAGACAGCTTCCTTGGCTCCTCACGGGAGCAGAGTACCAGCCACTGAGGGGGGTGCTCTCTGAGTTTGATTTAGCGAGTCTTAACTAGACCTGGTAAATCAAATTCCAGATGATCGATCGCAGCAGCATCAATCTTAGAATCATAGAACACTAGAACTGGAAGGGACCTCGAGAGATCAGGTCCAATCCTCTGCCCTCACGGTCATCTTCCCTGGAGTGCAAACATGGCTACAGACCTTAACGTGTTTACCGTGTGAGGGCAGGAGGAACTGTTAGTCTTGCAGTCATAAAAACATAAGAACGGCCGTACTGGGTAAGACCAAAGGTCCATCTAGCCCAGTAGCCTGTCTGCCGACGGTGGCCAGCCCCAGGTGCCCCAGAGAGGGGTGGACCGAAGACCATGATCAAGCGATTTGTCTCCTGCCATCCTTCTCCAGCCTCTGACAAACAGAGGCCAGGGACACCATTTTATCCCTTGGCTAATAGACTTTTATGGACCTAACCTCCATGAAATTATCTAGCTTCTCCTTAAACTCTATTCTAGTCCTAGCCTTCACAGCCTCCTCTGGCAAGGAGTTCCACAGGTTGACTACACGCTGTGTGAAGAAGAACTTTCTTTTATTAGTTTTAAACCTGCTACCCATTAATTTCATTTGGTGTCCATTTCATTTCATTTACCATTAAAAGCTGTTTAAAGCTGAACTCACTTGAAACAAAATGTTTCGGCCGGTTGAGCAATCCAAAATACTTCCCTTTGGGTCAAGCTGACCGGGCACAGAAAATTCTGTTTCCATTTTCTCAAGGGAAAATTGGGGGAAAAAATTTAGCAATGTTAACATTGGAAAACCCTGACTGTTATTTTTCGGGGGGGGGGGGAGGGGAAGAGGCTCATGGCCAGTGTGGACTCTCATTTTTTCCGAGCACCGAGGCGTGTGCACCACCAGTAGAAACGAAACCCAGCTGTGGGCGCTGTGCGAATCGCGGCGTGAGCTCTGCCCAGCAAGTCCGCCCGAGCTGGACTCCCGGTCAGAGACATGCCTGCCCGTCTGGGACCCCCGCCCCTCTGCCAGTACTTGGTGTCACCAGGATGTGGTTGCAAACCAGAGCAGGGTTCATTAGTGTCTCCGGCTCTGCCTGCTCGCTCTGCCCAGTCCCAAAGCTCCTCCCGATAACCCCCCCCCCCAGCAGCCCCTCCCCCGGCCTTTGTCTTCTGCCCAGGTAACCAGGGTCCTCTCTTCTCCCCCTCTCCCATCCTCCGTCCTTTGTTGCCCCTGGCTGGAACCAGCTGGGCAGGACACTGGGGCCTCTCTCTCCCGCCCACTGGCCTCCTACTGGCTGTGCCCTCCCAGCTGGGTCTCTTGGTCACTAGTTGCTGGGGGCTCCACTCTCCAACCCACTGGCTGGAGCCCCCAGTTCTGGGCTGGTCCCTCCCCTTGTGACACCAGCCCCGCCCAGGGACGCTGAGTCCCACCCCCTCAGTGCGGGAGCCGTTGGAACCCCAGCAAATCCCCCGCCTCGTCGCCATTCGTCAGCTGGAATCCAGAGCGGGAGAGGCCTTCGGGCTACGTCCTCACCTTCCGGTCTCCAGCCTCTGCGGCCACGCCAGCACCCTCCCGCCCCCCCCAGCCCCACTGCCGGGGGAATCGCTTGCTTGATCTGTCTCTCTCCCAAAGCCTCCCTGTATTCCTGCCACCTGATGCCTTGCATGGACCATAAGGGCGGGGCGGGGCGGTGGGGACAGGGGCATTGACTCACAGAAAAATCACGAGCGAGAAGCCCCCAAAACCAAGCAACCAGCCAAACCCCCTCACGGATGTGGCCCTCAACTGAGAAGGAGAAAGACCCTCCCCACGTTCCCCTCCCACCCCAGGGCCTAGTGGGGCCCAGGCTGGTAGGTTTCGTGTGCTCCAGCCCCGCAGTACGCGTAGGCTCCCCCATGTTGGGGGCGGGGGAGCTCTGGGCCTCGGGGGCCGGATCCCCTGGGCTTGGGGTTCCCCACCCCTGCCATAAGGCCAGATGGGAGGGGGTCCCTAGCAGCCTGTTTGTCAGAGGCAGGGACTGAGCGACAGGGGAGGGATCACTTAGAATCATAGAACACTAGGACTGGAAGGGACCTCGAGAGGCCATCGAATCCAGTCCCCTGCCTTCATGGCAGGACCCAGTACCACCTAAACCATCCCTTGATAATTCCTGTTTGGTTCATTCCCTCTGGGGCACTTGGTACTGGCCACGGTCGGCAGATAGGCCACTTGGCCGGATGGACCTTTGGTCTGACCCACTCTGGCTGCTCTTATGTTCGTAAGGGACCATTATGATGGTCCAGTCTGGCCTCTTGCACATTGCAGGCTGCAGAACCGCACCCACCCTCGCCTGTATTAGAGGAGAAAGTCAACTTCAGATACGCAGCTCCAGCTATGAGAGTAGCGTAGCTGGGGTTGACCTAGTTGAATTTCTGGGGCCACCCCTCTGCGAGAAGTTGATGGGAGAAACTCTCCCGTTGCCTTCACTTACTTCTTGCAACCCCATGGAGGACCAGGATCAAGGGGGGCACCATCAGCATTTGATTTAGTAGGGCTTTACTAGACCCACTAAATCAAACCCTGAAAAGTCGATCTCCGGGTAAATACAGGCAAGGCCCAGACCCTAACCTCTGGCTGAGTTATCTGGGTTATTAAAGACTTCAGCGCGAATCCACCATTAACTCTCGTTTAAACCCGCAAATGACCTGTGCCCCATGCTGCAGAAGAAGGTGACCCCCCCGAGTCTGGCCCGGGGAAATATTCCTTCCTGACCCCAGTATGGCGATCGGGTGAGAGCCGCCAGCTGGACACCTGGCCGCAAGTTCCCTGCAGTGAGTCAGAACCCGACCTGCCTAGTGACCCGTCACTGTCCAGTGGAGATGAGTTCTCTGCCATTGTCGGCAGGGTCACCCCCCCAACCCCCCCATAAACTTATCACGCTCAGTCTTGAAGCCAGTTTGGGTTTTTTGCCCCCAGCGTCCCATTCGCTGCTCGGGCGGTTGGAACCCTTCCTCTGACGCTGCGCTGGGACAGCCGAACGGCCAGGGGGCGGCCGTTCCTCTGTGTGCCCGCGTGGGCGCTTACGTCCCTCCTCCCCCCGTCCCTGGGATGTTTAGGAGAACGCGACTCGTCCAACCTGCCCGTCACCCGCGCTCTGCCTTTCCCGAGCAGGCGGGAACCACCGGGCGGGAAGTTGGCGATTTCTTTGGCCACCAGATGGCGCCGCGGCGCCGCCTTTTCCCCTTCTCTGGCCTGGCCTGACCTGGCCCCGATCCCGATGAGCTGGGATAAACGTTCTGCTCCCGAGGATGGGCGACCAGCTCGCTCCTCGGCCATCTGTCGCTGGAGTGCAACCGGCCCCGGTCCCGTGGCCCTGCTCCTGCCTTGGGGCGCCTGCCCTGGGGGCCTGTGTCTTGGGGGGCCCCGCAGTCGCTGGCGGCGGCGGGAAACGGGATCACCTGGGCCCAGCCGCGTCGCTCGGGGAATGGGGTGGAACCGCCGGAAGTTACTGCAAGTTGGGTCCTCACCTGCTCATCCAGGGCTGCTTCCTACCTGCGTCGGGCAGCTGCAGCCCCCGGCCCCGGCTTTGCAAGCGAGTCCCTCTGGATCTGGGGGGCAAGGAGTAGGAGGGGAAAAGCAGGGAGTGAAAGGAAGGGGGCGGAGTTTCAAGGGAAGGGGCGGGGCCTGGCGAGAAGGGGCGGGGCAGAGTCTTGCGGGGAAGAGGTGGGGCAGGGGAGGCTCCGGGGCTCCTGCTGGAGGGTCGAAGTTGTGAAAAGCGAATTGTCCTTTGAATATTTTGCCTCCTCCCGGCGAGTGACTCTCCCCGCTCCTCTCCCCGCAGGTGTCAGGAGCCCCCCTCAGTCGGGGGAGGAAGCGAGGCAGCCGCACAAGATGTCCTGGAGAGGCTCCGCGGGGACCGAGCCCTCCGGCCCGGAGCCAGAACCCGCCTGGGGGGCCGAGGCTGGGGGGCCTCCGGGGAACTCGCCGGGGCAGCGGCTGGCCCAGGACCTAGCCTGGGGGAGCCAGGCCGAGGCCTCGAAAGCGGCACGTCTGGGCCCAGCCTGGCGGGACGCGGCGGAAGGCGGGTCCCCGGTGGAGCGGCGCGGCCAGGCCCGGGGGGACGAGGCGGGGGAGCCGCCGGGCCCGCCCTGCGCCGGCGTCTCGTCACCACGCCCGCCGCCAGGGAAGCCCTACAAGTGCACCGAGTGCGGCAAGGCCTTCAGCCAGAGCTCCCACCTCATGCGGCACCTGGGCACCCACACGGGGGAGAAGCCCTACAAGTGTGGGGCCTGCACCAAGAGCTTCACCCAGAACTCCAACCTGCTGCAGCACCAGCGCATGCACACCGGCGAGAAGCCCTACCGCTGCCCGCAGTGCGGCAAGCGCTTCTCCTGGAGCTCCAACCTCATCCAGCACCAGCGCCTGCACACCGGCCAGAAGCCCTTCCAGTGCGCCCAGTGCGGCAAGCGCTTCTGCGAGAGCTCCCGCCTGCTGGAGCACCAGCGCACCCACACCGGCGAGAAGCCCTACCGCTGCCCGCAGTGCGCCAAGAGCTTCAGCCGCAGCTCCCACCTCATCCGCCACCAGCGCACCCACACCGGCGAGCGCCCCTACCGCTGCGCCCAGTGCGGGAAGGCCTTCGGCCAGAGCTCCGCGCTCGTCGTGCACCACAGGACCCACGTGGCCGACCCGCGATGAGCCGCCTGGGCGCTGCGGGGTCCGGTGGGGGGCCCCGCGTGGAGGGCAAAGCCGTGCCGGGCACGTGGGTTCCGTGGCAGCGCTGTGTGGATCGCACCTAGTGGCGCGGTGGCCGTGGTTGCTGGTGATCTCAGGGTTTTTTACACCAGGGTGAGTCCACGTGGGCAAAGGACTTTCATGGGATTCCACGTGGATTAGATCGTGGAGGAGCCCCGGGGCGGGGAGACCATGGACATGGGACTGCTCAGGGCTTGTGATGCCTCAGAGAGGCCACATGGGACGGCGACTGTGGCCACGGAGAGTGCTCGGTGCTTGCGATGTCTTGGAGAAGCCATGGGGGGGCAGGGGAGGGGGACGAGAGACTGTTCTCCTTGGGGAAGGATTCCCTTTGAATCCACGTCGTACGGCACGTCCCAGCCAAGAGAAACCTGGAGCAGGCGGTTGACGCACAGTGGACACGTCAGCTGTGGATCGGGGTGTGCTCGTGGGTACCCTTAGCTGCCCCCAGAGCAGAAACCACGGGAGACAAGTGTATGCGGCAGGAGGGGGAGGGGAGATTGGGGTTACCCCTGGTAGAGACTCCACGAGGGGAGACATTACTGGACTAGAGGAAAAATAAACCCAAGAAATTCGACTTCTTCACCCCTCCCTCGCCAGTCCTGTGTCCAGCCTAGGGACGTACGCGGCTTGCCATGTCGCTGTATCAGAGGCAGCAATGGAGACGGGGGGGAGCAGGAGCCAGTGCTGGGGGGAGCTGGCTTAAAAGGCATCCCCCCCGGAGTGGGCGGGGGGGCAGAGGTGCAGCGGTCTGGGACCCGGTGGGAGCCAGGACTACTCAGTGTCGGCTCGCGCCAGGTCTGGGAGCGACCCCTGCTGCGGCTCTGCAGTTTAAACGGAGCAGGAGCCGGGCCGCCGCCGTTTAAACTGCAGAGCCGCAGCGGGGCCCCTTCTCGACGAATCACGTAATCGACACGATTAGCCACTTACCCGCCTCTTCACGGCCTTCGTCCGGCCCACGAGCCAAGGAGAAGGGGAGGGGGTTGGGGAGGGCTCGGAGAAGAGCCGTGTGAAGGAGGAAGGATGGGGCTTAGTCCCGGACGCCAGCGATGCTGTGACTTCAGCCAACGGCTGGGACATCTTTGGATTCAGCGCCCCCCCAGGCCGGGGGCTCGACAGGGTGATCTGGGGCTGGATCTGTCCCCGCTTCCTTTCTCCCCCAGCAGCTATGGCCTTCCCTCCTCCCCAGGGACTGGGGCCAGGGCTATCCCTCCCCCCTGCTCCAGCATCTCTGGCTGGCACTGTCCCTCTCCTGTTCGCCATATGGCTGCCACTAGTCCTGGAATTGGGACTGCTCTCCCTGATGGGCCTTGGGCTGTCAGGCTCCCCTTCCCCCCCCGACCCGTCCTTAAAAGTCGCAGACAGTTCAGAGGCTTCCTGAGTTTGGTTTTTTTTTACCCATGCCCCATCTGCGATTTTTGCTAAAAATAAGAGTGACCGAGATGGACCGAAGGGCGATAAGACCTGCCCTAGGGTGAGCGAGCCCAGAAGCTCCGTCGGGTTTGCGCCACACGGAGAAGGTTCAGGGGCAATTTGGTCCCTGTTTCCACGGGGAGCACGTCGCTGCTAACGGGCCCTTCAGTCTGCAGAGAAAGGTCCAGCCCGAAGCACTAGCTGGAAACAACACTGTCACCACGAAAACAGAATGACTGTTGGGCGCATGGAGGTATGTGGACGTGCACCACCAATGGACACACAGGCTGCTGGCTAATCAGCTGGGCGGCCTTTGAATCTCTCCTGGGCAAGCGCTCAGCTCACAGGAAACACTGGTGAGGGGAATGAGCCATGGGAACAACGTGCCAGGGGAGTTTGGGAATTCTCCATTGCTGGCCCTTTGAAAGTCAAGGCTGGGCAGGTTTCTTTTTCCCCCTGAAAGATCTGCTGTAGTTCAAACCTTGGGGCAGGTCTCTGACCTGTGTTAATAGCTGAACAGATAGAGCAGTGATCCTCAGAGCCAATGTTCCCTCTAATTTTTTTCCAGCTTGTGTGGAATAAATTTTGTTACACGCACTGAGCCCTGCAGATGTGCACCACCTCTAGAAATGCTGCCAGCTGTGGGCGCTCTGCTAATCAACAGGGTGGCATTTGAATTTCTCCTGGGTGGCTGCCCAGCTGCTCCACTTACAGGGAACGCTGCTCAGACCTCAAGGTCCAAACCAGTGAGCAACATGACCCGAAGGCGCCACGGCGGGGTGACTTCAGTGTTTCATTTCCTAGCTCTATGATTACTCACACAGTAAAACAACTGACCGGGTAGTGTTATTTTACCGACTATTTGGTTAATCACATCGTAAGAGCACCCTGACTGGTTAGGGGCCGCAGCCGCCCCTCCACGTGCAGCAGCCTGTGCCTGATGCGGGCCTGCCGGCAGGTCATGCAAACATGCAGGGTGGTCCCCAGCGCTCATCCATCTGCTCATCCAACTGTTACTCTCCATTGGCTGTATCTGCCCCTTTCTGCCCTCTGTTAACCAGAGGGTGTAGACAGGCCTCTATGGCCCCATCAGCGTGAAGTGGTGGGAACTTCTATTCAGCTCTGGTGAGGCCACAGCTGGAGTATTGTGTCCAGTTCTGGGCCCCCCCACTACAGAAAGGATGTGGACGCATTGGAGAGGGCCTAGCGGAGGGCGACCAAAATGATTAGGGAGCTGGAGCATATGACTTATGAGGAGAGGCTGAGGGATCTGGGTTTGTTTAGTCTGCAGAAGAGAAGAGTGAGGGGGGATTTGATAGCAGCCTTCAGCTCCCTGCTGGGGGGGTCCAAAGAGGCTGGAGAGAGGCTGTTCACAGTAGTGAGGGATGGCAGAACAAGGAGCATCAGTCTCAAGTTACAGTGGGAGAGGTCCAGGTTGGATATTAGGAAAAACTCTTTCCCTAGGAGGGTGGTGAAGCACTGGGATGGGTTCCCTAGGGAAGGGGTGGAATCTCCATCCCTAAAGGTGTTTAAGTCTCGGCTTGACCAAGCCCTGGCCGCGTTGATTGAGTTGGGAATGGTCCTGCTTTGGGCAGGGGGCTGGACTTGATGACTCCTGAGGTCTCTTCCAGCCCGGAGATTCTGTGGTGGCAAAGTCTCCGTTTCGGAGGAGCAGGGAGCCAGTGGGGAAGCCCCTGGAAGCAGAGACAAACAGCTACAGGCGCCGGGACAGGTGTTGGGTTCTCCGACAGGGGATGCAGCAACGTCCGGGTAATGCAGCCATTTAGGTTGCAGCCAAAGCTGGCTCTTCTGACGCAACGCGGGGGGGTGGTTTCCAAACTCCTCTTGGGCTTGGACGCCGACTCCACCTTGAGGGCCTTGCAGAAGAGCCCCGAGGATGCCAGCCCAGCAGCTGAGACAGCGTGTGACCTCCCTGTGGGAACTGGGCCTCAGGGAAGGGGCCTTGCAATGAGAGGTGAGTCCCTGCCTTAGTGTCTTCATTGTGCCCTAGAAGTGGCGGTGGGGGCATTCTGGGAGAAAGGTCCCTTCCCAGTGGATCAGGTGATGGAGATTCTGCATCGCAGCCCCCAGCGGCTTGCGGGAAGAGCCAGGTGAGCTGGAGAACGGCTCCCGGGCGGCGACGTTCAGAAGGGGAGCGAAGCACAAAGCTGTGGTGAAATTGGGTCTCTTCCGAACTCCTCAGAGCTGAGGTCAAGGCCTGGCACGTTTATCAAAGCCCCGACGAGAAAGGCCAGCCCCAGATTGCCAACCTGAAACTGAAGGAGGTCACCCGAGACTTGGAAGGGGGCTTCCTGGCCAAGACGCACCGCCCCTGGCTGGAGTGGTATGAGCTGTCTCAGACGCTGCGGGTCGGGAGGTGGATCAGGATATAGCAAGGGTGGGGAACCTTTCTTGGGTTGGGGACTGCACACAAGTGAGAAGAAAAAACAACCCCAAAACCCAGCCTAAACCCTCATTTATATGGCCCCCAACTGAGGAGAAGGACGCTCCCCACGTTCCCCTTGCGCACCAGAGCCTAGGGGGGCCCAGCCTAGTAGATTTCGTGTGCACCAGCCCTGCGGTGGGGCCAGGAGTGGTCTGAGGCCGGCTGCGGCAGCTGGCGCCCCAGGCGGAAGGAGTGATCGGCGCTCCCGCCTGCACAGCTGTCAATGGCCATGACATCATCGGGCACCCGGGCCACCGGCGCCCTAGGCAACTGCCTAGTCTGCCTAGGCTCACGGGCCACCCCTGGGTGGGTCAGTGGAGGGCTGGAACGTCAGTGCAGGCTCCTCAATGCTGGGGGGAGGGGCATGGGCCTTGGGGGCTGGATCCAGGCAAGCCGGGAGCCACATCCGGCCCCTGAGCCTGAGGTTTCCCACCCCTGGGATAGAGCATCTGAGAAAAACCAGCCCTTACTGGTTGCAAGTCTCAGAGGGGTCGCCTCTGAGCTTGTATCTGCAAAAAGAATGAGGAGTCCTATGGCACCGTAAAGGCGCAAC
This sequence comes from Pelodiscus sinensis, assembly GCF_049634645.1. Taxonomy (NCBI): domain Eukaryota; kingdom Metazoa; phylum Chordata; order Testudines; family Trionychidae; genus Pelodiscus; species Pelodiscus sinensis. The sequence goes on from NW_027465849.1 coordinate 2,802,417, forward strand.
AGGTTTATTTGGGCATCAGCTTTCCTGAATAATAACCATTTCATCCGATTCCCGGAGAGCCACTCCATGGCTACGTCTAGACTGGCATGATTTTCCACAAATGCTTTTAACGGAAAAGTCTTCTGTTAAAAGCATTTGCGGAAAAGAGCGTCTAGATTGGCACGGACGCTTTTGCGCAAAAGCACTTTTTGCGGAAAAGCGTCTGTGCCAATCTAGACACGCTTTTCTGCAAAAAAGCCCCGATCACCATTTTTGCAATTGGGGCTTTTTTGTGCAAAATAAATCTGAGCTGTCTACACTGGCCCTTTTGCACAAAAGCTTTGCGCAAAAGGACTTTTGCCCGAACAGGGGCAGCATAGCATTTCCACAAGAAGCACTGATTTCAGACAGTTGGAAGTCAGTGTTCTTGCAGAAATTCAAGTGGCCAGTGTAGACAGCTGGCAAGTTTTTCCACAAAAGTGGTCGCTTTTGCGGAAAAACTTGCCAGTCTAGACACAGCCCATGGCTACGTCTACACTGGCCCCTTTTCTGGAAGGGGCATGTAAATTTCACTAGTCGTCGTAGGGAAATCCGCGGGGGATTTAAATATCCCCCGCGGCATTTAAATAAAAATGTCCGCCGCTTTTTTCCGGCTTTTAAAAAAGCCGGAAAAGAGCGTCTACACTGGCCCCGATCCTCCGGAAAAAGTGCCCTTTTCCGGAGGGTCTTATTCCTACTTTGAAGATACAAGGGGACTTTGAAGTAGGAATAAGACCCTCCAGAAAAGGGCACTTTTTCTGGAGGATCGGGGCCAGTGTAGATACTCTTTTCCGGATTTTTTAAAAGCCGGAAAAAAGCGGCGGACATTTTTATTTAAATGCCGCGGGGGATATTTAAATCCCCCGCGGATTTCCCTACGACGACTAGTGAAATTTACATGCCCCTTCCGGAAAAGGGGCCAGTGTAGACGTAGCCCATATGTTTGACAAAGTGGGTTTTACCCGTGAACGCTTACGCCCAAATACATCTGTTCATCTTTCCGGTGCCCCAGGACTCCTCCTTGCGTAGACTGGCTAATAAGTCAACCACACGGGCTGTGTCTACATTGGCCACTTATTCCGGAAAATCAGCTGCTTTTCCGGAATAACTTGCCAGCTGTCTACACTGGCCCCTTGAATTTCCGGAAAAGCACTGACGATCTACTGTAAGAAATCAGCCGCTTTTCCGGAAATACTATGCTGCTCCCGTTCAGGCAAAAGTCCTTTTTCCGGAAAGGACTGTTCCGGAAAAGGGCCAGTGTAGACAGCACAGGGGTGTTTTCCACAAAAAAGCCCCGATCGCGAAAATGACGATTTATTTTGCGCAAAAAAGCCCCAATTGCAAAAATGGCGATTGGGGCTTTTTTGCGGAAAAGCGCGTCTACATTGGCACGGACACTTTTCCAGAAAAAGTGCTTTTCCGGAAAAGCATCCTGCCAATGTAGACACGCTTTTTCCGGAAATACTTATAACGGAAAACAGTTCCGTTTTAAGCATTTCCGGAAAATCATGCCAGTGTAGACGTAGCCACGGTGTTTTCATACCGTGCTGCCACGAGCCACAAGAGACATATTAAAGAACCACTTGTGAGCCTCGAGCCGCGGATCATTAGAGTAGTTGATCACAATTCCTGGCCTCGAGCTCCACAACCTTATGAAAGTGTCATCGCAAATTTGGCTCTGAGCTGCTACTGATGGCAGCAGTCAAAATTCCACCGGCGTGCTGAGGGGCAGCAGCATAATATTGTCACCCTGCTTGAGGCTTACTTTTTTAATTAATTGCATGGATTAGGGTAGTGCCTCTGGGCCAGCCAAGGATGCAACTTGCAACGCAGACACCGAATAGCAGAAGATCTGTCCCAAACTGTGGACAATCTCAACAGACAGGGCAAGCATAGGATGGCGAAAGGACATAAAGCATCAGCAAAATGAAGAATGGAATGGCGGGCGCATCGTGTTCCAAAAACACCCTGTAGAAACTGTCCATATTCAGAGCAAAGCACAGACACACGGTCCAGGCGAGAGGGGACTGAATGGATGCCCACCAAGGGGACGCCGACGCTACCAAGTCTTGTCGCCCAAACTTGCCTTTTGGTGACCACACAGTGGGAGCGTTCACTCTGCAGTGTGACTTGTGTCGGCGACAAAAAAACCTCCACCCCTGTGAGAGACTTTTTTCTTTTCCCTTCTGTTGTTGACAAAGAGCCAGGGTGTATTCTGCTGTTTGGGTGGTCAACAGAACTGGATTTTGCTAGTATCCCTGATGGCTCTGCTCAGTGTTTTGATCTCTGCTGCCCTGCAGGCATGAGCCCCTCCTGTTTCAAAACACCAAGAAGTATCTGACAACTGAGTGAGCGGCTCCCTTCCAGGAACAAAGAAAGAGCAAGCTATTAGATAGAATGCTTCTGTTCTGCCTTGCACTAGGAGCACAGCGGCAGGCTGACTACTGCTGTGGGGGGGAGGGAGGAAGAGAGATTGCTGGGCCACTTTGATGTTCCTTAGCACGGAGAACACACAGAGCTCCTCCTGATGGGGCTGCCAGCAGCTGAGGCGGCAATGAGAGACTCGGGAGAAAATCCCAAGAAGTGCTGGAATCAGCTCTGTCGTCACATGACAGGGCACTGTAGGGTCCATACCCACAATGCATTGCTCACACTGTCGATGAGGGTGCCCCCAATGTAGACAGGATCTGTCGACGGAGGGGGCAAGTGTGAACACCCTCCGGCGATTTTTGTTTTGTCAAGTTTGCGGTGTCGATCCGGTTTTGATTCAGATCAAAAAGCCTTACTGGCAGATACAGTTTAATGAAAGAGAGGTTAGTGGATCCAATGCTGGGGGTGACTTGGTGAAATTTAATGGCAGGTGATAGCTCAGGTGAGATGATCTCAGGGTCCCTTTTCAGTCTTAGAATCTATGAATTCTCAAAAAATGTTAATTATCTCAGGCTCTCACATACTACAGTGCTGGGATACATTCTTAAGAACATTAGAACGGCCAGACTGGGTCAGGCCAAAGGTCCATCCAACCTAGTATCCTGGTTGCCAACAGTGGCCAATGCCAGGTGTCCCAGAGGGAGTGAATCGAACAGGTAATGATCAAGCGATCTCCCTCCTGCCATCCATCTCCACCCGCTGATAAACAGAGTCTAGGGACACTATTCCTTATCCACCCTGGCTAATAGCCATTAATGAACTTAACCTCCATGAATTTATCTAGTTCTCTTTTAAACCCTGTTATAGTCCTGCCCTTCACAACCTCCTCAGGCAAGGAGTTCCACAAGTTGACTGTACGCTGTGTGAAGAAGAACTTCCTTTTATTTATTTTAAACGTTTGTTGGCCCCTTTGTTGTAGTATCGAAGAATCCCCACCATTTCATAATTTATTTATTCTTCAGCAGAGAGATTAGCTAAGGCAGAGGGTTTCTCTCATCGGAGTTGGTAATCCACCTCTGCTAACTAAGTCAACAGAAAACCATAATGAACAGAAGAACGGCCATACTGGGTCAGCCCAAAGGTCCATCCAGCCCAGGGTCCTTTCTGCCGACAGTGGCCAATGCCAGATGCCCCAGAGGGAGTGAACAGAACAGAGAATCCTCAAGTGATCCCTCTGTCACCTATTTCCAGCCTCTGACAAATAGAGGCTAGGGACACCATTCCTATCCATCTTGATTAAGTATTGATGGACCCATCCTGCATGAATTTATCTAGTTCTTTTTTGAACCCTGTTAAAGTACTGGTCTTCACAACCTCCTCTGGCGAGGAGTTCCACAGGTTGACTGTATGCAGTGTGAAGAAAAACTTCCTTTTGTTTGTTTTAAACCTGCTGCCTATTCATTTCATTTGGTGACCCTTCGTTCTTCTGTCATGGGACCAAGTAAATCACTCTTCCTTATTCACTTTCTCCAGACCTTCATGATTTTATAGACGGCTATCCTATCCCCTCTTGTCTCACCTCTATGTAGCACTGGCCAGAGAATTTGCCCCTATGATTTGCCTCTTCTCTGTTAAAAAATGTGTGCTTTTTTTCTGCTTGTACTGGTCCAGATGCTCCCAGATGTTGGATCTCATTATGCCTCATTGATAGGACGGCACAGTGTGTAGATACCTCCTCCACGATTAGGTTTCTGTTGTGGCAGGTGCTGCACAAACACACAGTGAGGGCCAGTTCCCATCTCAAAAGGATTACAGGGAACCGGTTGCCCTTAGTACATATACATACATCAGGGGCTGAACACAAAGGAGGCAAAGGATCTGTGGAAGCTAAAGGGCAGTGCTGGCACAGGAACAAACTGGGGTCAGCAGATCGTGAACTGACGCTGGACACAAGAAGGACCTTCGGGGAGGTAGGCGGTTCTGAAACAGCCGCTGAATAGGGGGCATGAAGAGTGCCCAGGATAACTGCTTTGAAGATGGTGAGTAATAGTTTCCGAAAAGAATTCTATGTTGGGATCGGCTACACCAGTGTTCCCTGTAAGCTGAGCACTTGGGCAGCCACCCAGGAGAGAGTCCACTGCTGCCCAGCCGATGAGCCGAGTGTTCACAGCCGGCAGCGTGTGTTTGTCCTGGCGGTGCACGTTGCACATGCTTCGGTGCACATAACAAAACTTATTCCGCACATGGGCAGAAAAAAATTAGAGGAAACATTGGTCTACACCAGCAAGGGCTGAACTCAGTGACCCAATGCATCCCTTCCAATCCTGCGGTCTTAAGTTCCTATGTCTAAGGCAGTGGTCTCCAACCTTTTTGAGCACGGGATCACTTTTTGAATTTAAATGCAATCCAAGATCTACCTAAAATATAAATACCCTTGTCCTGCCTCCTTCCTGCCACTTCTCTGAGGCCCTGCCCCTGCTCACTGCATCCTCCCTCTCTTGCTCACCCTCGTCAGGTTGGGGCAGAAGATTGGGGTGCAGGTCTCTGGCCTTGGATTAAGGGATTTGGAGTGCTCTGAGCTGAGTTTGGGACAGGCAGTTGGGGTGCTCAAGAAGGTTCAAGGTGCAAGCTCTGGGAGGGTGTTTGGACACAGGGGGATCAGGGCTAGGGCAGGGGCATAAGAAGGGGTTCACGACTGGGGGTAGGGTTTTGGGATGTGGGCTTCAGCTGGGCCCTGCTTACTTCAGGTAGCTCCTGGGCAGTGAGGCTAAGGCAGGATCGCCCCTGCCCTGGCCCTGCACCACTCCCTAAAGCAGCCAGCAAACTCCCTCCATCCCAGACCCTGTTGTGCCCCCTCTCTGTTCTGTGGAGAAAGGATACAGAGTGGGAAGGGGCAGCTTGGCATCAGCGCCCTCCTCTTCCTCTGCTGTCCGGAGGGGCTCCTGAGGGGACAGCTCCAAGGCAAACGGCAGGAGGCTCCCCGGGGGAGGGACAGCTGACGCGCTGGCACTTAATAGTCTCTTGGCCAAAGCAGTCGGGGTCCCCTGCGAGAGGCTCAAGATCTACCAGTAGATCCCGATGGACTGGTTGGTAACCACTGGTCTAAGGAGACAGACGAGGTGGGTGACGTAATCGCTGTTATCGGCGCAGATCCTCTTGGCAAAAGAAGTTTTCCAGCTCCACAGAGCGTGTCGTAGGCCTGGGAAGGGTGCTCAGAGTCACACAAGACAGAACATCAGAACGGCCACGCTGGGGCAGACCAAAGGTTCATCCAGGCCAGTGTCCTGTCTGCCCAGTGGCCAACGCCAGGTGATCCAGAGGGAGTGAACAGAACAGGGAATCCTCACGTGATCCTTCCCCTGTCGCCCATTCCCAGCTTCTGACAGAAAGGCTGGGGACACTCTCCCTGGCCAATAGCCATTGATGGACCCATTCCCCATGAATTTATCTAGCGTGTTTTAACCTTGTTGAAGTCAATACCATTGAGAATCAAATGGTGGCTCTTAAGCAGGGGCCACTCCACCAAGCGCACGTGCACACACACACACACACACACACACACACACAGGGCCCACACCAAGTGCACACACACACACACACACACAGGGCTCACACCAAGTGCACACACACACACAGGGCTCACACCAAGTGCACACACACACCACAAAGGGCCCACACCACCCAAGTACACACACACACACACACACACAGGGCCCACACCACTAAGTACACACACACACACAGGGCCCACACCACTAAGTACACACACACACACACACAGGGCCCACACCACCAAGTACATACACACACACAGGGCCCACACTACTAAGTACACACACGCACACAGGGCCCACACCACCAAGTACACACATGCACACACCACCAAGTACACACACACACACAGAGTTAAGACATTAGCACATATTGCCAGAGACCATTCAAGACAGAGTGGCCCATTAATCCCACAGCAGTCATAGGACAAAGGAGGACGGGTAGGTTCTGATAGTTGACATGCGCCAGAAATCCAGGATTGCTGCATTCATGATATTCAGTCCTGAATATAACCCCCCCCTCTTTAAAAGGTGATGTGCAGATTTCCTGGGGCAGATGGACACGGCGTAGGTGGGTTGGAGGATGTTCTATCCTGGGGCAGACAGACGTACTGAGGACAGGTGGAAGGACATTTTATCCTGAGGCAGACAGTCACAGTGTGGGCAGGTGGAAGAATGTTTTATCTAGGGCTGTCAATTGACCTGAGTTAATGCCTGTGATTAATGAAAGACAGGATTAACGCGTTCATTTTTTGAATGCGTTAATCGCAGGCATTAATGCTGCGCTGTCCCTTTGAAGTGCCGCTTCGGTTTTGCAACAGCGGAGTCACAGATCAGCTGGGGTCCCCCGCTGATCCCAGGTTCCATGCAGCGCTGCCCCGTTGAAACGCCGCCGCAGTGTTTCAAAGGGGAGGTGCATGCAATTAATTGCTCGATTAATTGTGATTAATTTTTTTAATTGCTTGACAGCCCTAGTTCTATCCTGTGGCAGACCGACACAGCATAGGTGGGTGGTAGGATGTTGTATCCTGTGGCAGATGGCCATGGTATGGGCAGGTGGAAGGGCATTTTATCTTGTGGCAGACGGACACAGTGAGGGCGGATCGGAGTTTTAGATGATAGCTATGTGGGAGGCAGCTTTTTCTTTTGCAGCACGTGGGTGATGAATCCAGCTGAGTCAGATGGGCAAGGATTTGCATTCCCAGAGAGCCCAAGGATGTCAAAGAGAGTTTCAGGGTGGCTGGGGGCTGGGAACAAGTGAGTTCCAAACCTCAAGGGGGAGGGATAGCTCAGTGGTTTGAGCTAAACCCAGGGTTGCGAGTTCAATCATTGTGGAGGTGATTTGGGGCAAAAATTTGTCAGGGATGGTACTTGGTTCTGCTGTGAAGACAGAGGACTGGATTCAAGGTCCCTTCCAATTCTAGGAGATAAGCAATCTCCATTAATTTAAATTCAATCCAATCTGAAGTACTGCTCCTTGTTAGCCCAGTTTGGGTTTCTGCTTCTATAGCCCAGAAATAGTGCTGTTTTCCCAGCTCATTTGTGAATGATGGCTAGTACTTTCAAGGCCTTTTACGGCCTATCCCCACTCAACCAACTCTCTTATTAGCTATCAAGGTGTCAGCTCCCACCTCCAGTTGGCCCAACGTACCTCCATTGGTACGTTTTCAAATAAACCTCTCAGAGCTTGATCTAGTTTGAAACACTGGCTCTATATTTGGTCCCCCATGTGCCTCTGCCACGTGGTCTTCTCGGACCTGGCTTTGATTCACAATGCAGCCTGCACCCCACCTCTGAGGATGGGCATGTGGAACGGCGTGTCCTGGGATTGCGTCAGCTCTTTGCCATCTTATCAGACTCTTGCAACCTGCACACAGCTGTTCCACCCTCCGCCCCCCCGGGCGACAGGTCCACTGGGGCACCCGGAGCATGATGCAGGACGGCAGCCCTTTGCACTGGGGTTTATTAAAACACGCGTCAACCTCAGCCTAAATAAACCTCATGGGGACGAGCATAGCCGTCGGAGGCTCCCAGAGAAGTGGCCAGCAAATTAACTGCTTCAGGGGTTATTAAAAGTTTCTTGTGCAGAACTGTAGTTACACTCCAAGTATAGTTTATAATGGCCCTGGGAAAGTTTCAGTCTGATTGGTCTCCATGGGGCCAACTCCTCTTGGCCATGCCTTGCGCAAGGTGAATGTGAACTATTCCCAAAGGCTATGTCTAAGACTGGCATGATTTTCCACAAATGCTTTTAACGGAAAACTTTTCCGTTAAAAGCATTTGCGGAAAAGAGCATGGATGCTTTTCCGCAAAAGCACTTTTTGCGGAAAAGCGTCCGTGCCAATCTAGACGCGCTTTTGCACAGAAAAGCCCCGATCGCCATTTTTGCGATCTGGGCTTTTTTGCGCACAACAAATCTGAACTGTCTACACTGCCCCTTTTGTGCAAAAGCTTTGCGCAAAAGGACTTTTGCCCAAACGGGAGCAGCATAGTATTTCTGCAAGAAGCACTGATTTCAGACAGTAAGAAGTCAGTGTTCTTGTGGAAATTCAAGCGGCCAGTGTAGACAGCTGGCAAGTTTATCCACAAAAGCAGCTGCTTTTGCAGAAAAACTTGCCAGTCTAGACACAGCCAATGGCTGTGTCTAGACTGCATCTCTTTTCCGTAAAAGGGATGCAAATTAGACACATCGCAATTGCAAATGAAGCGGGGATTTAAATCCCCCCACCTCATTTGCATAAAAATGGCTGCCGCTTTTTTCTGGCTCGGAGCTTTGCTGGAAAAAAGCGCCAGTCTAGACGCGGATCTTTCGGAAAATAAAGCCTTTTCCTAAAGATCCTTTATTCCTCTTAAAATAAGGAATAAGGGATCTTTCGGAAAAGGCTTTATTTTCCGAAACATCCGTGTCTAGACTGGCGCTTTTTTCCGGCAAAGCTCTGAGCCGGAAAAAAGCGGCAGCCATTTTTATGCAAATGAGGTGGGGGGGATTTAAATCCCCGCTTCATTTGCAATTGTGATGTGTCTAATTTGCATCCTTTTTATGGAAAAGGGATGCAGTCTAGACACAGTCAATGTGTTTTTTCTGCACACCGTGGACTCAGGTAACTGGAGCACAGAGTTCCAGCTGGTTTTAAATCTCAGGGAGAACCTTAGATCATCAGAAGGGCCGGATCTGGTTTGCTAGGGTTAGCCCCTGGTGGGCTGTGGACCATTATTCCTGGCCAACGGGTGTTGCAATTGTCCAGAGCTGCGGAGGCGCAGGTGAATACGGTGGTGTGGGGGCCTGCCAGGGGCTGATCCTAGTAAACGGCTACTGTTTTATTGCCCATCCTGTCACTGGAAAAGCCCCCCAGACTCCCAACAATCTGCCCCCCCCTTATCCTTCCTTTGTTCCGAGGGCCCCAGGTCCGTTCATCGCCACGCTTGTGTTGGGTGACCAGAGAATTTCACCCAGTTACCGGTGCATTAATTCCAATAACTTGTGTTTGGCTAAAGCATCTTCCCCAAAAGCATCCTGGTCTGCATAAACAGGGACATTTGGAGCAGGAATAAACAAGTTTATACTCCGCGCTGGTTAGGCCTCAGAGTATTGTGTTCAGTTCTGGGCACCGTGTTTCAAAAAAGATGTGGAGAAATTGGAGACAGTCCAGAGAAGAGCAACAAGAATGATGAAAGGTCTAGAGAACATGACCTATGAGGGAAGGCTGAAAGAATTGGGCTTGTTTAGTTTGGAAAAGAGAAGATTGAGGGGGGACATGATAATGGTTTTCAGGTATCTAAAAGGGTGTCAGAAGGAGGAGGGAGAAAACTTGTTCATCTTGGTCTCTGAGGATAGAACAAGAAGCAATGGGCTTAAACTGCAGCAAGGGAGGTTTAGGTTGGACATTAGGAAAAAGTTCCTAACTGTCAGGGTGGTTAAACACTGGAATAAATTGCCCAGGGAGGTTGTGGAATCTCTATCTCTGGAGATATTTAAGAGTAGGTTAGAGAAATATCTGTCAGGGATGGTCTAGACAGTACTGGGTCCATGACGGCAGGGGACTGGACTTGATGACCTCTCAAGGTCCCTTCCAGTCCTAGTATTCTATGATTCTATGATTTAAGTTGCGTTTGCTCAGTATTTGGTACAGGTGCGATTGCTGCTGGACGACTCGCCCAGTTCCGATGCCTGCGGTTCAAAGAGGAGCTGTAGAAAGTGGAGAGGGGTCACAGAAGAGCCTCAAGAAGGGTTAAAGGACTGGAAAACACCAGCCCAGGAGCTCCTGCTATTTGACTTAACAAAGAGCTGGCTGGATCCCTGGCAATCCTTACCGACCTGGGGATCAAATATTTGAGAATGGGCACTTCACGCTAGCAGACGAAGTTCTAAGCAGATCCCAGAGCGGGGAGTGGAAGCAGGACAAATGCAGACAGGAAATAAGGTAGAAACCGTGTCAGGGCTGTCACAGGCATGTAGGGCCTGGGGAAACCCTTCACCCCACCCTATTCCTACTCCACTTCTTCCCCTAGATTGCCTCAGGGCTGGGGGGTTCTGCTGCCACAGCGAAGCCGAGTGTAGCGGGCTGGGAAGGCAGCAGAGCGGTACACGCTGCTGGGTCACTCCAGCTCCTGCCACCTCGGTGAGTGCGGGAGGGGAGTGACCCCACTGTTGCCCAGTACCAGACCCCCAGATAATCCCCTAGGCCCCACCCATAGGACAGCTGAGGTGGCTGCTGTGGGGGACCCCAAAGTGCAGCCGCCCTGAACCATTCTATGGACAGGATGGCTCCAGTGAGCATAATTCGCCGGTGGAACGTTTCGCCGAGGCATGTGGTGGATTCTCCATCGCAGGCCATTTTTAAACCACGGGGTGCCTTTTCTAAGTAATCAGATGCCGTTCAAACAGAAACTCATCGATTCCAAGGCCAGACGAGATCCCTGTGACCCTTCAGCTGGGCCGCCTGCTAAACGCAGGTCAGAGACCTGCTCCCTATCGTTCCTAGAGCAGAACGTTTATTAAAAAGAGCCAGCCAATTATTGGAAGGAAGTTCTCTGGCCTGAGCTATGCAGGCGGTCGAACTAGACGATCTAGGCCCCTTCTCACCTTTGGGTCGTCGAAACCAGTCTGGATGTGAAGCACTCAAGAGATGGCGAGTCTGTGATGTCCCTGGGTAGTTAGTGCCCATGATCATGTCTCATTTGAATTCCTCTCATGAGCAACAACTTCAGCTCAAATTTGCTTAGTATTTTTTTTTAATGCTTAATTGTATCATGAGTCATGGGGGAAGCTCTCTTCGGGGAGGTTAATTCTTCGTCCAAGCCTCTTCTGCTCATGGAAGGAGCCCCAAGGCCCTTCGCCATCGGAGGAGCACCAAACCTGCCACTTTAAGACACTGGCCCAACCCCTCTGCCAGCCTCGGCACCGGTCCAAGCTGCTGGCCCAACCTCTGGGCCAATAATGGGCTTCTTAGTCCAGCATAGAAAGGTCTAACACAGCGATGGGCAACCTAGACTAAAGAGCGGTCTGCGAGAGGCCTTCCATTTCAGTGGGCCGCAAGACTGTTGTAACCAAGACACTCTGCCAAGATACAGTAGTTTTGCTGACGGTGCTGGCGTATTTAGGATTTGCGGGGGGTGCCGACCAAACCGTAGTAGCGCTGTGATTGGCTGCAGAGGGAGCGCACGGCTCTCGCAGCCACTGTTGTGTGCAATCCGCACGCACCTCCCGTCACGGGCCCTGGCTTTAAGTGCGTCACTTCAGTAACATCGGTAGGAAAGAAACGAAGCAGACGGAGACCAGTGGAACCTGGCCATCCTGCCTGTGGGCACCGGTAAACAAAATGTCTCACGGGCCACTTGTAGAACCCCGATGGGCCGCATGCAGCCTGCGGGCCACAGGATGGCTACCACTGTCTAACACAATCCAACAGCTAGAACTTGAAGCTAAACAAATTCCAACCGGATCGAAGGCGTACATTGACAAAAATCAAGGAAAAATATGAAAAACCCATAACTTGATACACTTATAAAAATGTAAATGGAAAAAAAGACTTAAATGTCCATCAAAATTATAAAAAATAAAAATTGGATTCGGCCAAGACTAGCTATACTGAAGATTAGACAGAATCTAATGGTTCCTTCTTGGTTTTGACTTCTGTGACCCCCAATATTTTTGTAGTAGAGGGGACCCCCTTCCCAATCCCCAAACAGCAGCTTATCTGTTGTGTCCCAGTCAGCGTCCTCCCATAGACTCCGAGGCAGAACAAGTGTGTGAGATCCTGGCCTCAGGAGTTGGGAAAGTCCCTCTGCCTGGTGCACTGCTTGAACCAGGCCTTCATGGGAACACAGGAACTGAAATAGGTCAGACGCAGAACTGGGACCTTGGCACCCCCCAGCTCATTGATCACGGCAGAGGGGATGCTGAGTATTGACGGCATATGGTGGCTTCATTACGTTATTAATGAGGATTTCAGGCACTGAGCCAGCCAGCCTGCAATGTCTTCCTAGCTTTATGGGTGAGATCCAACAAACGCCGGATGAAGACCTCATGGACAACCTCACGCACGCAGGAAGGAGGTCGTGACTTCCAACCTCGGGCCACCTCTGCTTTAATACAGAGCACAACACTGGTAGGAGGTTGGGCTTCTTGGAAATAGGTAATCCAAAGCGTTCACTCGATACTTCACAAGCAAGACAATGAACGGACACTGGGAAATTGGAAGTAAGCGACTCTTTTAATCTTGCAGGGCAAAGAAAGGGGCTTGCAATTTTTTTTTATTCCTAATTTCAAGTTGAATGGAAAAGAAAAATTCCAGCAAATTGAAGTAACATTATTTTAGTTGAAACATTTGGTTTTGAGTATTTCAAAACGATTAGTGTAAAAAGTAAAACGGAAGGATCTTTCTAAACATCAAGTCATTTCCAAACAAATATCAAAATGTTTTGGCTTGATTTTGAGCATCTTTAAACATAAGACCTTTTTTTAAAAGGAAACTGGGAAACAAATCATTTTGAACCAAAAAATATGTTTTCTTTTGAGCATTTAAAAACGCTTGTATTTAAAAAACAAAACTCATGGAAATTTCAAATTGATAAACCAAAAGAATTCCCTCCCCCTCCCCAAAAAGTCAGAATGAGACACTTTATTTTTCAGATTAAAAAAACATTTTTTTCTCAAAACAATTTGGGAAAACTGATAAATCTGTGAAACTTTTTGGAGCTTCCAAAAAAAAAAAAAATCTACATTTGCATTGAAAAAAAATTGGTTTAAAAAATGTCCATCCACTCCCACTCTCCGATTTCCATGTAAGTGTTCTCCGGTGTGACATAGGGGTGCGGTATTGTTAGACAAAAGGAGGGATTCACCAGCAGCCGGCGATTCTTTCATCAGCTCAGCATCGTATCAGTGTGTTATTTATAGTTATTGGCTGTGCCCTTCAACATTCTGTGCACCGTTGCTCTTTATACAGATGGTGCTGCCCTGTCTTACATGTTATTAGGAGGTCATGGGGGAGAGAAAGCGGGGAGATTTGAGAACTGGGGAATCGTTTGGCATTGTGGGACAAACAGGTTAGCTGGATGTTACTTCTCAAACTAGCAGGCAGTGCTGCAGTTAGCAATGCCAACATTTCAATGGCCTTTGTTAAGTTTCAGAGTTAATAACCAAAGGGGTAGTTTGGGCCTCTCCCCAGGCCAGCTTCAGGTAAACGCCAGGAAGTTCCTCTCTGCGGCACTGAGGGTGAGTCGACGCGTGGGTGACTGCTCGACGCGTGGGTGACTGCAGGAGCACGCGGATGGCAAGCCAGGGATGCTGTAGCCAGGGAGTTGCTAGAACCCCGAGTCACCTCCAAAGCCCGGGAGAGAGAGGAAGAACTGCTCAAAAAGGGGCTCTGTGGTGGTGACTTCCTTTCTAGCACTTCCCCAGGGAGCCGGACACGCTTTGGTCATGGCTAGGGTTGAGGTCGGTTTTAACCCGTGACAATGCATGGTCTGAGGAGACTGCTCCCGGTGGGTGATGTAGCCCCTACGGAGGCTTGGAAGGGAATTGAGCCCACACCAAGAACTCACCTCGGTATCAGAACAAGACTTCCCCCATGCCAGTCTGTTTCGAGTGCACATCGTACCAGCTTGGGGGGGGGGCATTAGGAAAGTCACTGCTACCCCTGCTGTCTCTCTGAGCCAAGGGGGTTACTTTAGGGCTTCCCTTTCCAGGCAAGCCAGGCCCACTTTGGTATCGTTTTTCCTGGGCCCACCCCAGCCAGGCCTCCTCTCTTAGGCTGAGTGTGTTGACATGGTGCCCTCTCCAGCCGGGTCTCCTTTCCATGCGGGCGGGGTGGGGAGAACTCCTTCTGCCCCGGAGTCCCCCTTCCAGGCTGCCACGGGGCCTTCCCCACCTGGGTTCCCTTTCCAGGCAGCCATGCCGGCACTCTCGCCCGGGTCAGGTTTCTCCTTCCAGGCGCCCGTGGCGGTGGCGGTGGCAGCGGGCTCGCCGGCTTTCCAGGCGGTGTGGGTGGCCACGTGGCGCTCCAGCAGGGTGCGGTGGGAGAAGAACTTGTTGCAGATGCAGCACTGGAAGCGCTCAGGGCGGTGGGTGCGCATGTGGACGTTGAGGGAGCTCTTCTGGGTGAAGCGCTTGCAGCAGACGGAGCACTGGAAGGCCCGCACGCCTGTGTGCGTCACCATGTGCTTGAGCAGGTAGTCTCGCAGCGAGAAGGAGCGCCAGCAGATGCTGCACTGGTGGGGCTTCTCCCCTGCAAGACAGCAGCGCGGGAGGATGTGGGACTGGGAGGCAGTGCCTGGGTCAGCCAGCTCAGACCCCTTCATCCACCTTCCCAGAGCCCCGTGGCTCAGCCCCAGCCCCAACCCCCCTGGTTCTGGATTCTAGGGCTCAGCATCAGACCTGACACTCCTCGATCCCCGATTTTTAGGGCAGCAACCCAGCCCGGATCCACCCTCGCGTCCTGCCCTGGCCTCTCCGCCTCGACTTCCTGGGGTTCACTGCCCCCCCCGCCCAACTGGGGAAGAAATGGACCATCCACTGGAGACTGGCTTCTGTACAGAGGTAGATTTCCTCCTCTGGGACAGGGTAGGGGGTCCTCTCTCTGCAGCTCTTGGGTCCTCTCCCGAAGCCCAGAGGCCTGCTGTCCAGGAGAAGGGGGAGGAGAGCCCCTTTGGGTGACCCCAGCTGGGGTGGAGCAGACTGGCTCTCAGCCGTGGAGGGCAGGAGTTGTCTCACAGCCTGCCCAGATTCTCCAGGAGAGGACAGCGTAGAGCCTTGACCGGGGCAGAGCACGTGGGGCAGGGACCCGCAGCCAAGTGGGACAGAGCGCTGGAGCGTCGCCGGGGCGATCCAGACCACCATGGGACCCCCAAACTCCCTGCTGGATACAGGCCCCCACCGTCCCGGCGCCATCCTGCCCTTCGGCAGCTGTGTCCAACGCGGGATCCTGTAGCACGTCCCAGGGCAGCAGGCCCTAGTGGGTGGACAGGCTCCGCTAACGAAGAGCCAGGTCCATCCGGGAGAACTGCTTCCTATGCGGCTGGGCCTTATACAGGGTCATGTGGGCTCAGGCCGGGCAGTAAACAGGAAGGAAACGCGCCTGGGGAAAGAATTCCTCGGGGGACTTGGCTAGGAAGCCAACACCAATGGGTTTTCCCTAGGGAAGAGTCCCCAGAAGGCAGAGACAGACACCTCTGAAGGCGGGGGAGGGCAGAGGCCTACCAGGAAAGGAAACCGAGGAAGACAAGCCCTCGATGGCTCTGACAAGGCAGGCGGAAGGAGTCTCCGAGGAACTGGCTCACCAGGGTGGAAGAGAAGCAGCTGAGCTAAGGAATTCTGCCCTGTTCTGCCTGCAGGGACCTTTCCCCAGCTACTGACAAGAGGCCCCGGCTCTGGAGGAGGGCTTGTGGTAAGGGACGGGGGACTGCCAGACAGCGGTTAGTTCAGCCTTTTCCCCCCTCCAGCGGCAGCTTGGGGCTGCAGACCTGTTTGCATCATGTTCTGCCTTTGGGTGACAAAGTAAACTGTTCAACAGCCAGCAGGCTCACAGGATTCAGACAAGGCCCACTTGGGGAAACTGAGGCAGAGACGTAATGGCGGTGCTGCCCCAGACCGCCCAGGGGCTCCCGCCGCACAGCTCTTCCCTCGCTGGGACCGCTGTCCTTGCTTTGCAGAATGGAGACGCCTCTCTAGGAGGAGACACGACTCACCGCATGGGCGCTGGACCCCAGCCCCGCCAACGAGGGTCCCTGGAACAGCCCGCCTGCTCATATAACCCACTGGCGGGTGTGTGTCACAGGTCCCTCCCCTTCTATCCCCACAACTCAGTCTGGCAGCCCTGACCTCTTAGCTTGAGAGGGCCCTGGTATGACCCTGGGGGGATGTTTATTGGCTCAGCCCCGGATTCCACCCCTGCTGAGGCGCTTCCAGCCAATCAGAGTGAGAGAATTCACTCTGCGACCCTTACCAGCTGGGAAGGAACAAAGGGCACCTGCCCCCAGGGCCCTCCACCCCCCCAGCCCTCTTACCTGAGTGGATGAACATGTGCTTGGTGTAGTTCTTGCGGGAGCTGAAGGTCTTCTGGCAGTGGCTGCACTGGTAGGAGGGATCGGAGCAGCGGGAAGGCCCCGGGCGCTGGGCCTGCTCGCCGTGCAGGGAGCCTGTCACCATGGCGCTGGGGCTGAGCTGCACCAGGTTGGCAGCTCCGGCCTCCTGCTGGCCGCTGTAGAAGCTCTGGGCCACGCCGGGCTGCGGCAGGTGGAACTGAAAGTTGCTGGTGGTGGTGCCGGGCCCAGCGGCACTCACCTCCACCTTCAGCTCCTGCTGGATGCCCAGGGAGGAGACGAACGCCAGGCCCCGGGGCTCGGGCGCCGGGAAGCTGGCTGGGGCTGGCTTGAAGTCTCCAGCCAGCGTCCTCATGTTGGAGGCCTCCAGGCTGCAATCGGAGTGGAACTTCTCACCCTCCCGGGCTGCCCCCTGACCAGCCTCATCGCTCTGCCAGGCAGGGATGAAGGACTCGGAGAAGACGTCCTGCCCGCTGAAGAAATCCTGCCCCTCCACGGCGGGGTAGTCCAGCTGCACCCCGTCCTTCCTGCCTGCCCCGCCGCTCCCACCTCCAGCATCTTTGGCCTCGCTGCAGCTGGGGAAGGCTCCCCCGCCGCATTCCCCAAAGCAGCTCAGCTTCCCCCGGTCCCTTTCCTCCTCCTCCTCTTCCTCATCCTTGATAATGACTGGCAAAGCGTCGGAAAGCTGGAGCCGCACTGGCTGGCGCTGCTTGCGGCTGTGGCAGCTGGGCTGAGCCTCGGCCGGATGCAGCCCGCTGTATGGCCCCTCGCCGTCACTGCCGGCTGCTGCCAACTCCCCCTCCGAGGCGGCCCTCTCCCTTGGCTCCCCCAGCGGCCTCTGCTGGGAAAGCAGGTCACGGAGCTTGTAGCGTACCTCCAAGGCACCCAGGAGCTTGGGGGGTTCCAGTGGGGCAGGGCCCGGAGTCTCCATCTCGCCAGGCCGGGAGGCTGGGAGGCTGACAAGGCCTGGGCTCTCCTTGGTTTGCTCCTGGGGCTTGTCAGCCAGTGGCCTGGGGATGGCAAGAGGCACAGAGGGGGGAGCTGTGGGCGGCTTGGGGCTGTGGCTCTGGGAGATGATCTGGGTGCACTCGTCGATGACCGTCTTGATCTGGAGGATGGAAGCGGCCGTCAGGATCTGCAAGGCCTCGGACTGGGCCACCACCAGGGAGCCGCTGTACATGAACTCCACCAGCTGCTGCACCACCTGGCTGGGGACCACAGCGGGCACCTCGATCTCCGAGTAGCCCAGCAGCAGCTTGTCGTGGAAGAAGGGGCTGCCGGCGGCCAGCACGCAGCGGTGGGCCCGCAGCGTGGCCTCGTGGATGTGCACCGTCACGTCGCAGAAGTGCCCGCCCAGGCGCTGCCCGTTCAGCGTCTCCAGCAGGGACTTGCTGAAGTTCTGCAGGTGGATGTAATGGACGGCCTCCGCCATGGCTGCTTCGATCCAGGCCAAATGGGCAAGCGGAGGGGGGGGGGGCGGAGTGTGTCCGTATCAGGGGAGAGCTCAGGGTTCACCGGAGGGTTAGACACACATCAGTGGCACATGGAGAACCCTGGGGGTGGAAATGTCATGAGATGCTGCAGAGGGGGGAGCTGGGCTGCAGGGACGTGCTTCATGCAAAACCTGAAAGAGAGAGACAAGGGACAGCAGCTGCTGGGGGGTTGTCAATGGCCTGTGATATCAGTCAAGATCTGGTGTCACTCAGGTCTCAAACTCCATGACTTTAGCACAGCTGCCTCTTGACCAGCTAGCCCCCCCTCCGTCTAGCACCTTACATGTCTCTCCTCCTCCGGAGACCATCCCAGCCCTCAGCTGACACGCAGCAAGGAAAGGCGGGGTGCATGCTGCGTGCTGTGTTAGAAGAGCAAGGCCGCTCGTGGAAAGGGGTGAGCAAGATGTGAGCGATTTGAAAGGGCAGAGTCCAGAGTGAATGGTCCAGAGCGAAAGTTAGTATCAACACCAGCCTTAGCTTAGTGATACGGCTATATGCTCAGGGGGGAGAGCTAGAGGTTGGCTGATCTAATTCCCTTCCTCTAAGACCAGTAGAGTTTGGCTGGTATAAGCTGAATCCGTGCTAGGAGCGCTCTGCCAGTACAGGCTGGGCAGCCTAGTGGAGAGACATCGAGACTAAGGACACTTGGGTTTAATTCCCGGCTCAGCTGGGCGACACTCGGCCCCTATCCCTGTGTCACAGATTGGGATAATGAGACGGACTTTCTCTGCAATGCGCTTCCCCATGCCAAGCACTGCACCAGACAGGAGTGGTGGCGCCAGCTGATCGGAGGTAGCTGCAGTGTCTCTTCAGCCTCCCAGGGCGAGAATCTGCTCCGCTTCCTCCTTCCCACTCGCAGGAGGGACGGTTGAGTCCCGTGGGAACCGGGGGAGCCCCCGGACGCAACCGGCAAAGGAACCAGCCTGACGTGCCTTGCTGGGCTCATTAAATCCCAAG
This sequence comes from Pelodiscus sinensis, assembly GCF_049634645.1. Classification (NCBI taxonomy): domain Eukaryota; kingdom Metazoa; phylum Chordata; order Testudines; family Trionychidae; genus Pelodiscus; species Pelodiscus sinensis. The sequence goes on from NW_027465849.1 coordinate 2,821,348, forward strand.
GGGTTTGAGCCAAAGGCAGGTGTCGGCGGGCGGGACAGGTGAGGTCCTCGGTCCCCCCCCGGCACTCTAACTCCTGCCCTGAGAACCTGGGTGTCCTGGCTCCCCCGCGATCTAGCCCCCCCGTGTCCTAGGTCCCCCCCCCGCATTCTAACTCTAGCTCCTCTAGCCCCCCCAACCTCCCTCCCAGCCCAGAGCCAGGAACCCGGGTGTCCTGGCTCCCAGCCCCCCCCCGCACTCTCCCTCCTTGTGCTCTAGCCCCCCCCCCCCGAGAACCCGGGTGTCCTGGCTCCCAGCCCCCCCCCGCACTCTCCCTCCTTGTGCTCTAGCCCCCCCCCCCGAGAACCCGGGTGTCCTGGCTCCCAGCCCCTCCCCCGCGCTCTAGCCCCCCCCCCCGCGCTCTAGCCCCCCCCCCGCAGTTCCCCTCCTTGTGCTCTAGCCCCCCCCCCCCCGAGAACCCAGGGGTCCTGGTCCCCAGCCCCCCCCCCCGCGCTCTAACCCCCCCCCCCCCGCTTGAGCCAGGAACCCAGGACTCCTGGTTCCCCTCCCCCCCCCCACGTCAGGCAGGGTCAGGTGAGGGGCGGGGCCTGCCAGGGGCGGGGCTTATCGGGCCGGTGGGCGTGGCCAGACGGTCCCTGGCGAGGGCGGGGCCCCGCGGGGAGGAGGCGGGGGGGCGGGGCTCCGTGAGCGGGGGCGGGGCCTCACTCACCTCCCCGGGGCCCCTCCGGGACACGCCGGGCCTTTCCCTTCCGCGACCCGGAACCGCCCCGCCGCCCCGCTTCCGCCCGTCGAGTCACTTCCGGGTTGAGGCGGGCCTCGACTAAGCGAGCGGCCTAGAGCGGCGGGCCCGCGGCTCCCAGGCCGGAAGTGACGGCGGGACGCACCATCGAGAGCGGAAGTGCGGGGGTAGCCGGGCAGGTCATAGAGAGGCCTCTCGGGGGAGAGAGCGGCTCCATGAGGCGGGACCTCCAGAGTTGGCTCCTCTGGGGGAGGGGTTGGATTCTCCAGCCCCCCTCTGGCCCCGCCCCCGAGGAGCCTCCTCCCTGGGGGGGCGGGGGAGGGGGGGGCGGGTATTTTTGTCCTTGTCTCCACCCAGTCATAGAGTTGCCAGATGGTTTAACAAAAAATACCCCCCCCCCCAAAAAAAAAACCCGCCGGGAAAAAATTCTGTTGAGGAAAAAAAAAAAAAAAAAGGTCCCTGCGCCTTTAAATGCCCTCGCTCCTTGCTCCCCCCCCCTCCCCAGATGTGGTGGGGGATAAATGTCCCCGGTGGGGTTCTGTCCGAGGAAAGCCGAGAATACCGAACCCGGACGTGACATTTTACGTGTCTGGTATTTTCTGGGTTTTCTTTGCCGAATAGAAGGCAAACTGTCCGGGTGAAAACCGGACACGGGGCACCCAGACAAAAAGGGGGGGAATGGCTGAAAACAAAGGGACTAACCCCAATTATTGCATTTCTGGGCAGAAAAATAATTTAACATTTTTGGAAATCATCAACCCCTTAGTGCCCATTTTGAAGATAATCTGGGGCCCACACGCGGCCGTGACAGGTTCATGGGGGACCCCGCTTGAAGTCCAGTTTTAAGGTGGGCCGCCTGTCCAGGAAGCCCTGCCCTGCACCTCCTCTTGTTGTTTGCAGCTGAGGGGTTTATTTTGGCAGGCGTCTGAAAGGGGGGCCGTGTTAGTCTGTCATAGAAACAGCTTAAAAAACAACTAACTGTCCTGCGGCGCCCTTAGAGACTAACAAAGACTAACATGATCCCTTAGATGGGATCATGAGCTTTTGAGAGCACAACCCACTTCGTCAGAGGACTGGAGTTTAAGGGGTCCGGGTTCCAAATAAATAGCAGAGAAAGAGAGGGGATGGGGAAGGAAAGGAAAGTAGAAAAAAATGAGAAAAGAATAGTCAATTGGTGTGTCCATGCTAAATGAAGCTGATAGAGTGGGATCTTAGTGCTGACCCAGCATGGCTGTTCTTATGAATGGGACACATCCGGCTCAACTAATTAGCCTCATTTACATGGGTCCGACATTTGACAGGTATTTTTTTCTGCTGTTCTATGTATCTCTTGCTTTCTGTTAGTTCCATTCCAATTCATCTGATGAAGTGGGAAAGCTCATGATTCTATATATTTTCGTTAATCTCTAAAGTACCATGGGATTATTAATTGTTTTGAAAGTTACAGATGAACATGGTGACCGCTCTGAGACTTTTAAAGGAGCAATCCTTGCCAGAGGATGTGGTGAAGGCTAGGACTTTAACTTTAAAAGCGCTAGGTAGATTCATGGAGGTTAGGTCCATCGATGGCTTTAAGCCAGGACGGGTAGGAATGGTGTCCCTAGCCTCTGTTTGTCTGGAGGTGGATGACAAGGGAGGGATCCACATGAGGATTACCTGTCGTGTTCCCTTTCTCTGGGACATCTGGTATTGGCCACTGTCAGCAGTACTGGGCTGGATAGACTGTTGGTCTGACCCAGTATGGCCATTCTTACGTAATATCCAACCTAGGCCTCCCCCCCTGTAACTTGAGACCACTGCTCCTTGTTCTGTCACCTGTCACCATTGAGAACAGCCTCTTTCCAGCCTCTTTGGAACCTCCCTTCAGGAAGTTGAAGGCTGCTATGAAATCCCCCCTCACTCTTCTGTTCTGCAGACTAAATAAACCCAAATCCCTCAGCCTCTCCTCATAGGTCATGTGCTCCAGCTCCTGAATCATTTTAATTGTCCTCCACTGACCCCTCTTCAATGCATTCACATCCTTTTTGTAGTGGGGGGCCCCCCAGAACTGGACACAATACTCCAGATGTGGCCTCCCCAGTGCCGAATAAAGGGGAATAATCACTTCTCTAGATATGTTGGCAATGCGCCTCCTAATGCACCTCATTATGCCATTAGACTTCTTGGCTACAAGGGCCCATTGTTGACTCACATGCAGCTTCTCATCCACTGTAACCCCCAGGTCCTTTTCTGCTGAACTGCTACTTAGCCAGTCGGTCCCCAGCCAGTAACAATACTTGGGATTCTTCTGTCCCAAGGGCAGGACTCTGCACTTGTCCTTGTTGAATCTCATCAAATTTCTTTTGGCCCAGTCCTCCATTTTGTCTCGGTTACTCTGGACCCTTTCTCTACCCTCCAACGTATCTACCCCCTAGCTTAGTGTCATCCGCAAACTTGCTGAGGGTGCAATCCATCCCCTCATCCACGTCATTAATAAAGAGCTTGAACAAAACTGTCCATAGAACCAATCTTTGGGGCACTCCACTTGAAACTGACTGCCAGCCAGATGTAGAGCCATTGATCACTACCCATTGAGCCATGAGCCCGACAAGCTACCCAGGTTTCTATCCACTTTACAGTCCCTTTATCCAATCCATACTTCCTTAACTTGCTGGCAAAAATATTGTGGGAGACCGGATCAAAGTCAAGGTAGATCATGTCCACCGACTTCCCCATGTCCACAGAGCCATTTACCTCATCGTAGAAGGCAATCGGGTTGGTCAGGCACGACTTGCCCTTGGTGAATCCATGTTGACTGTTCCTGATCACTTTCCTCTCCTGCAAGTGCTTCAAAATGGATTCCTAGAGGATCCTCTTCATGATTTTTCCGGGGACTGAGGTGAGGCTGACTGGTCTATGGTTCCCTGGATTGTCCTTCTTCCCTTTTTTAAAGATGGACACTACATTTGCCTTTTTCCAATTGTTCGGGATCTCCCCGACCTTGAGTTTTCAAAGATAATGGCTTTTGCTGATGTCCTTCATCCATATCTCTCACACATTCCTGTCTCTTGTACAACAAAAACATGAACGAGGATTTACAAACAAAATAATAATAAAAAAAGCAAATCATGACATGTTTCCACTATATTATATTATAATGGCTACTGTAAAAACAAAATAATCCAAGTCTATTTCTACAATACTTCTAAATCAAATAATTCAAAATCATTTCTATAACAATAGCAACTATAAAAATCTAAATCTAGTTCTACTTCAAAATAATTTTAAAAAATATTAAAACTTGAATGCTTAAAATATCACTACAAATAAGAAATAAGACTTTCTACAAGACCTCTGCCCCCTTCCTGTCAGTAGCACGGCTGGGGCTGGGAGATGTGTATGGGGGGGGGGGTCTGGGTTTGTGCCCAGAGTTTGACACTGACACCGTGGGGATCTGTGCAGGTGCCGGGACGGATGGCCAGGGCCGGACTCCTGCTGCTGCCTCTTCTCCTCTGCTTCGGGCCAGAGACCGCCGGGAGCATCAACCCAGATGAGCTTAGAGTGATCGTGGATTATGTGAATCTGTGAGTGACCGGCCTGGGGTTCTCTCTTCCCGTCCCTGCCCCTGTCGCCCAATGGGGACGAGCAGCAGGGAATGGCCCTGGCTGTGTCCCTCCAGCTGGCAGGCTGGCCCGGCAGGTCAGGGAGCCCCACAGTGCCTGGCTCTGCCTAGACCCTGCCTGAGAGCAGGGGGCTGCTACCGTGCCAGGCTCCAGAGACACCAAAATGAGGGCTGAGAGCAGCCAACCTGGCAGGGATGCCCCGTCCTCTGCATTAGATCACACCCCATCTCCATTCTAGGGGTGATTCTGGGGGCCCTGGGGAGAGGAAGCCCAGAAGAAGTAAGAACATCAGCATGACTATGCTGAGGTCAGACCAAAAGTCCATCTAGCCCAGGATTCTGTCTTCCATCAGTGGCCGATGCCAGGTGCTCCAGAGGGAATGAACAAAACAGGGACTCATCAGGTGATTCCTTCCCTGTCACCCATTCCCAGCTTCTGACAAACAGAGACACCATTCCTACCCATCCTGGCTAATAAGTATTGAGGGACAGATCCTCCATGAATTTATCTAGCATTTTTTTGAATCCTGTTTTAATGTTGACCTTCACCACATGCTCTGGCGAGGAGTTCCACAGGTTGACTGTGTGCTGCGTGACAAAATGCTTCCTTGTGTTTGTTTCACATCTACTGCCTCTTCATTTCATTGGGTGATGCCTCGTTCTTGTCCTACGAGGAGTAAACAATACCTTTATTATTTATTTATAAATGATCTAGAGAAAGGGGTAAACAGTGAGGTGGCAAAATTTGCAGATAATACCAAACTGCTCAAGGTAGCTCAGATCAAAGCAGACTGGGAAGAGCTTCACAAAGATCTCACCAAACTAAGTGATCAGGCAACAAAATGGCAAATGAAATATAATGTTGATAAGTGTAAAGTAATGCACATTGGAAAAAATAATCCCAACTATATATACAATAGGATGTGAACTAATTTAGCTACAGCTACTCAAGAGAGAGATCTTGGAGTCATTGTGGATAGTTCTCTGAAAACGTCCACTCAGTGTGCAGCGGCAGTCAGAAAAGCAAATAGAATGTTAGGAATCAGAGAATATCTTATTGCCTCTATAAAACTATAGGACGCCCACATCCTGAATACTGCGTCCAGATGTGGTCACCTCCTCTCAAAAAAGATCTTTTGGCATTGGAAAAGGTTCAGAAAAGGGCAACAAAAATGATGAGGGGTTTGAAACGGGTCCATATGAAGAGAGATTAAAAAGACTTGGACTTTTCGGCTTAGAAAAGAGGAGACTAAGGGGGGATATGATAGAGGTGTATAAAATCATGACTGGCGTGGAAAGAGTGAGTAGGGAAAAGTTATTTACTTATTCCCACAATATAAGAACTAGGGGTCACCATGGGTACGTCTAGACTACAGGCTTCTGTCGACAGAAGTTTTGTCGACAGATACTGTCGACAAAACTTCTGTCGACAAAGAGCGTCTAGACTACATTGAGTTCTGTCGACAAAGCAAGCTGCTTTGTCGACATGGTAGTGTAGACGCAAAGGACAGTTTACATTCAATAACACCTTCTGTCGACAGAACTTCAGCGGTAGTGTAGACGCAGGTATAGTTTTGTTGACAAAAGTCCACTTTTGTCAACAAAACTCTGTAGTCTAGACACACCCCATATGAAATGAATAGGCAGCAGGTTAAAACAAACAAAAGGAAGTTTTTCTTCACTTAGCACACAGTTAACCTGTGGAACTCCATGCCAAGGGATGTGGTGAAGCCTAGGACTTTAACAGGGTTCAAAAAAGAGCTAGATAGATTCATGGAGGTTAGGTCCATCAATGGCTATTAGCAGGACTCGCCAAGCGGCGGCAAGTCCCGCTCGCCAGCCACGCGATTTCGTGTGGTTCTGCACTCTGCACATGTGCTGATCGTTCTGCACATGCACAGATCTCTCTGTGCCAGCTCTTCTGGGTTGTAATCTACTCACCACGGGTGAGTAGATTATATTATTTGTCGAGCCCTGGCTATTAGCTAGGATGGGTAGGAATAGTGTCCCTGGCCTTTGTTTGTGTGGAGATGGATGACAAGGGAGGGATCACATGATGATTACCTGTGGTGCTCCCTTCCTCTGGGGCATCTGGTATTGGCCACTGTTGGCAGACAAGATACTGGGCTAGATGGACCTTAGGTCTGACCCAGTATGGCCGATCTTATGTTCTTTATGTTCATTCTGGGAAATGTGGGAGGAGAAGGAGCCCAGAGCTGAGATGTTTTATTTAGGACCTATTCCTCCTCCTCCTCCTTTTGCTTGGCACCTGCCGGCTCACATGGTGACCTCTGACCCCTCTGTGTTGTGCCCTCTTTCAGTAATGGGGGAGTTAACAAGCAATACGCCTTCGCTGCCGCACTGCCCCATGGCACTTGCAGCAATCCCCAGGATGTGTCCACCTATCTGCCCCGGGACCAGCTAGCAGACATGAGACAGAAGATCCGCCAGTTTGGAGACCTGTACAACCCGCCCCGTGGGAACATCGTGGCCGCCCGGCCAAAGAACGTGGTCACCCCCAAGGGGAACTACACGGAGCACAGCGAGTGGCGTCTGCTCCACGGAGATCAGAACAGCCTCGTGGCCCAGCTGAAAGCCAGGACCTACGGCCAGAACAGCTGCCTCATCTTATTCACCTTCAACTCACCCTGCTCTGCCAAGTGTCTGCGTGAGGCCGGGCGCGCCAACATCGTGCAGATGACCAGCGACGCCTTCCGCCCCCTCGACAGCAACTACAAGGCCTTCGTCTTCCAGCAAATATTCAACTATGACCTGAAGCCTGAAGTGACCCGCCAGGCCCTGCTACAGGCCTGGCACCGACTGCGCGATGTCCCCTTGCTGCGCTGTGACAACAACGGCTGCAGGGACTGCACGGTAGCGGAGCCTCAGAACAACCCCTGCCTGGCAGGGAAGAGGTAGATGATGAAGCAGAGCCAGGAACCTGTCACCTGCTAAGATATATCTTTCCTATCCTATCCTTTTCTTGAGATATTTAACGGTATGCCAGTAATGCAAGGCCTACAGGACCTCATGTATCCTGTATGAATCAGCTTTAGCAAGAGCAGTGTGATAAGTACAGGGTTAAGATTGATTTCTTTTATTTTTCGTGTTTTTCTTGAGAGATGCATTGCGGAAGGGTTGTGAAAGGCCTTTGCAGGTAAAACTTACAGTTGATTCGTGACCATTACTCAATATTGCAGGAATAAACATCAATCAAATCTGCGAAGTGCAGGAAAACTTGAGAGAACAGGTTTCTTGGTACTTAACCACAGTATTTCCCGCCCTTCTCTTTGTTCAGTCCAAGAATCATAGAATGATAGAACACTAGGACTGGAAGGGACCGCGAGAGGTCATCGAGTGCAGTCCCCTGCCCTCATGGCAGGACCCAGTTCTGTCTAGACGAGTGGTTCCCAATCTTTACGGCATCACGCCCCCTTTTTGATTTTTCAGAATCCCTCACCCCCCCAAATAGCAGCAAAACTTGTTGAGCAAAAAAAAAAAAAGATCCCGTGACTATGAAAGTCTATTAGGTAATTAAGATCTGCACACTTAGATAAGTCCAGTTTTATAACATAGATTTTGTTCATGTTATCCACAGAGGAGATTCAATTAATCTGGATACTCAGTGCTATATTCTTTGTAATATTTGCCACAGTGATTCCCGTGATAATAAAGCTTATTTTAATTGCATTTCCTGATTTGAAGTGTGACTGTCACTCGGCACCTGCACACCCTCCTGACGGGGAATCTTATTGTTTCCCCAGCTTGTAACCTGGGATAGGGAGGACAAACTTAGAATCTCTGATCAGTTTGAGCCTTATCCACCTAAAATGTCACTATAGTTCCTTCCCAGATTACAAACTGCGGGGGGTTCGCTCCACCACTGGCCTTCCTCTGGCTGGGTGAGTGGAAAAGAAACACGTCCCAAGCAGGCTGCAAGCTACAATCTAGAACCAACCCCATTCCGTGTGCCCCCGCTCTAGAACCCCAATCCACAAGAGTGCTCCAATCTAGAAGAGTGTTCCCTGTAAGCGAGGTGCTTGTGCTGCAGCTCAGGAGAGATTCGAATGCTGCCCCACTGATTAGCAAGTGCCCACTGTTAGGTTTTTTTGTTTCTATTGGTGGTGCCCATTTCAACATGCTTCGGTGCACATAAAATTTTTATTCCACACATGGATGGAAAATATTAGAGGGAACATTGATCTAGAACCATATTATCGGGCAAGCGTTAATCTAGAACCTGGCACATGATCACAATCCAACCTAGAACCCCTAAGAGGATGTTCCAGTCTAGAACCCCATTCCTGGATGTGCTAAAATCTCCAAGCTAGAGCCCATTGGTGTGTGAGTGCCAATGCAAAAAACACTTCCCTTCTCCGGTTGTTCTCTGGCCAAGAACACCATTCCCTGGCTTTGTCCAGTTCTGGGCTGCCCCTCTCCCCAAGTCTGCTCCAATCCAGAATTGCCACCCCCAGAGTGCGTATCATGATGTATTCTAAACCTTCATCCCCTGCCCTCTGTGTCCAGCTCCAAATAAGAACATGACCCCCATCCCTGGAACATCAATCTAGAACCCACAGTCACCAGAACACCACTCTAGAACCCACATCCACCCAGCATTCCAATCTAGAACCCAGCCTCCATCCCTGCAGAAGGCCGGGACAGGGGGAAAGGGAAGGTGGCTGGTGACTGTATCCTGGGGCTGGATCTGATGGGGGAGCCCTTTACTCAGATGGTGGGGCAGATTCCTGGGCATGGCCAATAGCCAAGGTGGGGCCATGGGGATCTCAGTGCATGGATTTCCATCAAGGGGGGCTGCTTTGGGCTTGTTCCATTCTGCGGGTGCCGCTTTTTGCCAAGTCTCTGCCTTGTGATTGCTGCCAATAAAGCTTGAGAGCATCCTGCGGCCTGACATCTCTGTCAGTTGCCAGGTCTCCCATCTCCATTTATATGCCTGGGGGTCTCACGTCATCCCGTGGGGGTGCTGAGTCTCCAAGGGCAGCCCCTTGTCAGGGCTGGTTCCCCTGCTGGCAGCCTATGGCACAGATTGAGTTGTACTGGGTCCAGGAGTTCCTCTCTCCACCTCTAGAACTCCCATCCCCACTCCCTGGGTGGGGATCCCCTGAGCAGACAGCCCGGATCCCCAGGGGTGGGGCACAGAGCTAGCAATGGGGGACAGAGGCCCCAGCCCCACGCTCTGCTCCCCTAGAAGACAGGAGCTGCGCCTGGGAACCAAACCCCCATTTTAGAGTTCCCAGAAGGCAGCTCCCCCCGCAAACTCCTTGACTCCCAGAAGGGACCCTCCCCGCCGGGCGAGACTGAGACGACTCTTCTGGTGTCAGGGATCGGAAAACTCTCCATTTACTCAGATAATCCTGAAATTTGCTGTGGTGCAAGAGGGGCTGGGGTTAGGTAAGTGACCCACCTTTGGAGCCCTTTCACCATGGGGTTCCCAAGGTACAGCCCGCCCATGACCAGCTTCTCTTAAGAAGTTCTATGGTGCAGTTGTGTTGCTCTGTCATGCTGTCGGCGTTGCTGCTGATCTCTGGACAGACTGTGAGGAAGCGGGGCACAAACCCTGAATTGGCTGGGAGCGCTGTAATTTCACTGCTCCGCTCCCCCCTGTGACAGCTCATGACCCTGTATAGTTGTGGGAGTCTCTCCGGTGCCACAGGACTACTCGCTGTATTTAAAGTTACAGACGAACATGGGTACCCCCTAAGACAAATATTCAGGTTACTCCCAGTCCCAAGGAATAAGTCCCTCATCGCAGGTCAGAGACACCTTCAATCTTACACCAAAGAAAAAGTTGGTAGACAGCTCCATAGTAAATGACATATGGAGTGATTAACAAGGAAAAGATACAGCAAAGTCAGGATTTGGTTGTCCCAGGACTGTGGGAAGTGCTGGGAATTTGATTGTTTCTCATAAAATGACAAGGGACTGGTCTGGTAGCAGGGATGGTTATACTGCAGAATGACCACATGGGGGCAGCAAGGAGTCAGAGATGGGCACCAGGACAGCTATAATGCCATAGGGCCAGCTGGGGCTCAGAGATGGAGAAAGAAACAGCTATCTACTGTATATTTCAGAGAGTGTGTCTGTGTGTCTGCATGGCCCAGCTGGGTCTGCTGCAGCTGCAGCAGCCATGGAGAGATGCTTCTTACCTGGCCCCAAGCTGCTGGGGTAAGAGAAGGTTGGGGTGGGCCTCTCTCTCTGGGCCAGCGTGCCTACTGAACCCCGCATCCCCAGGGCAATGATTTCAATGAAGAAAAACAAAACGTGTTTGAGTTAAGGACCCGAGCAACGCCGGATAAATCTAGTTAATATTAAGGCTGTGTGATGGGACATTGTCACAAGGGGGCGCTGTGATCCTGTTGATCATGCTGTATCACACTACCCATTTTGTTCAGTATTCACAGAACAAAAGAGTCTTTCACAGTATCTTAAATATACCTTTAACATGTTTTATTGCACTCAATTCAAGAGCACTATCTGTATATGTATATTTAGTATTAAGCAATTAAAACAGCATTAAAAACATTAAAAGGCCCCCACAAGCATTAAAAGGCATTAAATAAAATATTTAAATTGAATAATTAACAATTTACATCTAATCCTTAACCCAGGCTCACAGCAACACATCCACGAGAAGCACCAGAGTGCCCAGGGGCAGTTCCGGCTCCATGTTGCAGAGAGCTGTGGTGTCCTGAATGAGGGCAACCAGACCAAGCAGAGACAAAATGCTTTGTTGTCCCTCATCGAGGTAGGCAAGCAAGCAGGGAAAGCTGAGAGCTGGCTGTCCAGGAGGGTCCCTTTAAGCACAGGCCTCAGATAGCCTCAGGCAGAAGCCACACAAAGTAACTCCTGATCTGATACCCTGCTGGACCTGGTTCCAGCCGGCCTTAAATACGATTCAGCGTCCACTCAGTGTAGACGTGCTATTCCAAAATAGCAAAACGCTATTTCGAAATGCATTTTGTGTGTAGACGCATTATTTTGAATTAACTATTTATTTCTTAGATATTTCAAAATAATGCTGTAGTGGAGACATACCTTAAGTGCCATAGGACTACTCATTGTTTTGAAAGTTACAGACAAGCAGGGTGACCTCTCTGAGACTTTTTAATAGAACAACCCTTGCCTACTTGTCGGAGGATGTGGTGAAGGCCAGGACTTTAACAGGGTTCAGAAAAGAGCTAGATAGATTCCTGGAGGTTAGGTCCATCAATGGCTTGTTAGCCGGGATAGGCAGGAATGGTTCCCTAGCCTCTGTCAGGGGCTGGAAGTGGATGACAGGGGAAGGATCGTGTGAGGATTCCCTGTTGTGTTCCCTCCTCCTGGGGCATCTGGCAGTGGCCACTGTCGGCAGACAGGGCACTGGGCTAGATGGACCTTTGGTCTGACCCAGTGCAGCCGTTCTTATGTTCTTATGTTCAATTGATTAGTGATCTACCTACAGAATTGGAACGTCTTCAGGCTAGAAGGTGTGGAGCGCTGGCCTGATCTTCTGATCTGTGACCCTGTCATGGCTACCTTGGGACTCACTACAGGTAAAATGACCCTAGTGTGCAAGATGTACCAGGGATGTGTTGCTTCTTACCTAGGGACATTTATGGGGTGTGTGCGTAAGGAAATGGGGAGTGAAGCATGAGGCCTGGATGCAGGAGTTGTGCTCACAGCTGGGAGTTCGCTGAATACCGTCCATCTAAGGAGATGTCCTGCCCCGGCTCCAATATTTTGCATTCTCCTTCTGAGAGACAAACAGGTAACCACAAACGGGCCAGCAGACCGCAAGCTCCTGCAAACTGGGAGTGCTGGGGAAGTTAGCAATGAAGTGGCTACGCCATGGCTAAGCCGTTTGACCACATTTACATACAGGCATTAAGAAATAAGTGCTGCAAATCATGAATATTAATGCTTAATGCTTAACTATGAACACCGCAAACGCCTAATATGGATCGGGCCAGCCTTATTGTAATCAAGGATCCAATATGATTCACCACCCTGTATTACCATATGGAATGGTATAAAATACCGTCCCTGCGTCCTATTTTTTTGATTCGTTCGGTACCTGAGACAGTGTAAATGGAATCAGGACTCGCTTCGGATTGGCAGCGCTTTCCTCTCCTTCCGTCTCTGTCTCCAGCGGTCTCTGTAAGCAGTAAGTATGGGCCATGCAGGGCTGGGGGTATGAGCCAGGCAGGGACTCAGGAAAATGAGTTTATTCTAACCGTCGTGCGCAGGATGTTGCCTGTATCAAATAATGTGTCTGGAGGCACGTCGACACAGCAGGACTAACGCCGAAATGAGCTACGCAACTTGAGCTACGTCAATTGCGTAGCTGAAGTCGAAATAGCGTATTTTGGCTTTGGGCTCTGTCTACACAGCAGGATGCCCGAGAAAGAGCGCTCTTCCCCCGACTTTCCTAGTCAGCCGAGGGATGTAAATTAGACGTTTTGAAAGTGCAAATGAAGCGGAGATTTAAATATCCCACCCTTCATATGCATAATCACGGCGCGGCGCTGTTTTGAACCAGCGCCATGTCGAAAGTGAAACCGCGGTTTAGATGCAGATTTTCTGACAACGCTTTTTGGGAAGATCCTGTACTCCTCATTTTTTCATATTGAAATCCCCGCTTCATTTGCACATTCGAGACGTCTAATTTACATCCCTCTGCCGACAGAGGGGTGTCGTTCAGACGTCGCCTAGGTTGAAATAACTGCTTGCTGGGTAGAACGTACCCTGGGTGTGTTTCACCAGCTTCTCTGTTAACTTACAGCAGCTGCCTAGGAAAAGAACCTGTTATTGTCCTTGCCCCAAGAGAGAGCTTCATGCCCCTTCCTGCCCATGGAAATGCTGATGACTCCCCCAGTCCTCCACTGCCTGCTGCCCCATGGAGACCCATATGGTCCCTCTTCCACCTCTCCTGTCAGTAGCACAACAGGGGCTGGGGGATGTAGGTCGGGGGAGGGGCTCTGGGTTTGTGCCCAGGGCTGGGGGGCACTGACACTGCGGAGATGCCAGGACGGATGCTCAAGACCCGACTCCTTCTTCTCTGCCAGTATTCAAATATCCAACGTCCTGCTCTCTTCCCCCAAACCCTGGTGTCTGTGGCCCACAGCAACCACCCGACAGCCTCTCCTGTTTGACAATGTTCCCTCTATTAATTTTACCCACCCAATGTGCAGAATAAATTTTATTATGTGCACTTAGGTGCATGCACCACCAGTAAAAACACAGGCTGCTGGCTGTGGGCGCTCTGCTAATCAACTGGGGGGCATTGGAATCATCCCAGGTGACTGCCCAGGTGCTCAGCTTATGGGGAACACGGCGGTTGATTAGGACAGAAGTAGAGGGGCCTCACCCTTCCTGGCTGCAGTCCCCACATCTCTTCCCTCCTGCCCCTGTAGGCCCAGGGGAGTCCCCTCTGCATCCCACCTACCCTGCACGATGGAGCATCCGCAGAGTCGTCCCTACTCCCCATGTCCCCAGTGTCCTCGGGGTCCCTCGGTTATGCTGATAAGACGCACCCGGGAAAAGGCAATACGCCATGTTCACTGAGGACACAAAGGCGCACACGCACACACATCCTCTGCCATGGATGGTATAGTTATCAGCCAGTTGCTCTCATTAGCCCGGTGGGCTAATTGTGAGGGAAGAACCAGGTTCCTGTCTGGTAATGGCAGGACAAATCCGGCTCTTACGGGAAAGCCGCCCCCTTTTGTAATCACCGAATCCTAGAACACTAGGACGGGAAGGGGCCTCGAGAGGTCATCGAGTCCAGTCCCCTGCCCTCACGGCAGGACCAAGCACCGTCTAGGTCCGTGGTCACCAACCCATCGATTAGGAGGCGTTCAGGCCCCCCCCAATTCCTCCCACCCCCGGGAAGCCCCACTACCTCCCGCCAGTGACTATGGAGGTCGTGCTGGCTTCCCGTGGGGTGCACAGAAGTCCGGCAGCTGCGCGCCACTTCTGGGGTTTCTGGAAGTGCGCTGCCTGCTCCCCTCCTCCAGCTCTGTGGCGTGCTGGGGACTTGCTGCGCGGGGCGAGGGGGGAGGAAAGAGGAGTCCCTGGGAGAGGTGTGCAATGGGGCTTCCTTCCTCCACGGGGGGGGGGGTCAGCCCCGAGGGGGGTGCATGCGTGGGCTTCCCTGCTCCGCAGGAGGGTGAAGTCGGGCCCGGAGGCGTGCGACAGGGCTTCCCTCCTCGGGGGGGGGGGGGGGGGGGGATCCTGGGAGGAATTGGGGTTTTTTTTGCATCTCCCTTGTGTGGCCCCAGCTGACTTTTCTGTGGGTCAGTGACCCCGGATTCAAAACAGGTTCCCCACCCCTCTCAGAAATAAAGACAATGCAGAAACCTTTTGTGTTTGACACAGTATTTTATTTAAAAATGAAGCCTGGCCAACAAACCCCCAACTTGGGCCAAGCCCCCATCTGCCCACAGCATCATGACACTCCTGCACTCCCCCTTCCCCCAGACCCTACATCTGAGCGTATCATAGACTGGAACCCCCTGCCCTGAGCCCCTCACACACCCCAACCCAAATTCCTGAACCTTCATACCTGTGGCTTGCTTAGTACCCTAACCCTACATCTGACCCCAACACTGCCCGGCTTGGAGCCCCCTCCCCGAACCAGCGTCCCCTTCTCCACCTCCTCCTGCGTCCAGGTTTCCTCCCAGAGCTTGCACCTCTCACCCCTTCCCACACCCAAATCCCTCATTCCCACCCCGGAGCCTGCACATCCTGTCTCAACCCAGCGAGGGTCCGGCTAGACTGCAGGAGTTTTTCAGGATTCTGGAGATATCCCAGAAAAACTCTTCAGCATCCAAGGATGCATTTGTTCTTCCGTTTCTTTTAGTGGAAGAGCAAACAGGCTCTTTCGGTCACCCCTATATTCCTCTTTCCACAAGGAATAAGGGGGCTTCCAAAAGAAGGGTTTTTCTGACATTTGGTCCAGTCTAGACAGGCCAAATGTTGGAAAAACCTCTTCCTCCAGAAGAATTTAAAAAAAAAAAGCAGCAGTGTAAGGGTTGGGGTCACAGGCTGGTCTCAGCCCCTTGTGTTAATCCAGAATCAGTCCTGTTTGCACTGGGGGCAGGGCGGGGTTCTGATCTCAGCCCCTTGTGTTAATCCAGAGTCACTCCTGTTTGCACTGGGGGCAGGGTGGGGTTCTGATCTCAGCCCCTTGTGTTAATCCAGAATCAGTCCTGTTTGCACTGGGAGCGGGGCAGAGTTCTGATCTCCGCCCACCCCTAGATACCTTTCCACAGTATCCTTCCTAGACAGTCACTTCTCATTCTGTGTGTGTGACAGGGATTGTTCCTTCCTAAGTGGAGCACTTTGCATTTGTCCTTATTAAAATTCATCCATTTACCTCAGACCATTTTTCCAGTTTGTCCAGATCATTATGAATTATGACCCATCCTCCAAAGAACTTGCAACCCCTCCCAGCTTGGTATCATCTGCAAACTTATTAAGCATCCTCTCTATGCCATTATCCAAATTGTTGAAGATATTGAACAGAACGGCTGTGTCTAGACTGGCAAGTTTTTCCGGAAAATCAGCCGCTTTTCCAGAAAGACTTGCAAGCTGTCTACACTGGCCTCTTGAATTTCCGGAAAAGCACTGACGATCTCATGTAAGATCGTCAGTGATTTTCCGGAAATACTATGCTGCTCCCGTTCGGGCAAAAGTCGTTTTCCGAAAGACTTTTGCACAAAAGGGCCAGTGTAGACATCATAGTGCTGTTTTCCGCAAAAAAGCCCCGATCACGAAAATGGCGATCGGGGCTTTTTTGCGGAAAAGTGCGTCTAGATTGGCCACGGACGCTTTTCCGCAAAAAGTGCTTTTCCAGAAAAGCGTCCTGCCAATCTAGACGCGCTTTTCCGAAAATGCTTTTAACGGAAAACTTTTCAGTTAAAAGCATTTCCGGAAAATCATGCCAGTGTAGACATAGCCAATAGGTCCCAAAACAGACCCTTACAGTATCTCACTTGTTATGCCTCTCCAGCAGGATTGTGAACCCTTAATAACTACTCTCGGAAAACGGTTTTCCAGCCAGTTAGGCACCCACCTTATAGTAGCCCCATGTAAGTTGTATTTGCCTAATTTATTGATAAGAAGATCACGCCAGACCATATCAAATGCCTTACTAAAGTCCAGGTATACCACGTCCACCTCTTTTCTCTTACCTGCAAGACTTGTTATCCTATCAAAGAAAGTTTTCATGGTCATTCCCCATTAGATAGGTGGGTGTTGCATGGTCAGGCTGTTTTTCTGATGGATGTGTGTTTCCGTGGTTGTTCTTCTTTCACCTTCTCTTCTTTATTCTGCCAGGCTAAGCTGGCATGAATATCTTGTTCCTATTGACAAAAGCTCACCCTTTCCCGCAGGCTAGATCTACACTGCAACACTATTTTGGGATACTGGAGTCTCCCGAAAGAGCTATCCCAAACTACCCAGCAGCCTGTTATTTCAGGCTCGCTATTCCTCCGACCCTGTAAGCCTCATTCCACGAGGAGTAAGGGGGTTTCAGAACAGCGCTTTATTTCAAAATTGACAAAATAAATGATTTTGAAATGGCATCAAAATAAGATACACAATTTGCGTCGCTTAAATTGTGCCGCTTATTTTGAGTTGCAGCACTGTGTTGATGCACCCTCTGTCCTGGGTTGCCAATCTGCCCTCTGTTGTTACGCATTCTAGTCTGTTGTTCAGTATCCCTGGTTCATAGACTCATGTAATCCCAGGGCTGGAAGAGACCTCAGGAGTCATCGAGTCCAGCCCCCTGCCCAAAGCAGGACCAATCCCAACTCAATCATCCCAGCCAGGGCTTTGTCAAGCCGAGACTTAAAAACCTCTAGGGATGGAGATTCCACCCTCTCCCTAGGGAACCCATCCCAGCGCTTCCCCACCCTCCTAGGCTGTGTCTAGACTGCAGGGTTTTTTCGAAAAAAGTAGCCTTTTTTTGAAAAAACTTCACCTGTGTCTAGACTACAGCCGCGTTCTTTCGAAATTAAATCAAAAGAACGCGGCTTTTCTTTCGATGGCGGTACTCCTCATTTCACGAGGAAGAACGCCTTTTTTGGAAAGTGCTCTTTCGAAAAAAGGCGTTCTTGAATGCAAACAGGGTTTTTTCGAAAAAGAGCATCCAGACTGCCTGGGTGCTCTCTTTCGAAAAAGCGGCTTGCTTTTTTGAAAGTACTGCTTGCAGTCTAGATGCTCTTTTTCCAAAGAGGCTTTTTCGAAAGTATCTTTCGAAAAAGCCTCTTTCGAAAGAGGCTTGCAGTCTAGACGTAGCCCTAGGGAAAAAGTTTTTCCTAATGTCCAACCTACACCTCTCCCACTGTAACTTGAGACCATTGCTCCTTGTTCTGCCATCCGTCACTACTGTGAACAGCCTCTCTCCATCCTCTTTGGAACCTCCCTTCAGGAAGTTGAAGGCTGCTTTCAAATCCCCCTCCCCCCCCCCGACACTCTTCTCTTCTGTAGACTAAATAAGCCCAAATCCCTCAGCCTCTCCTTGTAGGTCATATGCTCCAGCCCCCTCATCACTTTGGTTGCTCTCCACTGGACCCTCTCCAATGCATCCACATCCTTTCTGTAGTGGGGGGCCCAGAACTGGACACAATACTGCAGATGTGGCCTCCCCAGAGTCGAATAAAGAGGAATAATCACTTCTCTGGATCAGCTGCTAGAAGTGGACCTCATCTTCCCTCACTGAATTAACCTTGTTATCTCTAGCCTTACTCTTGCCTAAATATTTATGCCTGCCTCTGGAAATTTCCACTACATGCCTCTGATGAAATGGGACTTTGCCTACAAAAGCTTAGGGTCCAATAAATCTGTTATATGTCTACACTACAGTGCTAATTCAAACTAACTTATTTCGATTTAGTTAATTCGAAATAACGCATCTAGACCCAAAAACTAATTCGAACTAGCGTTTTGCTAATTCGAACTAGCGCGTCCACGCTGATTGGACACTGGGTCGCATTTAAGGGCAGCTGAAACCGGTCCCGGCAGGGCATCAGGTCAGTAGTTGCTTTGTGTGGCTGCTGTCTGAGGCTATCTGAGGCTCGTGCTTAAAGGGACCCCCCTGGACAGCTGGTTCTCAGCTTTTCCCCTTGCTTGCCAACCTCGCCGAGGGACAGCAAAGCGTTTTCCTCTCCGCCTCCTGTGTCAGTGGTTCCCATTGGGGACGCCGCTGCAGTCGGCACCATGGAGCCAGAGCTTGCCTTGGGCATTCTGCTCCAGTTTTTGGACTTGCTACTGCAAGCCTGCCAGCAATGGCTGGAGGCTGCCTGGCACCATCTGGTGCACGTCAGCCCCCTGCCTCTCCCCCTGGCCTCCCTGGGGGCCATGGAAGAGCTGCAGTAGTGCCCGGACACTAGAGTGCCCCGCCGCATCTGGCGTCTGGACACCAGCAGTGACTGGTGGGACCTCATCATCCTGGAGCGCTGGGGAGACCAACAGTGGACCCAGAACTTCAGAATGAAGAAGGACACCTTCCTGGAGCTCTGCGAGTGGCTCGCCCCTGAACTGCAGTGATGGGACACTCGCATGAGGCCCGCCATCCCCCTCCAGAAGTGTGTGGCCATCGCCCTCTGGAAGATCTCCACACTGGACAGCTACCGATCCGTCGGGAACCAGTTCGGCGTGGGGAAATCCACCATCAGAGCAGTGCTCATGCAGGTACGGCACTCACCAGCCACTGGGCTGGGGGGCCAAGGGGGCTGCAAGGAGGGGATGGGCCGCCCCAGGAAAAATGGGGAGGGGGAAGGAGGCGAAAGTGCCCCACACGGGAGGGTTCGGGCTGTCCCAGCTGTACTACACACTGCCCACAGCGGCCAGGATCACAGCTGGGGTTGCATCGGGGACGCGGGGCACTGCCAGGGAACGAACACTCCCCTGCCACCCGGGCACCCCAGTGATTCACGGTTTGCTGTGTCTCTCTGCAGGTGGTCAAGGCCATCAACAGGATGCTTCTCTGCAGGGTGGTCTGCCTCACTGACCCGGATGCCGTCATCCGGGCGTTCGGCGCCCTCAGCTTCCCCAACTGCGGGGGGGCCATCGATGGATGCATATCCCCATCTGTGCCCCAGAACACCAGGCCTTCCAGTACATCAACCGGAAGGGGTACTTCTCCGTCCCCCTGCAGGCCGTGTCTGACCACAGGGGCCAGTTCACGGACATTAATGTGGGCTGGTCTGGCAAGGCACACAATGCCAGGGTGTACTGGAACTCCTCCGTGTGCCAGAGGCTGCAGGCTGGGACCTTCTTCCCCGACCGCCACATCAGGGTCGGGGACGTAGACATGTCCGTGTGCCTGGTGGGGAATGTGGCCTACCCCCTACAGCCCTGGCTAATTAAGCCCTACATGGGACACCTCAACCCCTCCAGGCAGGCCTTCAATGCCAGGCTCACCAGGGCCCGCATTGTGGTGGATGGGGCCTTCGGATGCCTGAAACCCCGATTCCAGTGCCTCCTCACCCGCCTCGACCTCGCCGACCACAATATCCCTCCCGTGGTGGCAGCATGTTGTGTGCTGCACAATTTGTGCGAGCAGAAGGGGGAGGCTTTCCTGCCAGCCTGGATGGCTGAGGCTGACCGCATGGCTGGCCAGTACGCGCGGCCCCGCACCGCCGCCATCCGGGAGGCCCAGCGGGGGGCCGTCCAGATCCAGGAAGACCTGTGGGAGAGCTTCCAGGTGGAGGAGGACTGAACTCTCCCTGCATGCCCCACTGGGGCCTTCTTCCACCCTCCCCCACTTCCCCTTTCCCCTCCCTAACCCTTCTTCCTAATGTAAAATAAAAACACCTGTTTTGCCAGAAAAACCTCTATTTATTTTACATAACTGGGGTTGGGGGAGGGAGGGAAAGGGGAGGGGGAAACCTGGGAGGAGGGAGCTAGAAGGGGGAGGAAAGGAAGGGAAAGCTCAGGGTTGGGGGTCCTGCTGGCTCTGCCGTCTCGCAGCACTGCGCGTGTGGGGGCATTGGGGGGGGAGCGGATGTGGAGGGTGGGGCAGGAGGGATGGGGGATGCGGAGGAAGCAGGAGGGGGCGCAGGGGTGGGAGGAGGAGTGAGAGCTGGGGCGGCTGCAGGAGTTGGAGCAGGAGGAGGCAGGAACCTGTCAACCAGGGTCTGGAGGTGACCTTGGAGGGCACGGCTCTGCTCCTTCAGCACCTCCACACTCCGCTGCCGCAGCCACAGATCCTCCCGGACCCAGTGCTCCTGGGTGCGGAGCTGGTGTTCAAGTAGCCGCAGGTGCCACCACTGGTAGTCTTCCAGGTTCCTGGCGCGCCTGCTGGCCCGGGCGCGGGCGGCTGTTGCAGGTGGAGTGGTGCACCCTGCAGTCCCAGGTGCTGCAGCTGTGGTGAAACAAGAGCAGTGGTCAGTTCTCCCTGGGGACACAGTGGGTGAAACCCAGCCCCCCTCTGCAAGGCCAGGGCCCCTGCATGATACCCAGCTGCTGCTCCATGGTGAGCAAGGCCCAGGCGCATGGTCCCTGGGCTCCCTCTCCACCCAGCCCCATACACATAAGGAAAGCATGATGGCACTCACATGTGGAGCCCTCCCCGGCCTCGGAGGACACAACCGATGTGCTCTGTAGGATGCCTCGGGGGTCCTGGGTCCTGGGCAGTCTCCCTGCAGGCTCCTGGCTCTCAGCATCCTCTTCCTCCTCCGTGTTCAGGACGGGTCCCTCTGCCCCGGGGTCGATCACCACCCAGGGGGCATGGACTGCATGAGCCCCCAGGATGTGGTCCAGGGCCTCATAATGAGGGCATGCCTCTGGGTCAGCCCCTGGCTGGGAGGCCCGGGAGTAGGCCTGCCGCAAGTCTTTAATCTTGCAGCAGACCTGATCCTGGGTCCACATGTGGCCTCTGGTGGCCAGGTTGTCAGCCATGCGGCAGTAGATGGCCGCATTCCTGTGGCTAGTGCAGAGATTGTGGACGTTGGAGGCCTCCCCCCAAACCTCGATGAGGTCTACAATCTCTGCACTAGACCAGGCAGGCGCCCACCTCTTGCGGCCCCGGGCAGGCTCCTGGGAGCCGCCAGCCTGGTCCTTGGAAGAGGTGGAGGGCTGGGGGGCAGCGGGTGGCTGGCTCATCCCATGTCAGGTGCAGGGTATACTTGCTGGGTGCTGGCAGGCTTGCAACTGGTACGAGCACCATCGCCAGACCGTGCCCCTTTAAGGGCTCCGGGGCCGGGATGGGGGCAGAAGAGTTTCCCTGGTTTGGCCCAGAGTGGCCACCAGGGCAACCTGGGAAGGGCTAGCCTCCCGCTAATTCCAATTAAGTGGCTACACAGCCCTTAATTCAAACTTCTTAATTCGAACTAGGCGTTAGTCCTCGTAGAATGAGGTTCTTCTAGTTCAAATTAAGCGCTCAGCTTTTTCGAATTAAATTAAATTCGAAATAGCGGTTTGTATGTGTAGCCCCTATTAAAGTTAATTCGAATTCGACTGTTAGTTCGAATTAACTTTGTAGTGTAGACATACCCTGAGTCTATAAGGTGCTACAGGACTCCTCCTCGTTTCTCTAGATCTATTGGCAATGCTCCTCCTAATGTATCCTACCATGCCATTAACTCTCTTGGCTACAAGGCCCCACTGTTGACACATATCCAGCTTCTCATCCGCTGTAACCCCCAGGTCCTTTTCTGCAGAACTGCTACTTAGCGAGTCGGTCCCCAGCCTGTAACAACGCTTGGGATTCTTCTGCCCCAAGGGCAGGACTCTACACTTGTCCTTCTTGAACCTCATCAGATTTCTTTTGGCCCAATCCTCCAATTTGTTCAGGTCACTCTGGACCCTATCCCTGCCCTCCAGCATATCTACTTATCTACCCCTAACTTAGTGTCATCTGCAAACTTGCTCAGGGTGCAATCCATCCCCTCATCTGAGTTATTAATACAAATGTTGAACAAAACCAGTCCTAGAACAGATCTTTGGGGCATCCCACTTGAAACTGACCACCAGCCAGATGTTGAGCCCTTGATCACTACCTGTTGGGCCCGACAATCTAGCCAGCTTTCTATCCATCTTACAGTCCATTTATCCAAACCATGCTCCCTTAAATTACTGGCAAGAATATTGTGGGAGACCGTATCAAAAGCTTTGCTAAAGTCAAGGTATATCACATCCACTGTCTTCTCCATGTCCACAGAGCCAGTTACTTCATCATAGAAGCTAATCAGATTGGCCAGGCATGACTTGTCCTTGGTGAATCCATGCTGACTATTCCTGATCACTTTCCCCACTTCCAAGTGCTTCAAAATAGATTTCTTGAGGATCCCATCTATGATTTTTCCGGGGAAAGAAGTAAGGCTGGCTGGTCTGTAATTCCCTGCATTGTCCTTCTCTGTTTTAAAGATGGGTACTACATTTACCTTTTTCTGATCATCCGGGATCTCTCCCGATTTCCGTGAGTTTTTAAAGATAATGGTTTTCACTGGTGTCCTTCATCCATACCGCTCACATATTCCTTACTCTCCCACACAACAAATACAAAAACAAGAATTATAAGTTTTTTTTTTTTTAAAAAAGCAAATCATTTTATGTTTCCACTATATTCTATGATAATATCTACTTAAAAAGTAAAAACAAAATAATCAAAACCTATTTATGCAATACTTCTCAATCAAAGAATTCTAACTCATTTCTATAACAGCAACTACAACAATCTAAAGCTATTTCTACTTCAAAGAAATTAAAAAAAACATATTCAAACTTGGTACATTAAAACTTGAATGCTTAAAATATCATTACAAATAAGAAATAGGATTTTTTTCTACTAGACCTCTGCCTCCCATTCCTGTCAATAGCACGGCAGGGCTTGGGGGATGTGGGTTGAGGGTGTGTCTGGGTTTGTGCCCAGTGTCTGAGGGCACTGACACTGAGGGGTCTGTGCAGGTGCCAGGACGGATGGCCAGGGCTGGACTCCTGCTGCTGCCCCTTCTCCTCTGCTTCGGGCCAGAGACCACCGGGAGCATCGGGCTGGCTGCTCTCAGAGTGATCGTGGATCATGTTAATCTGTGAGTGACCATCTTGGCGTAGGGAATGGCCCTGGCTGTGTCCCTCCAGCTGGCAGGCTGCCCCAAGGGGTTAGGGGGCCCTACGGTACTTGGCTCTACCCAGACGCCACCTGAGAGCAGGGGGCTGCTACCATGCCAGGCTCCAGAGACACCGAAATGAGGGTCAAGAGCACCCAGCCTGGCAGGGATGCCCCGCCCCCTGCGTTAGCTCATGCCCCGCCTCCATTCTAGGGGTGATCCTGGCCGTTCTTATATTCCTTCTGGGGAATGTGGGGGGAGAAGGAGCCTGGAGCCGGGATGTTTTCTTTAGGGGCTATTCCTCCTTCTCCTCCTTTTGCTTGGCACCTGCCGGCTCACATGGTGACCTCTGGCCCCTCTGTGTCGTGCTCTTTCAGGAATGGGGGAGTTAACAAGCAATACGCCTTCGCGGCCACACTGCCCCACGGCATCTGCAGAAACCCCCAGGATGTGTCCACCTTTCTGCCCCTGACCCAGCTGGCAGAAATGAGACGGAGCATTCGCCAGTTTGGAGACCTGTACAACCCGCCCCATGGGAACATCGTGGCCGCCCGGCCGAAGAACGTGGTCACCCCCCAGAGGAACTACACAGAGCACAGCGAGTGGCGCCTGCTCTCCGGCACAAGGAGTCTCGTGGCCCAGCTGAAAAACAGGACCTACGGCCAGAACAGCTGCCTGATCTTATTCAGCTTCAACTCGCCCTGCTCCACCAAGTGCCTGCGCCAGGCCGGGCGGGACAACATTGTGCAGATGACCAGCGACGCCTTCCGCCCCCTCGACAACAACTACAAGGCCTTCGTCTTCCAGCAAATCTTCGACTACGACCTGAAGCCGGAAGTGACCTGCCAGGCTCTTCTGTACGCCTGGCACCGGCTGCGCGACGTCTCCTTGCTGCGCTGTGACAACAACGGCTGCAGGGACTGTGCGGCGGCGGCACCTCAGAACAACCTCTGCCTGACAGGGAAGAGGTAAATGATGGAGCAGAACCGGGAACCTATCACCTGCTAAGATACCATAAATTACTATATATAGCCTGCGAGTTAAACCCTTTTTTACAAACCCCGCCCCGCAGCGTATACGTGTCCATGTCTTATATAAATCGATTTTTACTCCAGGAGCATCAGTTCCCCTAAGTGGCTCTGCCCCCCATTAGAACTGATGAGCTTCCAGCGCGTCTGCGCTGCGCTTTGCATTCCCCCCACACAGAGGAGGGTGGGTGGTGCCTGGTTGCGGCTGTGCAGGGCACAAGTGTGGCTCTCCTCCGGCAGGCCGGCCAGCTCGCCGACAGCAGGATGGCCGTGGCCTTGTGTCTGCTCTCTACGCACTGCTGCTCAAGTGCCTGGGGCTGCTGTAGAAGTCTCTCTGGGTTATACACGTCCGCGGGTAGTCTATAATATTTTTTACACGGGATAGAAAAATCTCCGGTAATACAAGGGTGCGGGTTATATATGGATGCGGGTTGTATACGCTAATTTAAGGTATATCTTTCCTTTACTCTCCTATCCTTTTCTTGATATATTTAATAGTATGCCAGTAGTGCAAGGCCAGCAGGACCTCATGTATCCTGTATGAATCAGGCTTAGCAAGAGCGGTGTGATAAGTACAGGGCTAAGACTGATTTCTTTTTTGTGTGTGTGTTTTTCTTGACAGATGCATTGCGAAAGGGTTGTGAAAGGCCTTTGCAAGTAAACTTACAGTTGATTCGTGGCCATTACCCAGCAGCGTGCGAATAAACATAAATCAAATCTGCGAAGTGCAGCAAAACTTTAGAGAACAGCTTTCCTAGTACCTAACTGCAACATTTCTAGCCCTTTTCTTTGTTTTGGGAATCAGTCCAAGAATCATAGAATACTAGAACTGGAAGGGATCACAAGAGGTCATTGAGTCAAGTCCCCTGTCCTCATGGCAAGACCCAGTACCATCTAGATCAGTGTTTCTCAACCAGTGGTATGAGTACCTTAAGGGGTACTCGAGAGAAGTCTGGGGGGAGGGTAAGTCAACACAACTGAAATGTGGAGACAACTGAATTTTTGTTGTAAGTTTTGCAGCGCTTTATTATTTTTGTACTTTTTACACCCAAAAATGTCATCGCCCGCCCGGCTACGATTGAGTTGTTTAAACAAATGTGTTGCAACAGTAGAAAAAAAATGTGTGTGTGAAAACTATAGGTAGTGGGGGTACTAAAAATCTTTTTGAAGGAATACTTTATAAAAAACGGTTGAGAAACACTGATCTAGCCCATCCCTGACAGGTGTTTGTCTAACCTGCTCTTAAATATCTCCAGGGTTGGTGATTCCACAACCTCCCTAGGCAACTTATTCCAGTGTTTAACCACCCTGGCAGGCAGGAAGTTTTTCCTAATGTCCAACCTAAACTTCCCTTGCTGCAGTTTAAGCCGATTGCTTCTTGCCCTGTCCTCGGAGGCTTTGGGCTTGTTCCATTCTGCGGGTGCCGCTTTTTGCCAAGTCTCTGCCTTGCGATTGCTGCCAATAAAGCTTGAGAGCATCCTGCAGCCTCATGTCTCTGTGTGTCCAGGTCTCCCATCTCTGTCCATATGCTGGGGGGGGGGTCTCATCTCATCCCCTGGGGGTGCTGGGTTTCCAAGGGCAGCCCCTTATCAGGGCTGGTTCCCTGCTGGCAGCCTACGGCACAGTTTGGGTTTTACTGCATCCAGGGGTTCCTCTCCCCACCTCTAGAACTCCCATCCCCACTCCCTGGGTGGGGTTCCCCTGAGCAGACAGCCCGGGTCTCCAGGGATGGGGCACAGAGCTCGCAATGGGGGACAGAGCCCCCGGCCCCACGCTCTGCTCCCCTAGAAGACAGGAGCTGTGCCTGGGAACCAAACCCCCATTTTAGAGTTCCCAGAAGGCAGCTCCCCCTGCAAACTCCTTGACTCCCAGAAGGGACCTTCCCTTCTGGGCGAGACTGAGACAACTCTTCTGGTGTCAGAAATCTCCCCATTTACTCAGATGAGCCTGAAATTTGCTGTGGTGCAAGGGGGCCTGGAGTCAGGTAAGTGACCCACATTATGAGCCCTTTCACCATGGGGTTCCCACGGTACAGCCCGCCCATGACCAGCTTCTCTTAAGATGGTGCATTTGTGTTCCTCTGTCACGCTGTCGGCGTTGCTGCTGATCTCTGGACAGACTGAGGAAGCAGGGCACAAACCCTGAATTGGCTGGGAGCGCTGTAATTTCACTGCTCCTCTCCCCCTCCCCATGACAGCTCATGACCCTATATAGTTGTGGGAGTCTCTCCGGTGCCACAGGACTACTCGCTGTTTTTAAAGTTACAGACGAACATGGGTACCCCCTGAGACAAATATTCAGGTTACTCCCAGTCCCAAGGAATAAGTCCCTCATCGCAGGTCAGAGGCACCTTCGATCTTACACCAAAGACAAAGCTAGTAGACAGTTCTATAGTAAACGACATATGGAGTGATTAACGAGGAAATGTTATAGCACAGTCAGGATTTGGTTGTCCCAGGACCATGGGAAGTGCTGGGAATTTGATTGTTTCTCCTAAAATGACAAGGGAGGGATCTGGTAGCAGGGACGGTTTTACTGCAGAATGACCACATGGGGGCAGCAAGGAGTCAGAGATGGGCACCAGGACAGCTATAGGGCCAGCTGGGAGTCAGGGTCAAAAGAAACAGCTATCTACTGTATATTTCAGAGAGTTTGTGTGTCTGTATCCCCCAGCTGGGTCTGCTGCAGTAGCCATGGAGAGGTACTTTTTACCTGTCCCCAAGCTGTTGGGGTAAGAGAAGGTTGGAGTGTGCCTCTCTTTCTGGGCCAGCATGCCTACTGAACCCCGCATCCCCAGTGCAACGATTTCAATGAAGAAAAACAGAATGTGTTTGAGTTAAGGACCCGAGCAACACTGGATAAATCTAGTTAATATTAAGGCTGTGCGATAGGACATCTTCCCCCGCACAGGCAGAAAAGGGGTTAAAAGCAGCCTGAGAGAGGCTGCACAGAAGGCATCCAATCAGAGAAGGGCTGAGGGGAGCAGCCAATCAGGGCCAAGTAGGCCTATCTATATAAAGAGAGCTGCAGGGCAGAGGAGGTAGTTCTCCCTTGGGTGCTCAGAGAGGCTGCCAGGACCTTGGATAGCGCAGAGCTGTCCAGGAACCCCGGAACAAGACAGCTGACTGGTACCATGCTGAGGCTCTGAGGCAAGGGCGGAGAAGGGGCGGCAGTGGTTGGGAAGACACGGGTCCTGGAACAGAGGTGACAGTAGGTGAGATGCCGCCAGAAGTGGGCCCAACGCTAACATCCCGGGCAGCCAGCAGGAGGCGCTGCAGGCGTGAGTCACACCCTGTCACAGGCTGCTCACAAACTATTGGCGGGCAGTTTTGTTGAAACAGGAACTGGGATGCTGGGTTGTTTCCTTGTCCCTTTTGAAAAGACTTTCCCGGTTGACTTACCAGTCTAGCCTGGGCAAAAGGACACGAGAGAGGACATTGTGTGATTATACTTCTGTATTAAGTGTTAAATTTACGTAGATCGACCATAAGCCATTCCAAAGCAGAACCCCACCTGTCTGTGTGATACCAGAATGCTCTGTCTTGCCACAAGCTAATTTTGTTTTGGAAAATCTCATGCTGCTGGTAACTTCCAAATGTTCCTTGCCTGGAACAAAAGGCACATTTTGAAATGGCAGATTTTCAAATGGTGAATTTTGGGATTTCCGCTGTTTAAATCTCAAATGTCACGGTGCTGTGAACATAGGGGTCCTGACCCACAAATGTGTTATGTGTGTATGTGGGGTTGGGGGTGTCATAAGATTATTGCAGGGCAGAGTTGCGGTGCTACTACTCTTACTTCTGGGCAGCTGGTGATTGGTGGCTGCTGGTCAGAAGCCCAGCTCTGAAAGCAGAGCCAGCAGCAGTAGCAGTGCAGAAGTAAGTGTTGAAGCAAAAAAACGCTCCTCTCTGTTTAGGCAGCTAACAAACAGCTTTATTAATTAATAAAGCACAGCATGAGCCAAATGTGGTCCCAGCAAAGCCGGGCCCAGGAAGGCTGCTAATACAATCAATCCTAGCATCTTATACCCTTAACCAAACAGTCTGACGTCAGGGCATCCCATTACAGAAATCCTCAATTCAACTTGGAAAAACAAAGCCTTATCAACAAGATGGCGGACAGGTACGAGGGAGTACATCTCCTGTCCCAACCAGCCCAATGAACACATACCAATAGCCCATCCTGTAGGCCTGTTCTCACGGGGTGACAGAAAGTTCACTCTGGTCTACGTGCTTGAGAGAAAAGCTGAAATGGTTTCTGTT
Source organism: Pelodiscus sinensis (assembly GCF_049634645.1). NCBI lineage: Eukaryota > Metazoa > Chordata > Testudines > Trionychidae > Pelodiscus > Pelodiscus sinensis. The sequence continues at coordinate 2,850,030 of NW_027465849.1, forward strand.
ATACAAGATGGCTTCTAGCTACATATGAAAATGGTTTCTACAGCTTCTACAACTCCCCCCTTTTAGCCTTTAAAAGGCTAACCTTGAAACCATTTTATACCTCCATTTCCATTAACGTATTTATGTACAGTTCTTGTTCCTTTCTCTGCTCATCCTATTTTAACATCAAGAGTTCCACATTCCCTTTGGTAAGGGTCTGTCTTGTGTTTTCCAGAATACAAGAAATACAGCAATTGATTAACAAGAAACAGCAATAAGCGCAAAAGAATATAGCCAATACTACAACTACTCCTTGCAAAATCCAAGTTCCCACATGTCCAAACCAGCCTCCCAACCAACCCCAGAGGGTCCAGTTTTCCTCCTGTCTTAGGCTTTCCACAGTTCTTTCAATCTCTGACTCATCTTCCTCTACTTCCTTGCTGGTGTCAGTGATATACACACAGCATTCTCTTCCCACTAAGGCTCAGATCCCGCCCTTACTAGCTAGGACGTAGTCTAGAGCCATTCGGTTTGGGTTTTTTTCCCACCCTGGCTCCTGAACCATTGCATGTCCAGCAGTACTTTCCAACTGGGGTCAGGGCTAGGCGGATATACCCTGAGTTAGTAAACCCTTTATCCTGCCAAGTATCATTTGGCTTTAGTTCACTAAATGATGTGCCATATTTGAGTGTTGTTTAGTGGGACTGGAATCATTGGGATGCCTCCTTCTGAATGTACAGGACTGTGAGCACATATTCAGCAACCTGTGGAATTAAATCCCTGGGAAACTTGGTTCATTAAAAGCATAAACACATTTGAACCATATAGGTTATAATTGCTAGGTATTAAAAACAAGATTAAGCATAAGCTCAACATGAATTGTTTGTCCAGCCTCATGCTGGCTGTTCTTCAGGACTTCGTAGTTTGCTTCACCTATCACTTGCAGGTTCTTCTGGGCCGCAGCTGGTACCTTAGCCTCGGTCTCTTAGGGTCGTCTGCTTCTGGGCCTGGATTGCCGGTACCAAGCCTGCGCTGATCCCCGTCTACTTCTGGACCTGGGTCTCTGGTACCAGGTCTGCGCTGATCCCCGTCTGCTTCTGGACCTGGGTCTCTAGTACCAGGTCTGCGCTGATCCCCGTCTGCTTCTGGACCTGGGTCTCTAGTACCAGGTCTGCGCTGATCCCCGTCTGCTTCTGGACCTGGGTCTCTGGTACCAGGTCTGCGCTGATCCCCGTCTGCTTCTGGACCTGGGTCTCTGGTACCAGGTCTGCGCTGATCCCCGTCTGCTTCTGGACCTGGGTCTCTAGTACCAGGTCTGCGCTGATCCCCGTCTGCTTCTGGACCTGGGTCTCTAGTACCAGGTCTGCGCTGATCCCCGTCTGCTTCTGGACCTGGGTCTCTAGTACCAGGTCTGCGGTGCTCCTTGTTGGGGCCAACCTCTGTAGGCGCTGGAACCAGTTTTCAGTGAAAGGTGTGAATCCAAGTGGGCAATCCCTTGCACTTTACAGCAGTATGGATGGTCAGAAGGACTTGGTAGGGACCCTTCCACCTGGGTTCCAGGGCAGTCTTTCGCTGGTGAACTTTCACACAAACCCAGTCTCCTGGTTGTAGTTTAAGGCACGGCTCAGTCGGGGCCTCCTGGAAGGCGTCCTTAACCTGTGAATGATAGGACTGTACACGCCTCATAAGTTCCTGACAATACTTGACTATGCATCCTTTAATAAGTGTGGCATCAACCAGGTACATTTCTGGGCTGCTTAATAATCTCACAGGTCGGTCACATGGAATTTCATGTGGACTGAGTCCAGTTTTCCGATTAGGAGTAGCTCTCATGCTCAATAGAGCAATCAGGAATTGCTTCTACCCAAGTTAAGCCAGAATTTTCACATATTTTGTCAAGTTTTTTTTTTTTAAATCCTGTTTTGTTTCTCTACTGCTCCTGGGTGTCATGTGCAGCGCAGTGCTTGTCTGATAGAGTAGTACTTTGCCAGTTTTTGAACAATTTGTCTAGTAAAGTGTGTACCTTTATCACTGGAGATCACAAGGTGTATTCCCCGTGATGGGATGTAATGATTTAGAAGTTTCTTTGCCACTGTGATGGCATCAGCTTTCCTGAAGGGATAAGCTTCCCCCAATCCTGAAAACAAGCAAACAATCACCAGCACATATTCAAAGGCAATTGAATAAAGTTCATTTGTAAATTCAGAAATGGTCCCAAAGGCGGAGGTCTGGTTGACAGAACTGTCTTTACAGGTTTACCCACACTGTGGGCTTGGCAGACAGGGCAAGCCAGGCTATAATCTTTGGCTGCTTGGGCGAATTTGGGAGCAAACCAATTTTGTTTTAAGGATTGCTACCATCCCCCCTTTGACAACGTGCAACAATCCATGGAGCACGGAGGCAAGGTGAGGTAGCAAGACCACTGGGGCAACAATGCGGCCATCAGAGCTGCACCACAAGTGGTCCGGATGCAAGATGCACCCTGCCAGTCTCCGCTCCTGCTTTTCCGATTCTGGGGCTTGGTCTTGCAGGAGGGCCAGTTCCGAGAGAGACGGCAAAGGAGCTGGCGATGGTAGGAGAGAAGGGAAAAACAGCAGGTAGAGGAGCAGATTTCACTACATTCCAGACAGTACAAAATGCATAGCCTGCTACTAAAACTTCACTAGAATTATAAAAGCAAAAAAGCCATCTGTGTAAAGCACAAAGTTAAGATTATTCAAGGGACTTAAATTATTCTTTCATTAAAACAACAATATTGTACACACAACGTTTGAAATACATATTTCACAATTAAGACACACACAAGACAAATCTGGACAGAACGCAGAACACAAACTTATTATGTCATGACACAGAACCAGGTTTTGTTGTTGTTGTTGTTTGTTTGTTGGTTTTCTTCAGCTGGCACCAGCGCTTTCTGATGACCTGAAAGACAAGAAAACATTTCTACCCCCGTCGGGGTGGCCCATTATAGCTTAAAATACTGCCTAAGATCTGCTAGGGGAACTGGTTACAGCTAGTTCCTTACCACTTCCATGGGCGAGTGAGCTGTAACTTTCCGAGAACAAGGGCGCTTCATCGGTACTCGTGACCTTCCACTCCCTTGAACTACCTCAGAGTTGCTAGCCCTCCCCAACAGTGGCATGCCTCAGTTTCCCTCTTGTCCCACAGATCAGGCTTAATGTGTGAAGCTATAATGCTTTTCCTTAGCACAAGGTGTTGGTTGGCCAGTTACTGTTCCAGCAAGCAAAAAAGCTTTTATTTTCCTGAAAAGAATCATATGTACAATGTTACAGGCTTACTTATGAGGGACAGTTGGTTTCACACCTCTTCAGAACAGACAGGCAGTCTGCACCCACTTACAACCGTAGATCTGAGAGCAAGCCAAAAGTGTTATCAACTCAGCCTTGAACAGACCCAGTGAAGTTTCAGAGTTTGGATTCTTAAAACAATAACTAGTTTCCTTGGAAGACACAGTTAACCCTTAGGGTGCAGGTTTTACAAATGTACAATGTATAGATTCTATTCTAACCAATTAAGTTTCAGTAGAATTCCTTACTTTCCCTTTAATAGATTTAACAAAGTGTCTGTAGCCAAATGTTTAACTTGATTGTTTCTTTGCTGAGATGATTAAAAGAGACTACAAGAAACAAGGAGTCATTTCTTAAAGCAGGTTTTTTTTCCTCCTTACACATTACTATATTGCTTAATTTTTTTCTCTTCCTTAGGATTTGGAGGAACACTTCCCTTAAACTGTTAAACTTATTTTAAACTTGGTGTTTTGTTTTGGATTGGGCAAGTTTGTTACAGGAGCCCGTGTTTTCAAAGGGAAGAGCTAATTCCTTTCAGTTATTTTTCATGTTTTCTCTCTATCTGTATATGCGTTATAAAGAGGGATAGAGGAGTAATGCTGTGACAAATTCCCCCCCCCCACACACACACATCTTGGTTGATACGGGTGTGCCAACTGAGAAATCTCTCTTTTTTTCCCACTTCTTGTGCATTATTTTGGCACAGAGGCACTGCAGCAAGTTTGTAAGGGTATGTCTACACTACAAAGTTAGTTCGAACTAACGGATGTTAGTTTGAACTAACTTTCATAGGCGCTCCGCTAGTTCGAACTTAATTCGAACTAGCGGAGTGCTTTGTTCCAACTAGGAAAACCTCATTTTACGAGGATTAAGCCTAGTTCGAACTAGCTAGTTCGAATTAAGGGGTGTGTAGCCCCTTAATTCGAACTAGTGGGAGGCTAGCCCTCCCCAGGTTTCCCTGGTGGCCACTCTGGCCAACACCAGGGAAACTCTATTGCCCCCCTCCCGGCCCCGGACCCCTTAAAGGGGCACGGGCTGGCTACAGTGCCCGTGCCAGGTGCAAGCCTGCCAGCACCCAGCCAGCAGACCCTGCACCTGGCACAGCTCGAGCCAGCCACCCGATGCCCCCCAGCCCTCCCCCTCTTCCCGGGACCAGGCTGGCGGCTCCCGGGAGCTTGCCCGGGACCGCAAGAGGCGGGCACCCGCCTGGGCTAGTGCGGACATCGTGGACCTAGTCCACGATCTCCACACTAGGCACAGGAAAGTGGCCGTCTAGGGCAGGAGAGCTGCCAGCCTGGCCACCCAGGAGCAGGTGTGCATGAAAATCAAGGGGGTCCACTGAGACCCCCGACCCTGAGCCCACAATGGCCGTACTGGGTCAGACCAAAGGTCCATCTAGCCCAGTAGCCTGTCTGCCGACAGCGGCCAACCCTAGGGACCTTGGAGGGGATGGACCGAAGACAGTGACCAAGCCATTTGTCTCGTGCCATCCCTCTCCAGCCTTCCACAAACCTTGGGCAGGGACACCACTCCTATCCCCTGGCTAATAGCACTCCATGGACCCAACCTCCATGACTTGATCTCACTTCCCTTTAAACTCTGTTCTAGTTCTAGCCTTCACAGACTCCTGCAGCAAGGAGTTCCACAGGTTGACTCTTTGCTTTGTGAAGAACAATTTTCTGTTACTAGTTTGAAGCCTGCTACCCATTCCTTTCCTTTGGTGTCCTCTAGTCCTTCTTTATGGGAACTAATGAAGAACTTTTCTGTATGCACCCTCTCCACCCAACTCCTGCTTTTAGAGACCTCTATCCTGTCCCCCCTCCGTCTCCTCTTTTCTAAGCTGAAAAGTCCCAGTCTCTTTAGCCTCTCTTCATATGGGACCTGTTCCCAACCCCTGATCATTGTAGTTGCCCTCCCCTCTCCCAGCCTCTCTCTTCCCCTCTCTCACCTCCTTTTCCCAGTCTCCCCCAGTTTTGTTCAATAAAGACAGATTCCATTTTTGAACACAATTGTCCTTTATTTTGTACATCAAGAAAAGGGGCTAGGGAAGGGTAAGTGGAAGGAGGTGAGGGAGGAATGGGGTACGAGCCCCCGATGGGGAGGACTGGGCTGGCTCTGCGGGCTTCTGGGGGTGGAAGCTCTCCTGCAGCCCCCCAAATGCCCCCTCTCCCCAGATGGCAGCCTGTGGCAAGTGCAGCCGGTCTGATGGCCAAGTGCTGTGATGTGCCCAGTGTGGGTACTCCGGGCACTCCAAGCCAGGACTGGTTTGCAAGCAGGGCACCCCTGAGAACTGTCTGTCCGGGGTGGGGGTCGGGTCCCTTTAAGCGCAGCCCTCGGCTAGCCTGAGACAGCATCTCCACGCTCTAAGTCCTAATCTGATGCCCTGCTGGCACTGCTTCCGGCCATCCTTAAGCCCGCGTCAGGGTCCACTTAATGTGGACATGCTAGTTCGAATTAGCAAAACGCTAATTCGAACTAGTTTTTAGTTCTAGACGCGTTAGTTCGAATTAGCGCTGTAGTGTAGACGTACCCTACGTTACCTATCTTACTGCAGGGCGGATTTTTGCTTTTCTGAGCTTTACTTTCATCCCTCAGGGCTTTAATTTTTCCTCTTTTCCAATTTCTTAAATGCTTCCAGGTCCTTGGACCATTATGCACGGGGTGCCTTTCGGCAGAGTGGGGGGGATGTTTAGACTAACCCCCACCTAAGCTAACTTTACACACTCCAAAGAAAGAGTCTGCCGGGTCTAGTGTCAGACCGTAGCAGCTCATGAAATAAGGGGAGTCGTCACTCCCTCACATATCCACTGAGTCTCGAGGTTCAGCTGACCCCCCGCCCCCTTTGCGTTCACAGCTCTGGTGCATCTGGGATCAGCTCAAGTCTCAGACCCTATGCAGCAGCATTCATACTTCACTCTTTACATTCATACTCATTTTTCACACACAATTTTTTTTCTCCTTTTCACATTTTTCCTACAGTTTCCACATTTAGATGCCTCTTTCCCATGGCTTTCTATTAAGTGGCGCTGCCCTAAGACACCCAGCACTTAATATCAGACTTCATTAGGATCTTATACCAGAAGGCACTTATCATAAAGGCACTGGAATTCCTGTAGACTGACCTACCCCCATTTTCTGTGTGCGCTTAAACAGATTCTGTAAGGCACCAAACCAAAAGTCCGCCTGCTTACACTATTTTCTTCTGCGAGTCACCGAATTAAGAATTCACCTGCTCGCACTGATCTTTTTGGTTGAGAGCCACTGGATTCAAAGTCCACCTGGCTCGCAGGGGTTTTCGGCACCTGCCCCAGCCCGGCAGAACACCGTGTCCTGGCGCCTGGAGATAGCCTGGCGGAATGGGGAAATACTATGGCCTGGGGTTAGCCTCAGAGGTCAGTACTACGTCCACAAGTAACAGAGAGAGAGACAACAAAGCTTTCCCACAGTTCCATGTGCTGAGAGAGAGTAATGGCACCACACCAGCTTTTAGTGTCCGAACACAGAGGGTCCAGCGCATGGTTGCCTCACTAGAGACACCGGTGTGTCCTTTTGGAACTGTGACACATAAGACAGGCCTAATAAACAAAGACAGACACAGACAGACAAAAATGTTAGCCGCTCCACAAAATTGAATTCCGTAGCTCCCCTTACCCCAACGGCCGGCCGTCACTCCAAATCCTAAGCCCTCACCAGGAGATTTCGTAACAGGTATCCCCTTACCTTCTATTGAGCGCTCTGAGAGGTTTGGAAGTGGAGTGCCAGTCCGTCCATACGGGCAAGTGGTGCGTTAGGAATCTCGGTGGAACCTCCAAATTGTTGAAGCAAAAAAACGCTCCTCTCTGTTTAGGCAGCTAACAAACAGCTTTATTAATTAATAAAGCACAGCATGAGCCAAACGTGGTCCCAGCAAAGCCGGGCCCAGGAAGGCTGCTAATACAATCAATCCTAGCATCTTATACCCTTAACCAAACAGTCTGACGTCAGGGCATCCCATTACAGAAATCCTCAATTCAACTTGGAAAAACAAAGCCTTATCAACAAGATGGCGGACAGGTACGAGGGAGTACATCTCCTGTCCCAGCCAGCCCAATGAACACATTCCAATAGCCCATCCTGTAGGCCTGTTCTCACGGGGGGTACGTCTAAACTACATGCCTCCGTCGACGGAGGCATGTAGATTAGCCAGATCGGCAGAGGGAAATGAAGCCGGGATTAAAATAATCGCGGCTTCATTTAAATTTAAATGGCTGCCCCGCTCTGCCGATCAGCTGTTTGTCGGCAGATCGGGGCAGTCTGGACGCGACGCGCCGACAAAGAAGCCTTTCTTGATCGGCACAGGTAAACCTGGTTTCACGAGGCATACCTGTGCCGATCAAGAAAGGCTTCTTTGTCGGCGCGTCGCGTCCAGACTGCCCGGATCTGCCGACAAACAGCTGATCGGCAGAGCGGGGCAGCCATTTAAATTTAAATGAAGTCGCGATTATTTTAATCACGGCTTCATTTCCCTCTGCCGATCTGGCTAATCTACCTGCCTCCGTCGACGGAGGCATGTAGTCTAGACACACCCGGGGTGACAGAAAGTTCACTCTGGTCTACGTGCTTGAGAGAAAAGCTGAAATGGTTTCTGTTATACAAGATGGCTTCTAGCTAAATGTGAAATGGTTTCTACAGCTTCTACATAAGGCTGATGTGGTAGCATGTTGCCACAATGCAGTACCCCTCTAAAATAACCCTGCCACCCCCTCCCTTTTGGGTAGAACCCCTTTTGAGAAATGCAGGTCTCCCCATGAAATCTTTGTAGTCAGGACCCGTGGCAAGTAGATTTTTCCAGCTGGCGAGTGCAGGGGTGGACTGGCCGGTGGGCCGTTGTGACGGGCTGGCCAAAGCCTGCACTATACGGGCGGTGCGGCTCCATCCGATCCACTGGCCGGCAGAGGAGCAGAGCGCCGCGGGGAGGGGGGCAGTGCGGAGATTCTGTCTGCGTGCACCTCCGGCACGAGGAGGCGGGGCAGGACGCCAGGACGCTGGCGTGACTTGGCCCCGCTGATTCTAAAGGGCCGCGGCAGCTCGGCTCTGGCCGCGTGTCCTGGGAGCTGGCTGCAGCGCGTGGCACAGCCAGGGCCCACCCTGCCGGCTCCAGTCCTGCCACGGCCCCAGCCCCACTTTGTCTCCGTGCTGCCCGTTCCCCACGTCTCCCCTGCACCCTGCTCTCCCTCTTCCCTGCGACCCCTTGGCTCTCCGCTGCCCTTACACTCCGCACCCTGCTCCCCCCGATCCCTGCCCCCCCAGCTCTGTGCTGCCCATTCCCTGCACTGCCCCTAGATCCCAATCCCTCTGCCCCTCCTGTTCCCCACGTCCCATTCTCTGTGCCTCCACTGCACCCTGCTCCCCCCGATCCCTGCCCCCCAGCTCTGTGCTGCCTATTCCCTGCACTGCCCCTAGATCCCGATCCCTCTGCCCCTCCTGTTCCCCATTTCCCATTCTCTGTGCCTCCACTGCACCCTGCTCCCCCCGATCCCTGCCCCCCAGCTCTGTGCTGCCTATTCCCTGCACTGCCCCTAGATCCCGATCCCTCTGCCCCTCCAGTTCCCCATTTCCCATTCTCTGTGCCTCCACTGCACCCCTGCACCCTGCTTCCCCCCGATCCCTGCCCCCCCAGCTCTGTGCTGCCCATTCCCTGCACTGCCCCTAGATCCTGATCCCTCTGCCCCTCCTGTTCCCCACGTCCCATTCTCTGTGCCTCCACCGCACCCTGCTACCCCCGATCCCTGCATCCCTCTGGCTCTGTGCCTCCTGTTTCCCGTACTCTCCCACTGTTCCCTGCACCCTTCTGGCCCTGTGCTGTCCCTGCACCCTGCTCCCCCTGTGGGTCAGGAGTGAGGGGTGCTTGCCCATAGGGAGGGGCTGGACAGGGCAGGGAAAAGGCTGCTGTGACCCAGCAGCGAGTGAAAGGGGGAGTTCACTTGAAGCGCCTTTGCCTTTATGGAAAAAAACGAATGAAAATGCCGTTTGCTATTTCTAGGGCTAAAATGCCAGGACAAAAAACAAAACAAAACAAAACAAAATTGCAAAATGCAAACGTGTGTAAAAGACAACAACAAAGGGGGGGGGGCAAAAAATGTTTTGCTTGGCGCAGCAAAAAGCCTAGAGCTGGCCCCTGGGGAGGGGGAGGGGCTGGTCTGGGCTGTGGGGAAGGGAGGGGAAAAATATGGGGAAGGGGCTTGTGCTGAGGGGAGGAGGTCAGGGGAAGAAGAAGAAGAAAGGGGAAGGCACCAAGGGACAGGGGTGCAGGAGAGACAAATGCCAGGGGGCCAAGTGCAGACAATGAGGAAAAGGGCAGGAAGGGAGGGGAGGTGTCAGTGGGAGGGGGGACAGGGTGATGCTGGGAGAGGAGAGGGTAAGGGCCCTGGGGGCTAAAGGAGGAGGGGGAGGTGCTGGGAGAAGGCTTGAAAGAAGGGGTGGGCATGAGGAAGGCAGGGATGGAGCAAGGCATCTGTGAGGCACAGGGGCATGAGGGGAACAGGGGCAGAGGGTGGTGAGGGGGTGGGTATCAGGGAAAAAGAGAGCAAAAAGGGCAGGGGCAGGGGCAGTGAGGGAAGAGGGAGGCACCAGGAGGGTGCAGGTGCCAAAGGATTCTGGGGGTGAAGCAGAAGGGCAGACACCTGCAGGGGAGGGACCGGGACCAGAGGAGAGAGGCAGGGCAGGTGTGTAGAGGGAGGTGTTAGAAGAGGGGATGAGGAGGGGGAGCTCACATGATCAGAGTGGGGCTACTGGAGGAGTGGGCACAGGGGGGAGAGAAGGGCTGGTGGAGGGGGGGCAGGTTGCAGGAGGGCTGAGGGCAGTGAGAAGGGCAGGAGTCAGGACAGCAGAGGAGGGTGAGGGGTTGGGGGGCAGCAGGCAGCAGGGGAGCTGATGGAGCAAGGGGAGGAGACATGGCAGCAGAGAGAAGGCAGAGGTTTATAAGATATTTATTAATAACCTGGGTGATATTTATTAATAACCTCTTAGTAATTACTGTTCTCATTCTTATTAGGAATTTATGCCATTAAAAAAACACTTTTTTGGGGGGAGGGTGGCGAGTCCCTTTTTTGTCTGGCGAGTAGGGTTTTCCAGAATGTGTCGACCCCTGTTTCTAGTACCGGGGGAAAGTCCAGATTTCCCGGGGGAGGAATCTGATTTCGTGGTCGGTGACACATTTTTCATGGCTGTGAATTCAGTAGGGCCCTAACATGCTCAGGGCAGGGGGGAGGGACAAAGAGGAGTGGGGGGAGGGTGTGGGGCAGAGTAGAGGGTGGAGCATCCTCCCCCAGGCCCACAGGAAGCTAGCACCTATGAGTGGGAGGGCCCGGGCTCCTCTCCCCACAATGCCCCTGGGGCAGCTTAGCCCAAGTTTTCCCCCAGTGGGGAAACCCAAACGACAGTAGGTCAGAGGGGGTTACCAGTGTCCAAGGGCCACCGGATACTTGCTGCTTTGGTTGTCTCCAGACAGGGGCCCCACTTCCCTTTGTGCTGTTGTCCCGGTGGGACGGCCGGCGGCTTCCCTCCAGCTCAGCCACTCACCCCAAGTGAAACCCCTGCCCTGTCCTGCCTCCAGCAGGGGGCATGTTTTCTGCAGCTGGGGCGGAGCCCCAAACCTTCTCGTAACCCTTTGTTGCCCCGGATGGGGATTGCACTCCCCCATCCCAGCTTCGGATAAACGGCCCCGCAGCTAAAAACCTCCGGCGCCACTCGCAAGAAGCAGCGGCCCTCCCAGCTCACGACTGTCCCCCCAAGTTCGGCAAACAAGCCCTCCAAGCCAAGAGCTGTTGTGACGTCGTCTGGGAATGTATTTTGAACTCGCTCAGCCTAATCGAAACGGGGAAACTCTCCCGACGTGGATGGGTCCGGCAAAGCGTCTGTGGATGTCTGGATGGCCAGAGCGGTAGGTATTTGAATGGATGAATGGATCAAGGAGCTGGGTGAATGGAGCGATGGACAGAGAGGTGTGCCTTTGGAGGGATGGATGACGGATGAATGGTTGCTTGCATGGATGAATGGAGGGGGTGGGCGGGTGGATGGCTGGACCAGGGGGTGTGCAGAGGGAGGGAGGGATGGATTTGTAACCCACACACCATGGCTACGTCTAGACTGGCATGATTTTCCGGAAATACTTTTAACGAAAAAGTTTTCCGTTAAAAGCATTTTCGGAAAAGAGCGTCTAGACTGGCGCGGAGTTCGCGTTATAACGATGCGCTTTTGTGGAAAAGTGTCCGTGCCAATCTAGACGCGCTTTTCCGCAAAAAAGCCCCCGATCACCATTTTCGCAATCAGGGCTTTTTTGCGGAAAACAAATCTGAGCTGTCTACACTGGCCCTTTTGCTCAAAAGCTTTGCGCAAAAGGGACTTTTGCCTGACCGGGAGCAGCATAGTATTTCCGCAGAGTGGGCCAGGCTGTGTAACCGTAAATGGCTGTAAACAAAAATATGCCAATTGCTAACCAAAAGGCTGCCAAGAAGTGCCCTTAACTTAACCCATGTTAATACGAACACACAGCCGTCTGCGGGAAAAAAAAAATCTCTCACCCAGTAAAAAAAATGTCTAGTACTCACAATTTAGTTATCTCTCTTGCAAGTGTAAATTAACTTAAAACTTGCTTGTAAAAACTGGCGCCACAAAATGAACCAGTACAATTTAGCCTCTAAAATAAAAAAAAAAATACAAGCCCCCCAGGGGTATAAAAATAAGTCCAGCAGTACATTTACTCTAAGTGTCAATCTACCATCTATCTGCTGGTCGGGTTAGGTGTTTAATCTCCCAAGGTTCCAAAGGGCACGCCCACCTCATATTCGTCTTTCCTAAAAATTAAAAAACCGGCCCTGGCCTAACACGCTAAAGACAAAAGGCACAAAAAGGGGTAAAAATTATACCTAAATGTGGTCCTTTGTCTTAAGTGTACACATAAACTTAAAGCTCTTTAAAACTTAAGCTGTCACTTGGTACCATTATTTCTATTTTCTATCTTTATTTTCTTTGGAACTATTTTTAAAATCTGTATTTGCTAACAGTTAAAAAAAAGCAATAGCCATTGTAACCATATGCTTTTATAAGTCTTTTTAATAAACCTGTAACTGTTTAAGTTTTTAACCTACCGTATTTTCCGGCGTATAAGGCTACTGGGCGTATAAGACGACCCCCTAATTTTTTAGTTAAAAGATAGGGTTTCGTCTTATACCCCAGCGCCCCTCCGCCTCCCCGGCTTTGCTCCCGGTGTCCCTGGTCTGCTGGAGACGGTCCCCAGCAGACCAGAGGCACCGGGAGCAAAGCCGCAGCAGCGGCGGGGTCCCGCGCCTCTGAGGCTTTGCCAGAGCAAAGCCTCAGAAGCGCGGCACCTCACCGCCACTTCGGCTTTGCTCCCGGTGCCTCTGGTCTGCTGGGGACCGTCTCCAGCAGACCAGGGACACCGGGAGCAAAGCCTCTGAGGACGCCCTGGCAGCGGGACAGCCCCGGCGCGCCTGGGATTCCCCGCCGCCGGCTTCCCCTGAGGCTTTGCAAAGTCGCAAAGCTGTATACCCGGCGTATAAGACGACCCCCGATTTTTGGGGGATGTTTTTTAACATCAAAAGTCGTCTTATACGCCGGAAAATATGGTAACTCCTTCAGTTGTTGTAACAAAACCAAGCACAATTTAAAAAAATTTCAGCCGGTCATAAGGGGCGTCTGTTGGCCTGCTGGCTACCCTCTGCAAAAAAACCCCCAGTCCTAGCAGTAAAAACAAACGTTAAACCTTTTCTCAAAATCACACACACACACACACTACCCTAACTGTCGGCTAACAGCAGGTAAATCAGCAGTAAAATGGCAGCACAGAGGGCTTTTGCCAGGGTAGGTAATCCTCCTTCTATGAGGCATAACTCCCTTTTGCACTACAGCTATGGCGCAAAAAGGCAAATGTGGACGCTCCAGAGGGAAAGAGCACAGGTGCTCTGACGGCTGTTCTGTGAATGGCCCTTGCGCAAGAAGCATGCAGTATAGATGCAGCGAGCATAACCAGTCTGATCTGCAGCCTTAGCTGAGAGTCTCTTGGCTTTTAGGCTCATTATGAGGCTCCAGAGGTCCCTGGTTCGATTCCGCCTGTCGGTGTTACAGACCGACAGAGGATTGTGCATGAATTGTGTTTGCTGACAATGTGGCCAGCCTCGCCGCATACACACACACACACAGCTCCTCTGCTAGCAGCTTCTTTAGCACCCAAGGCCACTAGAGGGCTCCCAGGCTGTCTGGGACACTGGCCTGTAGAGACAGGGCAGCTGGCCACCAAGGGGGAGCGGGGGAGCCAGACTGCAGGGGTGCTGGGGAGGTTAGGTCCATCCAGTCAGAACTGCCCCCAAAGGGCGGTGTGTGGGTGAGTGTGAGAGACTCTGCAGGGAGCTGTGGGTGAGATGGAGAGAGGGACGGAGAAAAGCAGCGAGATGTAGTGGTGGTGTGTGAGAATTTGCAGGGTTGAGTGTGTATTTGCAAAAGAGGATTTGCATGAGGTTGTGTCAGTGTCTGCAAAGGAGACTTGCAGGAGGTTGTGTGTGTGTGCGTGTGCGAGCGCGCGCACGTGCAGGGGGATTTGTAGAAGGGTGAGTGGAGTCTGTGAGTGCAAAGGAGGATTTGCAGGAGCTGTGTATGTATGTGAGAGGATTTGCGGGAGGTTGCGTAGTTGTGTTGGGGGTGTGCGCGCAGAGGAGGATTTGCAGGAGGTTATGTAGTTGTGTTGGGGGTGTGTGCGCAGAGGAGGATTTGCAGGAGGTTGTGTAGTTGTGTTGGGGGGTGTGTGCGCAGAGGAGGATTTGCAGGAGGTTGTGTAGTTGTGTTGGGGGGGTGTGCGCAGAGGAGGATTTGCAGGAGGTTGTGTAGTTGTGTTGGGGGTGTGCACGCAGAGGAGGATTTGCAGGAGATTGCATAGTTGTGTTGGGGGTGTGCACGCAGAGGAGGATTTGCAGGAGGTTGCGTAGTTTGTGTTGGGGGTGTGCACGCAGAGGAGGATTTGCAGGGGGTTGTGTAGTTGTGTTGGGGTGTGTGCGCAGAGGAGGATTTGCAGGAGGTTGCGTAGTTGTGTTAGGGGTGTGCGCGCAGAGGAGGATTTGCAGGAGGTTGTGTTGGGGTGTGTGTACAGGGGAGGATTTGCAGGAGGTTGTGTAGTTGTGTTGGGGTGTGCGCGCAGAGGAGGATTTGCAGGAGGTTGTGTAGTTGTGTTGGGGTGTGTGCGCAGAGGAGGATTTGCAGGAGGTTGTGTAGTTGTGTTGGGGTGTGTGCGCAGAGGAGGATTTGCAGGAGGTTGCGTAGTTGTGTTGGGGTGTGCGCGCAGAGGAGGATTTGCAGGAGGTTGTGTTGGGGTGTGTGTGCAGGGGAGGATTTGCAGGAGGTTGTGTAGTTGTGTTGGGGTGTGTGTGCAGGGGAGGATTTGCAGGAGGTTGTGTAGTTGTGTTGGGGGTGTGTGCGCAGAGGAGGATTTGCAGGAGGTTGTGTAGTTGTGTTGGGGGGGTGTGCGCAGAGGAGGATTTGCAGGAGCTTGTGTAGTTGTGTTGGGGGTGTGCACGCAGAGGAGGATTTGCAGGAGGTTGCGTAGTTGTGTTGGGGGGGTGCACGCAGAGGAGGATTTGCAGGAGGTTGCGTAGTTTGTGTTGGGGGTGTGCACGCAGAGGAGGATTTGCAGGGGGTTGTGTAGTTGTGTTGGGGTGTGTGCGCAGAGGAGGATTTGCAGGAGGTTGCGTAGTTGTGTTAGGGGTGTGCGCGCAGAGGAGGATTTGCAGGAGGTTGTGTTGGGGTGTGTGTACAGGGGAGGATTTGCAGGAGGTTGTGTAGTTGTGTTGGGGTGTGCGCGCAGAGGAGGATTTGCGGGAGGTTGTGTAGTTGTGTTGGGGGTGTGCATGCAGAGGAGGATTTGCAGGAGGTTGTGTAGTTGTGTTGGGGTGTGTGCGCAGAGGAGGATTTGCGGGAGGTTGTGTAGTTGTGTTGGGGGTGTGTGCGCAGAGGAGGATTTGCGGGAGGTTGTGTAGTTGTGTTGGGGAGGTGTGCGCAGGGGAGGATTTGTGGGAGGTTGTGTAGTTGTGTTGGGGTGTGTGCGCAGAGGAGGATTTGCAGGAGGTTGTGTTGGGGTGTGCGCGCAGGGGAGGATTTGCGGGAGGTTGTGTAGTTGTGTTGGTGTGTGCGCAGAGGAGGATTTGCAGGAGGTTGCGTAGTTGTGTTGGGGAGGTGTGCGCAGAGGAGGATTTGCGGGAGGTTGTGTAGTTGTGTTGGGGAGGTGTGCGCAGAGGAGGATTTGCAGGAGGTTGTGTAGTTGTGTTGGGGGTGTGTGCGCAGAGGAGGATTTGCGGGAGGTTGTGTAGTTGTGTTGGGGTGTGAGCGCAGGGGAGGATTTGTGGGAGGTTGTGTAGTTGTGTTGGGGTGTGTGCGCAGAGGAGGATTTGCAGGAGGTTGTGTCGGGGTGTGCGCGCAGGGGAGGATTTGCGGGAGGTTGTGTAGTTGTGTTGGTGTGTGCGCAGAGGAGGATTTGCAGGAGGTTGCGTAGTTGTGTTGGGGAGGTGTGCGCAGGGGAGGATTTGCAGGAGGTTGCGTAGTTGTGTTGGGGTGTGTGCGCAGGGGAGGATTTGCGGGAGGTTGCGTAGTTGTGTTGGGGTGTGTGCGCAGAGGAGGATTTGCAGGAGGTTGCGTAGTTATGTTGGGGTGTGTGCGCAGAGGAGGATTTGCGGGAGGTTGTGTAGTTGTGTTGGGGTGTGTGCGCAGGGGAGGATTTGCGGGAGGTTGCGTAGTTGTGTTGGGGTGTGTGCGCAGAGGAGGATTTGCGGTAGGTTGTGTAGTTGTGTTGGGGTGTGTGCGCAGAGGAGGATTTGCAGGAGGTTGTGTAGTTGTGTTGGGGTGTGCGCGCAGGGGAGGATTTGCAGGAGGTTGCGTAGTTGTGTTGGGGTGTGTGCGCAGGGGACGATTTGCAGGAGGTTGTGTAGTTGTGTTGGGGTGTGAGCGCAGGGGAGGATTTGCAGGAGGTTGTGTAGTTGTGTTGGGGTGTGTGCGCAGAGGAGGATTTGCAGGAGGTTGTGTAGTTGTGTTGGGGTGTGAGCGCAGGGGAGGATTTGCAGGAGGTTGTGTAGTTGTGTTGGGGTGTGAGCGCTGGGGAGGATTTGCAGGAGGTTGTGTAGTTGTGTTGGGGGTGTGTGCGCAGGGGAGGATTTGCAGGAGGTGGTGTAGTTGTGTTGGTGTGTGCGCAGAGGAGGATTTGCGGGAGGTTGTGTAGTTGTGTTGGTGTGTGCGCGGAGGAGGATTTGCGGGAGGTTGTGTAGTTGTGTTGGGGTGTGCGCAGAGGAGAATTTGCGGGAGGTTGTGTAGTTGTGTTGGGATGTGTGCGCAGGGGAGGATTTGCGGGAGGTTGTGTAGTCGTGTTGGGGTGTGTGCGCAGGGGAGGATTTGCGGGAGGTTGTGTAGTTGTGTTGGGGTGTGTGCGCAGGGGAGGATTTGCAGGAGGTTGTGTTGGGGTGTGCGCGCAGGGGAGGATTTGCAGGAGGTTGTGTAGTTGTGTTGGGGGTGTGTGCGCAGGGGAGGATTTGCGGGAGGTTGTGTAGTTGTGTTGGGGTGTGTGCAGGGGAGGATTTGCAGGAGGTTGTGTTGGGGTGTGCGCAGAGGAGGATTTGCAGGAGGTTGTGTAGTTGTGTTGGGGGTGTGTGCGCAGGGGAGGATTTGCGGGAGGTTGTGTAGTTGTGTTGGGGTGTGTGCAGGGGAGGATTTGCGGGAGGTTGTGTAGTTGTGTTGGTGTGTGCGCAGAGGAGGATTTGCGGGAGGTTGTGTAGTTGTGTTGGGGTGTGTGCGCAGGGGAGGATTTGCGGGAGGTTGTGTAGTTGTGTTGGGGTGTGTGCGCAGGGGAGGATTTGCAGGAGGTTGTGTAGTTGTGTTGGGGGTGTGTGCGCAGGGGAGGATTTGCGGGAGGTTGCGTAGTTGTGTTGGGGGTGTGTGCGCAGGGGAGGATTTGCGGGAGGTTGCGTAGTTGTGTTGGGGTGTGTGCGCAGAGGAGGATTTGCGGGAGGTTGTGTAGTTGTGTTGGGGTGTGTGCGCAGAGGAGGATTTGCGGGAGGTTGTGTAGTTGTGTTGGGGTGTGTGCGCAGGGGAGGATTTGCGGGAGGTTGTGTAGTTGTGTTGGTGTGTGCGCAGAGGAGGACTTGCGGGAGGTTGTGTAGTTGTGTTGGGGTGTGTGCGCAGGGGAGGATTTGCAGGAGGTTGTGTAGTTGTGTTGGGGGTGTGTGCGCAGAGGAGGATTTGCGGGAGGTTGTGTAGTTGTGTTGGGGTGTGTGCGCAGGGGAGGATTTGCAGGAGGTTGTGTAGTTGTTGGTGCCTGGGTGGTGGGGGTGCTGCCGCTGCCGCACGGCTGGAGGGTCCCCGCTCCTGCTTGGTCCTGCTGCAGGGAACAGAGGAAAGGATGGATCAGTCAGGCAGCCCGGCCATCGTCCCCAGGCCCTCCGCCCCTGAGCCCAAGTGACACCACAGTATTGTGGCTTGGGCCCCTCAGTCCCCCCCCGTGTTGTATGTTTACATACAGGACCGCCCCCGGGGTACGGTGCTCCTCCATGTATTGTAACCACCAGTCTGTGTCCTGGCCCTTTGGGGGGGGGCAGGCGTGTCAGCTGGTGTTGTGTTAACCTGTGGAACTCCCTGCTGGTGGAGGCTGTGAGGCTTTGGGTTAATCAATGGTGTTTGACAGGGAGCAAGATGAATCCCCACACGGTGCCTGGGAGCACATCTGGCAAACGTGGCCTGGGCTCCCAGATCCCCATCCCGTGGATGTCTCCTGGACGGAACCGGGGTGACTGGGGAGTGTACCGGCCTTGCAGCGAAACTCAGGTGGCCCTAGGGCCGGCCCGAGCGCTTCCTCCCTCCCCCTCCCGCTAGCCCTCACACATATAGCCCAGGGACATGTGTGGCCGCAGTGGGGACTTCCCTCGGGGGGCAGCCAAGGTGCCGGTAGCAGGCGAGGGGGTTAGTGGGGGCCACGCTCACAGGGCTGTGTCGCTGCAGTTTTCCCAGGAGCAGCTGGCTGTGCCGCACAGCCCAGGCATGGAACAGAGTGCCGTTCTGCGTGCTGCGCCCTTCGGGGGGTGTGGGCTCTGGCCTGAGCCCCTGGGGCCCTGGCTGGTTCCAGCCAGCATCCATCCTTCCCCCCGGTCCTGCTATGTGCGAGCAGCATGGTCCCAGGCGTGCCCTGGAGCTGCCTGCCACAGCCACATGCCTCTCGGTCACCAGGCTGCACGTGGTTGCACATGCTGCATCCTGGTATTGGTACACAGCGTGCAGCTCACGCTGCCTGAGTGATGCTCCCTCCTCCTCCCCCCGCCCCGGGCGCCTGGCTCCCCCCCGCCCTTGTGAGTGCAAAGTGAAACACTCACCAGTGGATCCTTCCCCGGCCTCCGATGACACACGGGAGACGTCTGGGCTGCCTGAGAGGATCTCGAGCTGGAGGGTGAAGCTGCTGCCTGGTCCTCCTCCTCCTCCCCCGACTCACTGGGCAGCTCTGGGTCGCCCTCTGCCTCGCTGGGCCTGATGACGAGGGGGCGGCTGCTGGTATCGACTGGCACCGATGATCACTGGGGTGCTACCTCTCCCAGGATGGTGTGGAGCCGCTGGTAATGGGGGCAGCTGTCGGCTCCTGTTCGGATGGCTCTTGCACCAAAAGTCTCGGCTGCCTGTCTACACTGGCCTCTTGCGCAAGAACATTTGTGCAAGGGGGCTTCTTCCTGAGCGGGAGCGTCAGAGTTCTGGCGCGAGATTTCACACGTTAGAACGTCAGTGCACTTGCACAAGAACTCGCGGCCGGTGTGGACAGGCAGCAAATTTTGCACAAAAGCGGCCGCAAGATCGTGCCAAGGTAGCTGTAGCCCAACAGGCCTGCAATCCAGTGAGCAAGACTTTGGTTCAGGAACACAGGAGCCAAGAAAGAGGCCCTACTGAGAACTGTGCGATTGTGCAAGTTAGGTCAAGCATGGAAGGACACAGGGAGGCCCTGGGTACAGACTGTGAGCCAAAGGGGAGTAGCGGAACATCTTAATAAGAAATGTCTTGGTACAAGAACTCCCTAGGAGCTAGGCACATACCGACCTAGGTTCAGGACCAGGTCGGGATTGACAGCATGAAGGATAGTAAGTAAACCCTCCTTCCGTAAGGTGAGGGGTGGTAACTAGGCAACAGAGGGTGGTAACCCGGTACGTAAAGAAGTGATGTCAGTTGTTTGTACCTGTCTATAAAAGGACACCGCAAAGGGTGCTCTCTGGCTGCCCTTAGGAGGCGCACTAGGCGCCTGAACGGCAGGTGTCATTGCCTAAACTTACAGAACGCACAGTAGCTTCACTTTGACTAACTGCTGTTAATATCTGTATATGGCAACAGGCCTGCCCGGTGTTGGTACCGTGTCAACGCGGGCCATAGTGCCCAGTGGTGTCACATTGGACTGATCTCTGTTACCAACTGGTAGAGCTTCGCATTTGACAATAAACCTGCTCGATTGATTTCAAACCTTGTCTGCCTCTATCCTTTCTGGGGCCTCTCAGAGATCTCTTGTGTTTACCCAGGTGCACGGGGTCTAACACTCTAGATAAAGGGAGTACCGATTGTTAGGCACGCAGCCGAAAGTTTATCATCACCAACGGAGTAGAGGTCCTGTCAGGAGCGCGCCAGGACGACCCAGACCAGACAACGCTGACACCGACAGTTCAGACCACAGAAGGTACTGAGGTACAGAACACCGAGGTACAACAGGAGGTTGTGTAGTTGTGTTGGGGGTGTGTGCAAAGGAGGATTTGTGGAAGGTTGTGTAGTTGTATTGAGGGTATGTGCAAAGGAGGATTTGCAGGAGGTTGTGTAGTTGTGTGTGTGTGCAAAGGAGGATTTGCGGGAGGTTGTGTAGTTGTATTGGGGGTGTGCAAAGGAGGATTTGTGGAAGGTTGTGTAGTTATATTGGGGGTATGTGCAAAGGAGGATTTGCAGGAGGTTGTGTAGTTGTGTGTGTGTGCAAAGGAGGATTTGCGGGAGGTTGTGTAGTTGTATTGGGGGTGTGTGCAAAGGAGGATTTGTGGGAGGTTGTGTAGTTGTATTGGGGGTGTGTGCAAAGGAGGATTTGCGGGAGGTTGTGTAGTTGTGTTGTGTGTGTGTGCAAAGGAGGATTTGCGGGAGGTTGTGTAGTTGTATTGGGGGTGTGTGCAAAGGAGGATTTGCGGGAGGTTGTGTAGTTGTGTTGGGGGTGTGTGCAAAGGAGGATTTGCGGGAGGTTGTGTAGTTGTGTTGGGGGTGTGTGCAAAGGAGGATTTGCGGGAGGTTGTGTAGTTGTGTTGGGGGTGTGTGCAAAGGAGGATTTGCGGGAGGTTGTGTAGTTGTATTGGGGTGTGTGCAAAGGAGGATTTGCGGGAGGTTGTGTAGTTGTGTTGGGGGGGGTTGTGTGCGAAATGAAGCTTGACCCTCTCCCTGCTGCCCACTCCTACTGGACGCTGCGAGGCCCCTGGGTCCGCACTCGCTGGCCCGCTGGGAGCCCTCTTCCCCTTGCCCCCTGGGCCCGTGTCCCGGCTGCCCCCGCTGGCGGGAGAGCGCCCTGCAGCGTGCCCCGGCCCCACACTGCTCCCGGACGCCCCGGGCCAGGAGCCATCAGCCCAAGGGACTTTGGTAGCACTGCCCCCTCTCCCGCTCCCCGCCGGGCCTCCTCGAATCAGGCTCCTGGGGAGGGGAGGCCGGGCACTCCCACCCCCTGCCCCCGGCTCCTACACCCACGCCGCAGCGCGCCCGGCTGCCAGAGCCCAGCCCAACCATGCTTGTGCTGTGCACTGCCCTGGCAGGGCTGCTTCTCCTGCTGCCCCTGCTGGGGACCTGCCTGTGGCCCTACTGGTGGCAGGACTTGGTCACCTCCACCCTCGTCATCTACCAGGGCTTGAGGGGGCTCTGGCGGCTCCAGCGCCGCCCCCCCCTCACCCTGCTCGACAGCTTCCTGGAGAAGGCACGGAGCCATCCGGAGAAAGCCCTGCTGCTCTTCGGGGAGCGGGTCTACACCTACCGGGACATCGACCGGCGCAGCAGCCAGGCGGCTCGGGCCCTGCGGGACCTGGGGCTGCGGGAAGGGGAGGCGGTGGCCGTATTCCTGCCCAACGTGCCCGCCTACCTGTGGGTCTGGCTGGGGCTGGCCAAGATCGGCTGCGCCATGGCCTGCCTCAACAGCCACCTCCGTGCCGCCTCCCTGTTGCACTCGCTCCGCTCCTGCGGGGCCACCGTGCTGCTGACCAGCCTGGGTGAGTGGGGGGGGAGGGGTGCTGTGCCCGGGCTGGGTCCTGCAGCCGGGGGGCAGCCCACACTGGCAGGGACTCTGGTACCGGGTTTCCCCCAATTTCACTGCCTTTGGGGGGGTGGGTCTGGTATCTCAGCTTGGTGCAGTAGCTAGAGCAGAGGGATGGGAGCCAGGATTCTCTCCCTGGTTCGGGGAGAGGAGCAGGAGCTAGTGGTTAGAGCAAGGGGCAGGGAGCCAGGACTCCTGGATTCTAGTATGGCTCTCGGAAGGCTGTGGGCACTAGTGGTTACAGCAGGAGACTAGGCAGCTTGCTTCCTGTGTTCGCTCCCTGAACTCCTGGGTTCTAACCCCAGTTCTGTGGGGGCTAGTGGTTAGGGCTCAGAATGAAGGCTCTCTCTAATTATTTCCATCCTGATGCAGAATGCATTTTGTTCTGTGCACCGAGGTATGTGCGGATGTGCACCATCAATAGAAACACATGCTACCGACTGTAGACCCTCTAGTAATCAGCTGCACCTGAATCGCTCTTGGGTGGCCGCCCAAGCGCTCAGATGACAGGGCACATGGCTGGCAACCAGGACTCCTGGCTCTGGGAGGGGAGTGGGGTCTAGTGGTCAGAGAAGTGGGACTGGGCACCAGAACTCCCAGATGGTTTTCACGGGGGTTGCAGAGTAGGGCCCAGGCTGCACCTCCTTCCCAGCTCCCTTCCCAGCTCCCTGGGGTGCTCTGTAAATCAGCGCCCTGCCGTTGGGGAGGCAGGCACTCAGCTGTGGGTGTGTGTAGGTCACAGACACATGGTTGGCTGCCAGCACCAGCTAAGTGCACTCTCCGGGAAACCTGGCAGGGATGTGGGTGTCCCACGATTCTGAGCCTGATTCTTGCAGGGCAGCTCTTCTGTGCCACCTGCTCTAACCCACCCAACGCCCCCGGCCTTCCCAGAGCTGGGACAAGAACCAGGAGCCCTCCTGCTCTAACCACTAGCCCCCACTTTCCTCCCAGGGCTGGGGAAAGAACCCAGGAGTCGTGACTCCCTACCTGCCTGCTCTAACCACTAGCCCCCACTTTCCTCCCAGGACGGGGGAAAGAACCCAGGAGCTGTGGCTCCCTACCTGCCTACTCTAACCACTAGCCCCCACTTCCCTCCCATGGCTGGGGAAAGAACCCAGGAGTCGTGGCTCCCTACCCGCCTGCTCTAACCACTAGCCCCCACTTCCCTCCCAGGGCTGGGGAAAGAACCCAGGAGTCGTGGCTCCCTACCCGCCTGCTCTAACCACTAGCCACCACTTCCCTCCCAGGACTGGGGAAAGAACCCAGGAGTCCTGGCCCCCCCACTCCCTCTGCTCTAGGGTCAATGCCAGGCCCCCAGTTTTTGCAGCCTCCCCCTACGGTACTTTCCCCAGGCCTGTGCCTCTTCCTGGCGTCTCTGCAGCCCCCGCCCCGTGGGAGGCCCTGTCAGTCAGGCCCTGCCAGCCCAGGGGGTAAGCTGAGTCCAGGGCAGAGTGCGGCGAGATTAGGTGCAGAGGGACTCACAGCCTGGGGCAAGGCCCTCTGGGTGAAGAGGCCAAGGGCGAGGGTTGGCAGTTCAAAGCACTTGCCACAGTGCTGTCCCTTGTGTGTGCGCACACGTGTTTGTGTGTGACTGTCCGCAGCGGCATGTGCAGGCACTGGCTGGGGAGTGTGTGTGCATGTGTGTTTGTCTACCAGCCTGTGCGCCTTATAGGCACATTGTGGGTGTTTGTGTGCAGGTGTGGTGTTAGTGTGTGTTTGTGTATATATGTGTGTGTCGCTGTTTGTGTGTGCTGGGCTAGAGGAACATGTTAGTGTGTGCATGCATTTGTACATGTGTTATTGTGGGTGTTTATGTAGCTGTACCTGTTAATGTGTGTGCATGCGTATGTGCATTTGTATGTGTTATTATGGGGGTTGTTTATGTGCGTGTCTGCTGGGCTAGATGCGCATGCTAGTGTGTGTGTTATTGTGGGTATTGTTGATGTGCATGTCCATAAGTATACATGTAGATGTACATGCTAGTGTGTATGGGTATGCATGTGTGTGTTCTTGTAGGTGTTGTTTATGTGCATGTGTGCTGGGCTAGATGCACATGTTAATGTGTGTTTGTGTGTGCGTTATTGTGGGTGTTTATGTGCATGTGTGCTAGGCGAGATGCCCATGCTAGTGTGTATTTGGGTACATACGTGCATTTTCATGTGTGTATGTTCTTTCTTAGTGGGGTTTCTATGTGATCTTTGGCTAGTCCCGTCCTATCTCTCTGTCTTCAGATGCAAAGTGACTTTCCAGGGATCTCTGTGGTTATTCTGTGTGTATCTAGGCATCTTTTTGTGGTTATGTGGAAAAGGGTGCATTTGTGCGTGTGTGTTTGAATGTGTGTACTCACGTGTGTGCTTGCACGCACAGATGTGTGTGTTTGTGTGCATGGATATTTTTGTGGGACTCTCTGTGGGTTTGCTTGTCTGTGTCTCTGCTGTGTGTGTGTTTGTGCGTTCTTGCGAATACAGTGGATTGCGTGCCTGTCTCTGTGTGCATGTGTGGTTTGTGTGCCTGCTGTGCACACGCTGCTTTGTGTGCGTCTCTTGTGTGTGGATTTGTGGGTGTGTGCTGGTGTTTGGGCGGGATTACCTAGCTTGTGCTAAAGTCCCCTCGGGATGTAATGCTGGCGGTGGGAGGTTATGATGACAACCTATCCCCGTCCGCGCCAACCTCCACTTTGTACCTAATAGCAGCAGTAAAACTCCTCAGATGTTAAAATTAAACCCACACCACCGGGAGGGCATTGACATGGGGAAACTGAGGCATGGTGTGGGTCAGTGACCTGACCAAGGCTGCACAGCCATTAAACCCTGCCTCTCCTGCTTCCAGTTACTCATCCTAACAAGGCCCTGCAGCCTTGAACGCTTGCAATCTTACTCTGCAGCAATGTTTGAAGATGGTGGCTGTTTCGTTACAGCTCCCTGCCAGAAGGAACAGTTGTAATTATCAGATCTTTCCTCTGTACAAGTTGTGTCCCAAGACCCCCAGGGGGCAGCCCCTCTGTAATCCCAGAGAGATCCTACCCATAACTCCCCACGGCAGCCTTTACCCATAACCAACGTTTCCTCTCATTTTTTCCATCCACGTGCGGAATACATTTTGTTCTATGCACCAAGGCATGTGTGGATGTGCACCACCAATAGGCACGCATGCTGCCAGCTGTGGGCTCACTGTTAATCAGATGGAAGGCATTTGATTTAGAGATGCGAATGATGAAAGGGTAAGCCTCGTTAATGGCTTGCCTGTTCCGGTTACCCGGCGGGGGCTGGAATAGCTCCCTACCTGATGTGGGCAGGGGGCTGCTGCAGCCCCATGGATCCCACTGGGGAGTGAAGGGGGCACTGTGGCCCATTCAGAGCATCCCCCCTCATAGCCACAGAGAGACCCTGCTCATAACCCCCCAGGGCAGTCCCTGCCCATAATCAATGTTCCCTCTAATTTTTTCCATCCATGTGCGGCTCCTGTCTATGCCGGGGGCCCAGTCCAGCTCCAGCCCCCCCGCCCCCGCCTGAGGCTCCTTTGATCAGTTAATCAGTTAAACATTACGCTTACATGAAAAGGGATTTTATATCCCTAATCTGACTCTCTCCTGACTGGCCACCTAAACTCTCAGTTTATAGGGATCACCGCTCAGGATGTTCCTGAACTAATTCCTGTGTGAACTAGAGCAGAAAAGAGCTTTTCAAAAACATCCATCCTGATTAACAAACTTCCAGAGCGTTCTCCACAATATTGAGTTGCCCTCACTGGCAAAGATGCAGTTGCTTTCTTTCCAGTCTCAAAAACGTTACCCAAACTTTTCTACTCCATTCTGTACTATGTAGGCCTCCGCCGGTGGGCTGTGTTCTGTTCTGGGCCCCGCGTTCCAGGAAAGATGTGGAGAAATTGGAGAGGGTCCAGAGAAGAGCAACAAAAATGATGAAAGGTCTAGAAAACATGAGCTGTGAGGAAAGATTGAAGAAACACGGTTTGTTTAGTCTGGAGAAGAAGGTGACTGAAGGGGTTTGACGTAGTGGGGGTACTTGCTGGGATGTGGTGACCCCTGCTGTCTGGAGCAAGACCCAGCAGGGAAAGCCTCACTAGGCAGAGGTAATGCCAAACTTGTTGAACCAGTGGCCAGACACCCCCCATGGAGAGGAACAAAGGAAGGTGGAATGCTGCCCTGGCTGGGGGGCAGGGCTGGAAGAGGGTTAGTTAGTTCCTGTCTGGAAGGCAGGGAATAAGGAGCTGGGGAGGGGGCTGGGACTCCCCTATCTCAAGGGGGGGCACTGAGGCCTCTTAGCCCCAGTTCCTGTAACCAGATTACATCTGTGCTGCGCTGTGCTGGAGGAGCAATAAACCACCCTCAATTCCACTGGCTGGTGCAGTCTGCTTGTGCCATTTCGGGGTGCAGGAGACGGGGAACCCCCAACGCGCCGTCACAAGGGGCACATGATAACTGTTTTGCATGGGTAAAAGATACTTTCAAATGTTCTTTGAGGATAGGAGAAGAGGCAATAGGCTTAAATGGCAGAATAGGATGTTTAGGGCTGGACATTAGGGGTACTTTTACACTGCACAGCTATTCCGGGATACTTCCAGTATCCCGAAATAGCTACCCCACATCTACACAAGCTGCCTGTTAGTTTGAAATACTTTTTGAAATAATGGGCACGCTATTTCACCATCTCGGGAGATCTTGCTGCACGAGGGATGGCCAAAATAGTGCTTTCTTTAGAAATTTGGTGCCCTGTAGACGCGCCAAATTTCAAAATAAGCTATTTTGAAGTAGAATCGAAATACGATATGCAATTTGCGGAGTGCGAATTGCATATCTTATTCCGAGTGGGAAGGTGCCGTGTAGACGCACCCTAGGAAAAACTTCCTAACAGTCAGAGTATACACTGCACCGTTATTTCAAGATAGCTAGCGTTATTTTGAAATAACAAAGCAAGCGACTACACAGCCATTCCGTTTTTTTGAAATAACATCGAAAAACGGGACAGCTTATTCCGACTTCCGTAAACCTTATTCCACGAGCTATTTCCAAAATAGCTATTTCAAAATAGCAGCAGTGTGGACGTTCCACTGCTGCTATTTCGAAATAGCTCCCTCCCCAGGGTCATTCGAAGTAATTTCTGGGGCTCTAAGGGTATGTCTAGACTGCAAGGCTATTCGGTATCCCGAAAGAGCTACCCTGCGTCCAAGGAACGCATTTGCTGTTTTGAAATAAATTTTCGAAATAACGGGTGTGCTATTTCAGCATCCCTGTAAACCTCGTTCCACAAGGAATAAGAGATGTCTCGAAACAGTGCTTTATTTCAAAATGTGGTGCCGTGTAGACGCGGCAAATTTTGAAGTAGCCTATTTCGAAATCAAATCGAAATAAGACATGCAATTTGCATAGCGCCAATTGCCTATCTTATTTCGATTTTAGAGCGCAGTCTAGACATACCCTCTGTTGAGATAGCACATCCATATTAGGGGAGTCTGCCTCACGCCTCAAACTAATTTTGAGGCTTCCAAATGCGGAGGCTCTATTTTGAAAGAAGCGATTTCGGAATATATCTTCCGGAATAGCTTATTCTGGAATACGCCTGCAGTGTAGACGTACTCAGGGTGGTTACGCACTGGAATAAATTGCCTCGGGAGACTGTGAAATCTCCATCTCTGGAAGTTTTAAAAAACAGGTTATACAAACGCCTGTCAGAGATGGTTTAGGAGGTGATACTTCGTCCTGCCATGAGTGCCGGGGACAGGACTAGATGATCTACAGAGATCCCTTCCCATCCTACAATTCTGTGACTGCAGGACTTGGTTTCTGTTTTGTTAGCTAGTTTCTTTCGGGAAGGGGGGAGAGGCCGTCTCAAAAAAACGGAGAGGTTTACACAAGTAAACACTTCTCCGCTGGGAAGTTTTGGCCACAAAAGTCTTTCTGCCTCCCATTGTCGACATTTCCAAGCCGTGTTGCTAGTAGACAGAGCAAAGGACTGTGGGTAAGCATCCTGCAGGGCAGTGTTGTGGGAAGGCAGAGCCGATTTCTACAGAAGTTTTTGTCAAACTCCAGGACTACTGGCCTGATAGCTTTAAATGCTGCTGCATTGCCAGCCTGGTTTCCAATCACCTGGTCCTTCGCCGGCTTCTGAAATCCAAAGATTGTAAGCCCAGAAGGAGCCGTTCGATCGCCCCATACCTCTTGTGCAACCTGGGGCCAAGAATGATTTAGTTTGACCTCCAGCCAACATTCCCTATAAGCTGAGCACTTGGATGGCCGTCCTGGAGAGATTCAAATGCTGCTCAACTTCAGCAAAGCACCCACAGCCAGTGTCATATGTTTCTATTGGTGGTGCACATCCATATTTGTCTCGGAGCACATAACAAAACTTATTCTGCATGCAAATGGGAAAAAAATTAGAGTGTTCATTGCCTTGAACCAGCCAGTGTCATATGTTTCTATTGGTGGTGCACATCCATATTTGTCTCGGAGCACATAACAAAACTTATTCTGCATGCAAATGGGAAAAAAATTAGAGTGTTCATTGCCTTGAACCAGCAATTTCCAAGACACCCTCCCAGGCATCCCTAACCTCAGGTGGACTGTAATTCATCTCATAATTAATATTATAGAATTCTTCTCCAACCGAATTTCACCAGCTAATGACAGAGAGAGTGCAGATTGGCATTCATCTGCAAATCTTACACTGTTTCCCTGGGCTTGAACAAAGACATGAACTGGATAATGCATTAAAAAGCCCGTCTCTCCTGCCACTAACAACTGCATTTTTACACTGAAAGCTAAGAATGGGACCCTTCCAGCCCACTTTAATTAACCTCATTAGCACCGGTCCTACAATTGACAGGCATTTTTTCCCCCTTTCCCCTCTCTTATAAATATCTTGGTTCTGTTATTTCCACTCCAGCTCATCTGATGAAGTGGGGTTGAGCCACGAACGCTCACGATACTCTCTATAGTTTTGTTAGATGCAAAGATGCCACAGGGCGACTTGTTTTTAAAGTTACAGACTAACACGGCGACCCCTCTGAGTATAATGAATCAGACACCCAAGCGGGCCGTAGAGCTGTCCCATGCTTTTTTAATCCTCGGCACCCTGGCACAGGCGATGAGGTTTCAAAGCAGCTGTCTCTGCCTGATCTGAAGTCTGTGGAAGTCCTACAAGGCCCCCAGTAAATTAGGGCCATCTAAATATCTGGGGAGAAGCCCTGTGAAAAGTTTTTCTGTGTGTTCGCAAGATCAGCAGGGAGAAACCAGCTGCAGTTAATGATCCTCAGGATCCAAAGAGAGATTTGATCAGGGTCAGGCTAAGGGGGTAACTCTCAAGGAAGGAGCATAAAGCACTAAGCGGCGGCCCCCTTGCCAAACTAACGGGTTTAGGACATGCTCTGGCCATAATCTTCCTACTTAGAATCAGGACATGGCAGAACACAAATCAAGGGCTGGCTTTGATTTGCCCTCTCCGAGTCAGCGAAAGCCGGTTTCTCTTCCCCTTCCAGGGCTGTTCTTTCAGAAGCACTCAGCAGCACGGGGACATTTCAGATTCTTTTCTGGGGGGAGAGGCGGCCTGTGCGTGCTTCTATGGTGGGGAGCAGAGTGAGGGCATGGGGGAGGTGGAGTGAAGGCAATGGCTTCAGCTGTGTTACTGAGCATGCTCAGTGCAAACCAAACAGCAAACGGGGAAGGGGGAATTGATCCCATCGGCCCCCTTCCTCCCCCGCATCACCTCTTTCCAGGAGCAACCAAGGCACTGGAAAACTCTAGTTTTTACTGGCAGCTAAGTCAGCAATCAGCTATGATGAGCACTGTATCTAGTTCCTATAAAAATAAAATAAAATAAATATTAGACCCACTCAGCTCTAATACTAACATGTTCTGACACCTCATGGCATTTTTAGTATCATGGTTCCGGCCCCAGCAGCCAGGGCCCTGGCTGCTCCCAGGGGTGGGGCCATGTGGTGGACAGACCCGGA
The DNA here is from genome assembly GCF_049634645.1 of Pelodiscus sinensis. NCBI lineage: Eukaryota > Metazoa > Chordata > Testudines > Trionychidae > Pelodiscus > Pelodiscus sinensis. The sequence continues at coordinate 2,879,601 of NW_027465849.1, forward strand.
GCCAGAGTCGCATTGCAGAGCGGCTGCTCCAACTGCCGCTGAGGCCGAGGCCACGTGGTGGGGTAGCTGCTGCCAGGGCCATGAGTGCATGACAGACAGCGGCTGCACCCAGGGATTGGGGCCGCAGGGCTGCGTGGCCCGAAACAGGAGGCTGGCACTGGGGGGTCTGGTGGTGGGGGGCTCCAAAGGCCGGGGGGATGGGGAAGCCAAAGCCAGCTATTTGCAGAGGCTCTGAGGGCCGAGGCTTTTGGCAGACCAGTAACATTTCATTTGCATATTTGCATATTCATTATTTGCATAATGAGTATGCAAATATGCAAATTAAATGTTACCGGGCCCACCAAAGGCTTGTTGGTCCCTGGCATACAAAAGATTGGCAGCCACTGACTTAGGGAACACTGATGAGGGTTAACAGTTTAAAGTATGTTCTTACTTTGTTACTCTGCAGAGAGAGAGGGGTGTCCTGGGTTCTCTCTCAATTCTGGGAGCAGAGACTGGGGGAGCCCTTTGTTTCCCCAGGCAATCTTACTTCCTCGGTGATGGTGCTGTCCCTTATTTATACTTTTCCCTGGGGGCCTGGGAAAAATCCCCTTGTGTGTCATGGGGTTTGAGCAGCCCTCGCAGTGAAGGCTGGGTGTCAGGAGGCTACGTCTAGACTGCAGGCTTCGTTCGGAAGAAGCTTTTTCCGGAAGAGATCTTCCGAAAAAACGTCTTCCGAAAGAGCGTGTCCGCACTGCCAAAGCACATCGAAAAAGCCATCTGAATGGAGGCTCTTTCACATGTAAGCTGTGATTGCTACGGACAGAGTAGCCACCAGGGCACCTGTGCTTTTTCCTCTTTCCTCTTCTTTTGAAAGAACTCCCTCTTCCCCGTCCACACACGCCTTTTCCAGAAAAAGGTTTCTTCCTCGTAGAAGGAGGATTTCCAATATCAGAAACCCCCCCCCCCTGTTTTCTCAGGAAGAACGTGACTATAGCATGGACGTTCCTCAAGGTTTGTCAGAAAAACGGCTGTTTTCCCGACAAAACTCTGTAGTGTAGACATACCCTGGGAGAGCGCGGATTCTGTGGCTTTCCGTGACCTCCGTCGCTTCTGCAGTGGCTGGGGCATCCGGTTCCGGGGCTGCCTGACGGGGGAAAGGGTGGAGAGATGCGAGCAAGGGGCAGGGCTCTTGGGGGGGGAAAGGCAGCGCAGAGGCGGAGCCTCAGGGAAAGGGGTGGGGTGAGGGTGGAGCTTCGGAGAGAGGGGCGGGGCTCAGAGAGAAGGGGCAGGGTGGGGGGCAGGCCTTGCTGGGGGTCAGCACAGGGGTGGGTCCGGGGTTCGGGCGCTGGTGGCCTTCACTTTTAGGGTGTTTCTGCTGCTCCTGATCTACGTGAGGTATGGCACATCAGATGCCTGCATTTGCTGTTTCTGTCTCCTCCCTGAGGGGCTAGTGGGGCGCATTTCTGACTCCCCGCCTGTTTCAGTCACAGACCACCCCACTGTATGCACGGCGAGGTGCACCCAGGGATTGGGGCCGCAGGGCTCCGTGGCCCGAAACGAGGCTGGCACTGGGGGGTCTGGTGGTGGGGGGCTCCAAAGGCCGGGGGGATGGGGAACCCGCCACCACTCTCGCACGGCGGCAAATACGTGGGTTCGAGGGAGGGGGACGTGTGTGATTCTGCCCCCGCGTGCTGTGTCGGCCTGGCCCTGCCTGTCTGCGCGCGCCTCGTGTCCGTGTCTCCCCGTGGATGTGCCTCGCGGAGCACGTGATGCAGCTTCCCCCTCTTCCTGCCTGGGGAAAAACGCTTTCCTCCTCTCCCTTCAGATCTGCAAGCGGCCATCGAGAATGTTCTGCCCACCCTCCGCCAGGAAGGCTTCCGGGTTTTCTACCTGAGTAAGGAGTCCCCCACGGAGGGTGTGGAGCCCCTCCAGAGCCGGATAGATGCCGCCTCCACCGCGCCGGTGCCTGTTGCTTTCCGAGGCAACGTGACCGGCAAATCCACGGCCCTCTACATTTACACCTCGGGCACCACCGGTGAGCAGGGGGCACAGGACGGGCGTTCTGGCTCGTCCGTAGGCCGGGAGAGCGCGTTGCGATACGGGGGAGTCCGATCCTTTTGTCGTCTCTGTTCACGGAGGATAGGACCAGAAGCAACGGGCGTAAATTGCAGCCCGGAAGATTGCGGGAAACCTGCCTCCCCGGGGGGTTAAGCACTGGAATACATGACCTAGGGAGGTGAGGGAGGTTTTTAAGAGCAAGTTAAACAAACATCGGCCAGCGATAGTCTCGGCACTAAAACCTCCGAGGGGCAGCCGTGGGTCACGGGCTTGCAGGTCGCGCCCATGCGTTTCCCCCCCCCACACACACACACACACAGTGCCACAGCCCCTTGTCGGGGAGTCCGCTCGCTTCCAGGGGTCCGCCCCTCCGCCTCCTGGGCCGGCGCCTCTGTGAGCCCCCAGCCTGGCGCTGCCGTGGGGCCCCTCGCTCTGGACCCCTGGGGCCTCCACTCCCAGAGGGGACGGGGCAGCCTGTTCTCCAGCCCAGAGCGACGCCCAGCCAGCGTCACACAGGAGGGTTGATTGAGCTGTGAACCCAGCACAGGAACCCTCCCACAGCCCAGCACGTCTGAGTCTCCCTGCAGCCGGGTGGGCTCTGCCTGCTCTCTCACTGCCCTGTTCAGGTGCCCCCTGAGCCTCCAGCAGCCCCTCCCTGTCCTTTGTCCCCTGACTAGGTAAGCAAGGTCGCCTGGGCCTCTATCTCCTCTCCTTCGACCTTTGTCTCCGCCCCCCCCCCCACCAGCTGGACAGGTCACCAGGGGCCTTTCTCTGCAGCCCATTGGCTCCCACTGGCCAGACCCAGCTGTGGGCTCCAGTTCTGTACTGGTCCCTATAACAACAAACCCCCTTCCCCCTCCCTTCCTTACACCAGTAACACCCAGGGACACTGAGTGCCCCCTCTGCATAAAACCCTCCCATGCCATCATACCCTGTTATTCTGTAACTTCAAAACCACCCAGCGGCCCTGTGGCACTTTAGAGACTAGGGTTGCCAGGTAGTTTCACAACAAATACGAAACATGGCGGGGAAAAAATTGGTTGGGAAAAAAAAAACAGGGGACCAAAGTTGTTGAGAAAAAAAAAAAAAAAAGAGTCACTGTGCCTTTAAATCCCTGCACTCCTCCCATCCCCACCAGAAGTGGCCGAGGAAGAATGTTCCAAGTGTCCTTCCGTCTGAGAAAAACAGAAAACAGACATTTTATATGTCTGGTATTTTCAGGGTTTTTTTACCAGCCAGAAGCCGCAAATACTAGACTGTCTGGTCCAATACTAGATACCTGGCAACCCTCGAGGATAACCAGATCATGGGCCTGGGTCGTACTTAGCCCTGTCTCTGCGACTTGTCGAGGTTCCTTCTCTTTGTACATTTCTGTGCTTTAGTTATTTATTGGGAAATGTCGAGAAAGGTCCATGTCACCACAAGGGCACAAACTGCCAAAAAAAAGTGTTTTCGCTAATCGTGGGCAAAACGTACGAGTTGGCCAAGTCTGAAAAATGCTGCTTGAAAACGCGTTCGAGTTGGATTTCAGGCTGCTTCCTTTGTACGCGCTGAATTGCGAGGCTGATAGTTTGTCCTTAAGCCACTGTACGGCTTTGAAGTTTTTGACTCTCGGCCTCTATTGCCAATACAGCCGCTCCCCGAGTTGCGAACGGTCAAGTTACGACCATTCGCACTTACGACCAAAGCTCCCATGGAGTGGTCATAAAAGTGGTCCCCGAGTTACGAACGTGACCTGCGCTTACGAACAGCGCGGTCGCATGTAACTCAATGGGGTCCGAGTTATGAACAGCTCGAGTTACAGCAAAGTGTTTGGTCCGTAACTCGTTTGTAACTCGGAGAGAGGCTGTAAATATCTGTGGTCGGGCCGGCCCTTTGTTTGGCCACCCAGAAGGGCTGTTTCTGATTCTAGACTCAAGCACCCACACAAAAAAAAACCCATAGGAGGATTTTCAGGATCCACAGGGCGGCATCACTAAACACAACCTTTCTGTCCCATAAGGGCTACCGAAAGCTGCCATCATCACCCACACGAGGCTGTGCATGATGGCGAGCATATTAAACGTGTGCGGCGTCAAACCCACGGACGTGATCTACACCCCTCTACCGCTGTACCACTCGGCTGCACTGCTCCTCGGACTCGGGGGAAGCTTGGAGGTTGGTATGTACAGTGTCCACTTGGGTCCAAAGACACAGAGGGTGCCAGGGTACATCCGTGGGAGAGAGGGATGAATGGAGAGGTGGTTGGGTATGGAGACAGACAGACAGATAGATAGAGGATGAGCTGTATGGGATGTATAGATACGATGGATGGGGAGAGATAGAAACATACATAAATAGGTTTATTAGATAGAGAGTGGGGGTGTATAGGGAGAGATAGAGAGAGAGATGGATGATCTGTATGGAGATAGCTAGCTAGATAATTAGATGGGGTGGATGGGAATAGATAGATAGATAGATAGATAGATAGATAGATAGATAGATAGATAGATAGATAGATAGATAGATAGATAGATAGATAGATAGATAGATAGACGGATGGATGGATGGATGGATGGATGGATGGGGTGGGGATAGATAGATAGATAGGGTAGGTGGGCATAGATAGATAGATAGATGGACGGATGGATGGGGATTAACTGGATAGATAAAAATGCAACAAAGTGCATTTTCACATGTAGTATAATCTTTAAGCAAGCATTATGATTATGATTATCATTATCATTATGATTATTACTACTACTGCTGCTGCTGCTGCCTAGATATGGATATAACCTGGCCATGACCACATTCTGACTAGAAATAAGAAGAGATTATCTCTAACCATCAGAGGGATAAGATTCTGAGGCAGCCACCCAAAACTGACAAATCCTTTCTTTCAGAAACCTCAGCGCGCCACCAAAGATCGGTGCACTAGGACCAACTAACTTTGCCTCAAAAATCAGCTCTGGTCAGAGAGAAACTTACAGCTCCCCCTAAAAAACAACCGCCTCACAGAACGAACCCATATTCAAACATGTCTCCAAAGACTGACCATTTGCTCGCACACTAAGGAAAAAACGTACACACTACGGCGCCCCCTAGGGGCTCTGGCCATATTATTGTGTGTTTTATGGTGGCACCATTGGCAGCTCTGTTGTGCTGTGCGCTGTGCAAACACAGAGCAAAGAGAGGGTCTCAGGAGAGGCCCACAAGATGAGACACGGAAGCTGCATTTCAGAAATCGTTGGGCAGAGCAGAAGGAAATAGCTGGATGATTCCAATAAGCGGAACAAGCAGAGGAGCCATGGCACCCGCTGCCTCGTGGGTGCCATTATTGCGCTAGGGTAGCCTGGAAGGGCTGGATTTGGTGAGGCTCCCAGGTTCACATCCCCTCCCCATCACCTCTGCTTTCCTCTCCCCTAGGAGCCACCTGTGTCCTGCGTTCGAAGTTCTCTGTCTCCCAGTTCTGGGATGACTGCCGGCGCTACAACGTCACTGTCATCCAGTACGTAGGGGAGGTGATGCGCTACCTCTGCAACGCGCCCAAGGTACCCCAGCGCGAGATTGTCTGCGGGGAAGGGGCTGATCCCAGCGGGGGAGCTGGGGGAACCAGGAGGGAAGTCCTGCTCTGTAGTGGTGTTGTTATTACTGCAAGATACTGTCACAGCACCCAGTTAACCACAGAGCAAATCCAGACGGCAAGTTGTGTATTTACACAACTGCCCCCCGTGTGTCTTCAGTGCATAGGCCAGGGCTACTCAACCCACCGCCCCTTTGTTTGCGGCCTGCGGGTGGCAGTCAAAACAATAAAACTGTCAGTATAACGGTCTCCTGTTGATGAGCGTTTTAGCAGTTCGATTCCTGGCCTGTCATTGCTCATTCAAAGTGCTGTCATCTGGGTGGAAATGGGGTAACGGTTGCATTTTATTCATATCCACAGAACTGACTTAAAGGGGGGGCCTGTGTGTTGTGTAGACTTAGCTTAACCTTTGTATTCATGCCCATCAGCGTGAAAGAAGCTATTTGCATCTAATTGCGCATATATTTGCATGCCCCACTTCAGTTGTGGCCCTCGGCACCTGCTGTGAGTATCATTGTGGCCCCCGGGGCTTCCAAAATTGAGTAGCCCTGGGGTGGGTAGGTGTCACCCCGCCCCCCACAATAGGGAGACGTTACAAGTGTCAAGTGACGATGTACAACGGGATTAGCCCGGGGACGCCAGCACCCGGACTGGCTGGCACCAACCGGACAGAAACCAGCAAAAAAATGCTGTTCACCTTTTTATGCCTTATCCACCCTTGGGGGGCTTGGGACCCATAGCAACGCCGCCCCCACCCCAGGCTCCATCCTGCCTCCTCCTGCCCCTGATTTGCCCCTTCCTGCCCCCCTTGTATGACCCTGAAGCCTCCTCCTCTGAGTTACACAACCTGGGGGGTTAATGGGCGGGGGGGCTGGCGCCAGCTGGTGGCAGGGATGGCCATGATGGGAGCCCAGGAAGCGGAGTGGCACAGCAGCCGTGCGCTGCTCCACTGTCCTCTCCCAACCGGGTTGCACTGTTTCCTGTGGTGAGTGTGTGTGTGGGTGTGGGGGGGGGGGCAACTCCTGTTTTTGCCCCTCATCAGTCCACCCCCAGCTAATCCACTGTGGTACCCTGTGCTTCACAGCTTCCCGTCAATATAGGGGACTGTCCCATCCATATGACAGCTGGGGCAGCTGCCTCAGGGCCCCCCAAAACTCGGGGTCCGGGGCAGCCGCCCTGAACTGTCCTATGGCGCTGCCAGAGCTGAAACCTGAAATATTTTGATCCTGAAATGCTGCCCAGGTGCCACATGGGAGTTGTAGTTCCGTTGCCTCGTGTTTTAATATTCCTCTCCTGGTCAGGCTCCTCACTGGACGACGTCGCCCATGATGTACCCTGGCAGCATTTCAGAATCAGAATATTTCACTTTTTGGTTTGACTGTAAACTAGCTCTTCTCTGGAGGAAACTGAGATGCAGAATAGGGTCAGGAAGAGGTGGAGGGGGGGGCATTAGGACCCAGGGGTGCCCCAGATTTTCAGGTGCCCTACGCAGCTGCACGTGCTGCGTATGAGTAAACCCTGAATGGAGGGTAGGGTTGCCAGTTACTTTCACAAAAAATCCTGAACGTGGAAAAAAAAATATTGAGCAAAAAAAAAAACAAAACTGGGAGATCAAACTTGTTGATCAAAAAAAAAAAGAAAAGGTCACTGCGTCTTTAAATCCACACCCCCGCTCCTCCCACACCCGTCAGATGTGGTATTTACATAGCCGGTATTTTCTGGTTTTTTTACTGGACAGAGGCCACAAATACCAGACTGGGCACAAACCGGACACCCGGCAACCCTAGCAGGGGACAGGACATACTGCAAGTGCAGGGCTGGGGTTGGAGAGTACGGGGGGGGGGTAGGAAAGTTCAGGGGCTGGGGTGAAGGGCACAATGCAGGGGTTAGTGGTAAGGGGAGTCAGGATGGGGGTGTAAGGGTTGGGGAGCCCAGGGGTGCCAGGGGAAACGGGCAATATTATGCTCATGAGGGTGAGAGGCACTGAAACCCAAATTTGCCCAGGGTGCCATTTTCCCCAAGGCCGGCCTTGAAGACAGCTGGCCTGGGGCCTCGCAGGGGTGTTCCTGTGAGGGCGATAAATCAACAAGGGGGTTTAGGGAGGCTCTAGGTGATTAGCAGAGCGCCTACAGCTAGGTTTTATTTCTACTGGTGGTGCACATCTGAACACAACTTGGTGCACAGAACAAAATTTATTCTGCACAAGGGATGGGAAAAAAATCCACACATGGCTAGAAAAGGTTAGAAGAACGTTGCTCAGGGCCCGCCCCCTAAGTGGCTGCCCATGGCCCTTTCCAGCACAGCCTGGGGCAACTCCCCACTCACCGCAGGCTCTGTCCTGCCTCTTGCTGCTTGAAGCAGCGCGAGACCCAGAGCAAGACCCGGTCTCCGCTCTGGGCTGCTCCTGGACCCCCCGTCCTGTTTGCCTTGCAGCGAGAGAACGAACGAGAGCACAGAGTGCGGCTGGTGCTGGGCAACGGCCTGCGGGTGGAGGTCTGGAAGGAATTCCTCCGGCGCTTCGGGCCCATCCGCATCTGCGAGTTCTACGGGGCCACGGAGGGGAACATCGGGTTCGTCAACTACACAGGGAAGATTGGAGCCGTGGGAAGGACCAATTTCTTCTTCAAGGTGACGAAGGCTCTTCTGTCTCCCCCGGACCGAGCCCAACCCCCTGCAGGGGCAGCGGGTCTCATAGGCAGGGGAAGGCTTTGCCTTCCCGAACCGCTAGCCGGGCCCCGCCGAGACTCCTCCCGCAGAATGCCTGCTGTAGGCCACCTGGGGGCGGAGCGTTGATCCCACCCTCCCCGTTCTCTGGGGCTGGCGAGGTTGGCGCTGTGCATCACCCCACTTCCCTGTGGTGCTGGGGGGCTGATGGGTGGGGCCTTAACAGAAGGGGCGGGGCTGGGAGTTTGCCTCCCTCAACCCGACCTTCACCCACCACCCACGGTGCCCAGGTTTCAGCATAATTTTCCCGCGCATCCGCGATTCGCCTCCAGCGGCGTGGGCCTCAGACAGAGCCTGCTTTATACTAGCAGCTAGAGTTGGCCATGAAGGAGACAGACACAGCACAATGATTGGGCATGTGCAGCTGCAACGTGGCCCCTCAACAGCCCACGCCCCTTCCCCAGGAGAGAGCAGTTCCAATGGTCAGTGCACTGGAGGACGTGGATTTCGGTGGGCTCAGCTCTGGCTTGCCAGGTCTCTGCACCCGCTCTCTGTTTGCCTTTAGAGCCTTGAACAAGGGTTGAGGAAACTCAGGGAAATGAATCCAAATTAACGAAGGGTGTGAACGTAAAGTTGAAGTGGCCTTGACTTAATTGAACTTCATTCATGTCCAAGGTGAAAGAAGGACAATACTATGCTCATGAGGGTGAGAGGCACCAAACCCAAATTTGCCCAGGGTGCCATTTTCCCCAAGGCCGGCCTTGAAGACACAGCTGGCCTGGGGCCTCGCAGGGGTGTTCCTGTGAGGGCGATAAATCAACAAGGGGGTTTAGGGAGGCTCTAGGTCAGTGGTCCCCAACCTTTCAAGGTTGTCGGGCGCCAGGGGGCGTGGCCGTTTGCTCGCCAGGCGCCAGGGGGCGGGGACACTTGGGCACCAGGGGGCGGCCCCCCCCATAGCCGCATGCCCGGGGGCGGCCTCCCCCATAGCTGCATGCCCGCGGCCGGCGCTCCCCCCGCCATGCGCCCGGTGCCAGGCCAGTCCCGAGCACCTGGCGGGCGCATGGAAATGCCCCCATGGGCGCCATGGCGCCCGCGGGCACCGTGTTGGGGACGACGGCTCTAGGTGATTAGCAGAGCGCCTAGAGCTAGGTTTTATTTCTACTGGTGGTGCACATCTGAACACAACTTGGTGCACAGAACAAAATTTATTCTGCACAGGGGATGGGGAAAAAAATCTACACATGGATGGATTAGTCTGCGCTAACGGGTCATCTTCCACGTCCATGGTGTCCAACCCGGTAGCCACTAGCCACACGCTGTCCGGTTGAGTGTGGCGAGTTTGCGCTAGCTATAGCTTCTCTAGTGGCTACTGCTTGAGAACAAGTTGGCCACCACGGTTCTACTTGACCTTGCTAGTGCGCTCTACAGACACCTAATGCGGATTGATGCCGTCCTGCTTCAGACAGGACTCATGTAACACACCTTTTAGAGCATAGCAACAGGGTCTAAATGGGGTAGTTAGAGAGCTCTGGACCATCAGTCTCCCTCTCCTTCGCACTTTGGCCCTGTGTAGACAAATATTTTGCTTCCAAAGACAATTAAGTGACTTCACCTCCAAAGCGAATTCAATGATTCGGAATTAAGGCCGCCTTCGTTCTGAATAGGAGTGTCCCCTCCAGGTTTAATTAACCCACTTTACAAATGAAGTTGGATTCATTGTCCTGAGTGTTGCCAGGTAGGCAACTCGGCCAAACTACTAGCTGGATTGTAGGTGAGGTTTGAACCCAGACCCCTTGCGTATGCTAGAGCTACAAAAAAGCATTTTTTGAGGAATAACATTAGTTTGAACCAAGAGGTTTGGGTCGAACTAGCGCGTCCCGGCACGCACTTCCTGGTTTGAATCAGCTGATTTGAACTAGTGCGCCAGCGAGATCATGTTAATGAAGCGTGGGATATTTAAATCCCCGCTTCATTGACTATTTCGAATGCCTGCATTTGCATCCCTAGTTCAAACCAGGGTGCAAGTGTAGACATACCCAAAGGCAGACTCCTAATGCCTTCACCTCATTGCAGATGAGGATGCTCAGGAAGGTACCTAAAAGCTTTATTTTTTCAGCAAAAAACGCAGATTGAACTATGGCAAAACATTTCACAAATGTGGCTTTTTGGGCCAATTGTGAGTTCATGTGGAGTGGGTTTTTTTTTTGTGGCGTGTGTGTATCCAAATGGCTGGGTCGTGGTGCTCAGGCCTGATCCGGTTCTGATCTCATTTACACTGCTGCCAATCCAGAGTGGCTACATTAAGCGTAGTGGTCACGATAGCGGGCGGCCACACCAGAGTGGCTAGAGATTTTGGTGGCTTTGTTATAGGCCCCAATTTTCCAAATGCTCGCCCCCTGGAACGTGAACCCCTTTCGGGGGGAAGGGCTCTCAATTTTGGCTCTCAAGTGACGTGATCTCAATCAGTTGGTGCTCCCAGAATGCTTTGCACTCGCACCCCAAGGCCTCGAAAGCCAGGCAGCCTTTAAGCAGCACTAAAAGTCGGTTAATTTTTAACCAGAGGAATTTCTAGTGCAAACAGGTAAGAGTTCAGGGAAACCCTAATGAACTTCTGCACCGAGGTCAAAGCAGATGCTGGAAATGGGCCCTTCTAGCTTCGGAGAGCCTGAATCTATGAACCAGGCCAGTCCAGTGGACACAGAGGACACCAAATAGCTCTTCTCCCGAAGAGAAGCAGCATCTTTTCAGAATCTCCCAGAATGCATTGTTTCTGGGAGCCGTGCTGGGAACACGGGAGAGATAGAGCTGAGGTGACATTTTTCCACCGAATTATTTTTCTTTTCCCAGCAGAAAACGTAGTGTTGGAGAGAGGGGAATGTGGCCCCAATTCAGGTCAGGTTCCCTGCATTGAAACTCTGAGCAATTCAAGCAATATTGACATTTGATTTCAAGCCCAGATTCAGGCTGGAAACAAGGCGAATTCCAATTCTGGCCCCACGTGGAGCCCCGTAGACCCTGCCCAGAAACGAGATGAAGCAGATCCCAGAATCTGCTTCCCTGGGATATGAGGCAATTTCTCCCCCACAGGCAGGGCCGTCCTTACAATTTATGGGTCCCTATGTAGCTGAGGCCACACATGCTCCCCCCGCATAGTTTCTGGGCTCACAGGCTTCCCTGGGGTCAGTGGAGCCACAGAGGCCGAGGGCTCCTCTGCACCCCAACTCTGGCAGGAGGGAGCCCTCAGGTAGCAGCCAAATAGTGTGTGGGGAGGAAGGCCGCCACCAGGAGGAGCGAGCAGCTGGAGAGGGGCCAGACAAGCACCAGGCAGCAGAGGTAATGGGGCCATTCAAAGCACACGCAGCCGCATGGGGCATCCCAAAATGGGGTGCCCCAGATTTTGGGGTGCCCTCGGCAGCTGCGTATTTCATGTGGGCCTGGGGACAGGTGGGGAAAGGGCTGGTGCTTCACACACAGAGTCCGGTGAGGTTAGGCCGAGAGAGGCTTGGCAATCGAATTCTCGGCTCGCCCGCGAAAGAACGGCAGGACCCCTCCCCCCCGATCTATTTAAGCCCTGGTGAGGAAGCACCAGACTCGTCGAGCCCACGGGGACCAGCTAACGGAGGCTGGGGGAGGCTCACTCTCCCCAAATCTCTGCTAATGCTTCTCGCTAGCTGGGCTCTGGCAGGTCCCAGAGCTCCTCTGGGCATCCAGGCTTGGCCCAGGCTGGCCAGGGCTCGGGACTCCTCTAGGTGCTGCTGGCCGGGGTTCAGAGCTGCTCCGTGTGCCAGCAGAGCAGCTGGGGTGGGGGCTGCTCTGGGCTGGTTAGCAAGAGTGGGGACGGTTGGGGCATATCCTCAGGCAAACGGGGTGGAGCCATAGGTGGAAGGGGTGTGGCCTCAGGCGGAAGGAGCTAGTCACCCTGGGTATGTCTACACAGCAAAGTTATTTCAAAATAACTTTCCTAGCGTCTCCACAAGCCAACTGCTATTTCAAAATTAATTTGAAATAGGGGAGGGCGTCTTTCGAAATGGGTAAACCTCATTCCACGAGGGATAGTGCCAATTTCGAAACTGCTGTTTCGAAATAAGCGCTGTGTAGAAGCTTATTTCGAAATACGGGGCTTCCAGCCCTTCCCAGGGTCTCCTGCTGGCCGCCCTGGCCACAAGGTAACTTCTGACCTGATGCCCTGCTGGAACCAGTTCCGGCCGGCCTTCAATGCGATTCGGCATCCAATCAGTGTGGACGCGCTTTTTCAAAATAGCAAAAAGCTATTGCAAAATGCCTTTTGTGTACAGACACATTTTTTCAAAAGAAGAGATTTCAAAATAACTATTTTGAAATTAGATATTTCAAAATAACACTGTAGTGTAGACATACCCCCTGCAGGGGAGATGTACGCCCCACCCGCTCTTTAACTGAGTGAGAAAAGGCAAGAGTGGATGCCATCTGGAAGATGCTTTGGCCAAATGTGAGTTGATACGTTCAGCACAGGGCTAGTCAGGAGACATTCTCTGGCCTCCGTTATACACCAGACTGTGCATGTGGTTACCTATGAAACCCAGCCACGGTCGTGCGTCAGCGTAGGCTCCCCCCAGGCTAATGGAGGGGTTCCCCCATCTGTGTGGTTAATGCAGACCTAGGTCAACAGAAGTCTACACAAGGACTTCGGTCAGCTTACTGACACGGCTCAGGAGCGTGGATTTTTCGTGTCCCTGAGCACCAGAGGTGGGTTGACCTAATTTTCTACATAGTCCAGTCCTGGAGGGTCCTAGTGGTCCCTTGTGAAGCCGTGAGCTGGTAAAACTTCCCCAGGGAGATGCTGGCTTCAGGGCACCTTGCAAAACTCAGGCAATATGTATCAAATTGCCACGTGTTGTGCCCAAAATATTGCCAAAGAGACACCCGGCTCTAGCCCCGGAGGAAGAGGTACAAACTCCACCCAGCTTGTCAGAAAGAGCCAGGTGGAAACCAAACAAGGGCTTTGCAGAACTTCAGTGAACTCTGTGATTGTTCCAGCCGCGGGGGAAGCCGATTCCAAAGGGCAGGGCAGCCTGCCAAGCGCCAACCCCCAGGTGGGCACAGCCAAGAACTATCAGCACGGGAGCGAGACGGACTCTGGACAGGCCAGGAACCCTGCCTAGTAGGGCTTTAAAAAGTGCCTCGCTTTCCCATGACTGATGCTGGCGCACTGAGCAAACGAGCACCGTGTGGGAAATGTTGCAAAAGGCTCCGGCAGCTGCATCCTGACATGGCAAGTTATGTGCCATAAAGGGGGAGGGCGTTGGGTGGGTCAGGTTGCTGGACTCTATGGGCTCCCTGGCTGTCCTTGGCTGGGTCACTGGCACTGGTGTCATTTTCCCAGCTGACATCCGCCTTTGTCATCCCCGGTCTCTCCAGATGCTCGCCCCATTCGAGCTGGTCCGGTACGACGTGGAGCAGGACGAACCCGTGCGAGACGAGAGAGGGCTCTGCATCCGAGTCCTCCCCGGTAAGAATAAAAGGCCGGGCCCCCAGGGGGTGCTGATGGGGGGAGGGAGCAGGGTGCAGTGGTTAGTGTCTTTGACTGGCACTTCAGAGACCTGCCCTAAGGGAAAAGCAGTGGCAGCGTCTCCCGATTCAAAGGTGCTTTGACTATACCTGAAAACCGCTGTCATGTCCCCTCTCAGTCTTCTCTTTTCCAAACTCAACAAGCCCGGTTCTTTCAGTCTTGTCTCATAGCTCGTGTTCTCTAGACCTTTCATCATTCTTGTCGCTCTTCTCTGGACTTTCTCCAATTTCTCCACATCTTTCTTGAAATGCGGTGCCCAGAACTGGACACAATACTCCAACTGAGGCCTAACCAGCGCAGAGTAGAGCAGAAGAATGACTTCTCGTGTCTTGCTCACAACACACCTGTTAACGCATCCCAGAATCATGTTTGCTTTTTTTGCAACAGTTTCATACTGTAGACTCATATTTAGCTTGTGGTCCACTGTGACCCTGTCGTGTGGTTCGGCTTTTGGATACAAAAGGTGCCAATAAAAACACCTCAGATAAACTCCTGTTAACTTTATTATACACAGAATAGTAAAGGAAAGCAGTGCAAGGTTACATAGATCTATTTCAATACACAGGCTGATTAGCACAGTGGGATGTGGTAGCTCAGTGGTTTGAGCATTGGCCTGCTAAACCCATGGTTGTGAGTTCAATCCTTGCAGAAGCCATTTGGGGCAAAAATTGGTCAGGGATGGTACTTGGTCCTGCAGTGAAGGCAGGGGACTGGACTTGATGACCTTTCAAGGTCCCTTCCAGCTCTAGGAGATAGGCAATCTCCATTAATTTTTTAAATAAGGGTATGTCTACACTACATGGCTCCATCAACAGAGCCATGTAGATGAGCTTTGTAGACATAGCAAAATGAAGCGGCGATTTAAATAATCGCCACTTCATTTATATCAAAATGGCTGCTGCACTGTGCCGATCAGCTGTTTGGCAGCACAGCACAGTAGTCTGGACACTCGGCGGTCGACATCAAAAGCCTTTGTCGACCGCCCCAGTAAACCTCATCCCACGAGGCATAACGGGGTGGTCAACACAGGTTTTTGATGTCGACTGCCAAGCATCCAGACTACCGCGCTGTGCCGACAAACAGCTGATCGGCTCAGCATGGCAGCCATTTTGATGTAAATGAAGCGGCAATTATTTAAATCGCCGCTTCATTTTGCTATGTCGACGCAGCTCATCTACATTACTCCGTCGACATACCCTAATATAACACCTACACCTAGGGCAATACCCAAGATACTTGATTTTAAGGATAGGGATATACGTGTACTTATTTCTATCAATCACACACAGTACCGCCGCTAAGACCCTTACGATTGTCAGATGATTGTCAGACAGGAGGTCGTGGCCTCGTTTCCCCACGCACAGAGATGTCCACAATGCATCAGTCGTTAGGAATAGGCACAGCTTCTAGTTGCAGTGAGTAAGGTAGTAGGGACCTCTTACCTAATCCCTCCCACCGATTACCTTTTCTACACCTATGAGACTTGGTCATTCTAGCAAAATCTACCACGCCTGCTCTATACCAATACTCCCATCGCACTATTGTTTAAAGCACTCCTGGTTCTCAGAGCTCACCCCTCCTCGGCCTGGCCTACATAGCACTAGGCTTGAATCAGGCCTGGTTTGCTTTGTTAGAAGCCACGCTTTGGTCAAGGCAGCCATTGCTAGTCTGGTTAAGGCAGGGCCGGACAACACAAACATTATTATTCTGGTGAAGATGGGGTTGTCCAGGCTCCCCTACAAACCCCTAAAGCAGCGAGGAGTCCTGTGGCACCTTATAGACTAACTGAAGTTAGTGCATGTGCATCTGACGAAGTGGGTCTTTGCCCATGAAAGCTTATGCTCCTACACTTCAGTTAAGTCTATAAGGTGCCACAGGACTCCTCGCCGCTTTTGCAGATTCAGACTAACACGGCTAACCCCTCTGATACTCTACAAACCCCTAGATTCCTTTCTGCATTTCAGGGAAGATGAGAAACTGGAGAAGGTCCAGAGAAGAACAACAAAACAGATGAAAGGTCTAGAAAACATGAGGGAAGGCTGAAGGATTGCATTTGTTTAATTTAGAAAAGAGAAGACGGAGGGAACATGATGGCAGTTTTCAAGTATCTAAAAGGGTGTTACAAGAAGGAGGGAGAAAAATTGTTCTCGTTGGTCTCTGATGGCAGGACAAGAAGCAATGGGCTTAAATTGCAGCAAGGGAGGCTGAGGTTCGACGTTAGGAAAAACATCCTGTCAGGGTGGTTAAAAACTGGAATAAATTGCCTAGGGGGGTTGTGGAATCTCCATCCCTGGAGATATGCAAGAGCAGGTTGGACAGACGCCTGTCAGGGATGCTCAATGGTGCTTGGTCCTGCCGTAAGGGCAGAGGACTGGACTCTCTGACCTCTTAAGGCCCCTTCCAGTTCTAGTGTTCTATGGTTCTGAGTTTTCTCCCCTCCAAAATGGACTCCTCCTCTTCCGAAAGCAGTGCTCCATAGGGGAGACACCCACCCGGCTTCTCCTTCTCCCTTCCAGGTGAGCCGGGGCTGCTGGTGGGGAAGATCACGAAAGCGTCTCCTTTCCACGGCTACGCGGGAGACCGTCAGAAGACGGAGAAGAAGGTCCTGAGGGACGTGTTGAAGAAGGGGGATGTCTACTTCAACAGTGGAGACCTCCTCATGGTGGACCGTGAGGGCTTCCTTTATTTCCAGGACCGGGTGGGAGACACATTCCGGTAAGTTCCTGTAGTGGGTTGGAGTGGCCACCTACTGACCCCAAGGGAGAATCGCCCATCCCTGAGCTCACCTGGATGACTCACCTGGGAGGAAGCCAGGGGGCGGGGCTAGGGATATAAAAGGACTGCCTGTAAGGCCAGTTGGGCCTCCGGAGGATGACCAAGCGGGCCTGCTGCTGTGGCCGGAGGTTCCCAACCCGTGCAGGCTGGAGGACCTGCCACGGAGCCAGGTACGGAGGGGAGAACTGGAGCCGGCCCAGGGATAGCCGACCTTTGTCTGGCCGAGGGTCAGTGGGCTGCTGCGTGGACCCCCCTCCGACCCCGACATAACAGGTCAGTGAGTTTTGGACTGGATCCCTGCTGACCTAGCAGCTGACTACCGGCTGCTATTAGGGCCCTAGGCTGGGGCGCGGTGGTGCAGGGAGGGCCCGCATTCCCCCTGCCACCCCTTGATTGGGTGGCAGTCTCCCCTCCTGCGGCTTGTGGCCACAGGCAAAGTGCCTGAATCCCTTCTGACCAAGGAGACAGACTACTTACCGCGGCTTATTGGCTGTGAACAGGTTGGCTTGTTTTGTGTGAAGACCTTGCTGTGCTCTAGGGCTGGGCCTCTAGCTGTTTAATTATTGACCATTTAACTGTGCTAGCCTCCCCTGCATTTGGGCTGGCTTCCTAATTGCTTCCTTACTGCAGCCCTGCCCTGCAGTAGGGCTGGGTCATGAACTGCTCGGACTGGAACTGCGTGTAGTGGGTAGGAATGGCCATCCACTGACCCTCAGGGGGACACCTCTTATTCCCCAGGGTGCACCCCAATGGGCCACAATTGGTGGAGAATGTGAGCACCAGACCCTGACCCCTGATGAAAGGGGCCTTGTGATTGTCCTTTGAAGAAAAAAAGAGAGAGAGAGAGAGAGAGAGAGAGAGAGAGAGAGAGAAACCCCAGAAAGAGAGGGAAGCTATGGATCTGGAAAAAAATGTTCAGTGTCTAGCTGAGAACCAGCAGAAACATGGAATCATAAAGGGCAGTCGCTCCCCAGAGTTCACCGTAAGCTTAACTGATCAGGAGAGATTCCAATGCAGATGCGTTCCTTGGATGCGGCATTGCTTTTCCGGGATACCGGAATAGTATCCCCCACCGCTATATTTATGAGGAGCTTAGATTTATTATGGAAAGTGACTTGCACTACTACACGATCACATGTGCCTGGTATAGCAATGGCAGCTGCGCCCCCTGGTGGAGACACGGGGTTTGCCAACAGAAAGCATTCAACCATAGGACGGGTCTACACTGCGGGGGGAAGGTCTGCTTAAGGTACACGACTCCAGCCATGTAAATAACGTAGCTGGAGTCTGTGTGCCTTAAGCCGAGCTGCGCAGTGGGAGGTCGATGGGAGAAAAGCCTTCAGCATTCCACTGAGCGGGTCTTTACTAGACCTGTTAAATCAAACCCCAGAAGATCAATCACCAGAGCATTGATTCTCTGGTAAGTGGAGATGTGGCCTTAGAGAGATTGACAGAAATTGATTTTTTATAATATAATTTCACTAGATGATAACAAATGTTTCTTTCTGAGACTTTTTTTTTAGAGGTGGATTGATTTAAATGTTCACAACTGCCCAAAATCCTGCTGGGAGAGGGTCAGACAATTATTCAGTGTCAGAAGAGGTTGAGGTTCAAAACAGTTAAAAGGTGATAAGCCACTAAAAGAGAAATGATCTACATCTCATGCCACACGAGGCAAAGGAAATGTCCTTAACTCAGCAAAGAATTGGCTTTCCTGTTCTTCCACTAGTCTGATTCCAAAGTCTGCATGAATGGGGTTTGGTTCTAATCAGCAGCAATTTTTTTTTAAACTTCATCCATGTGCACATTTAGATCATTAGGGAGGGAAATATTTTTTTTCGTGAGTTTGTGGGTGCGTGTTTGTTCCTTGATTGGGGTACCACCACTGACCTTCTAAGCTTCACTACAGGGGAGGTTAGCCTAGAACAGGGAGTTGGCAACTTTTTCCAAGCAAAGAGCCAAACTTCATCAAAATTCCGAATAAGTGGCCAACAAAGAGCCATATAAGAATGTCCAGTTGCATGTCTGAAAATATATAACTTAATATTATTGATAATTCATAGTCTCATAGAACCATAGAACACTAGAACTTAGTGTTCGCGATCGGGGCTTTTTTGCGGAAAACAGTACTGTGCTCTCTACACTGGCCCTTTTGCACAAAATTCTTTCGGAAAAAGATTTTTGCCCGAATGGGAGCAGCATAGTATTTCCGGAAAAGCACTGACAATCTTACATGAGATCGTCAGTGCTTTTCCGGAAATTCAAGCGGCCAGTGTAGACAGCTGGCAAGATTTTCTGGAAAAGCGGCTGATTTTCCGGAAAACCTTGCCAGTCTAGACATAGCCAGGGTGTATTTAGACTACAGGTTTTGTTGACAAAAGTGGACAACAGAAGGCGTTATTGCATCTACACTGTCCTTTGCATCTATACTATCATGTCGACAAAGCGGCTTGCTTTGTCGTCAGAACTGGATGTAGTTTAGATGCTCTTTGTCGACAGAAGCTTTGTCGACAGTATCTGTCGACAAAACTTCTGTCGACAAAAGCCTGTAGTCTAGACGTACCCTTAGAAGAGAAGCGTGAGGGGGGATTTGATAGCAGCCTTCAACTACCTGAAGGGAGGTTCCAAAGAGGATGGAGACAGGCTGTTCTCAATAGTGACAGATGGCAGAACAAGGAGCAGTGGTCTCGAGTTATAGTGGGGGAGGTCTAGGTTGGATATTAGGAAAAGCTATTTCACTAGGAGGGTGGTGAAGCACTGGGATGAGTTCCCTAGGGAGGGGATGGAATCTCCGTCCCTAGAGGTTTTTAAGTCTCGGCTTGACAAAGCCCTGGCCAGGTTGATTTAGTTGGGATTGGTCCTGCCTTGCGCAGGAGACTGGACTTGATGACCTCCTGAGGTCTCTTCCAGCTCTGTTTCTATGATATTTGGCTCGAGAGCCATAGGCTGCTAACCCCAGCCTAGAAGATCACGAGGCTCCATTCTGGCCCTGAGCGCTGTGAATCTATGAGGGGCTGCTCTCTCTCCCTTCAGCTGGAAAGGGGAGAATGTGGCGACGACGGAGGTGGAGACCACGCTGGCGGCGGTGGAGTTCATTCAGGAAGTCAATGTGTACGGGGTGCCGGTCCCAGGTGCGTACCTCAATGATTTCATCTTGACACTGGGGTTCACCGCAGGAGCGTCCTTTTTGGGAGCTGGCTTTTAAAAGCCATTGCATGGTGTGTCTGTCAGGATCTGAGTCTTTCTTTGCGGGTGCGGGGAGGAGAGAAGGCCCTGGGATTAAAAAAGTGTGTGCAAAACATGGAGGACTAGCTCTCGCCACTGCAGAAATCGCGGTGTCATTCAGGCAATGAGGCAGGGTGGCCTGAAAAGCCATCTACGGCTCCTTCTAGGAATGATCAAACCGGAGCCTTCAGCTTCTGGTCGGGGGGGTGGGCAATCATTTTGGAAGGGGAGCCACTTCACAAATTTTGGAAGTGGCCGTGGGCCTACCCGGAAGGGGTGGAGCTTTGGTGGAAGGGGAGGAGCTTCCAGTGGAAGGGGTGGGGCTTTAGATTGAATGGGCGGAGCCTTGAGCGAAAGGGGTGGGGCCTCAGGTTGAGAGCTCCGCTACCGGGAGCGTTGCTTGGCCCGGGTCCCTCCCCTCTGACTTCTGGCCAATGGAAGGGACCTGGAGCAGAGGGGAAGGTGCCGGGGCTGAGCCCCCTCCCAGAGCTGTCTGGGGCTTAGAATTCACACCGCATGGCTGGCAGCTCCTGGCCCTGCTGCCCACCTGTGGCCTGGCAGCCACAAGCTCTTTGAACAGAAGCAGTTGAAAGGGTTCACGCCTCCTGGGCAGCTCCCAGGCAAAGGGCCAGCGGGACCGAGAGCTGCGAGCCCTTTCAGCCGCTCCTATGACAATGGCTCGCGCCTTCCCCAGGGCTCCCAGGCAACTTGCTAAGGGGTCTAGGCAAGCCACATCCGGCCCACTGAGAGGCTAGTGCCCGCCCCTGCGCTAGTCGCTCCTTCACGGGATGTCTGGGCAGCGTGGGCAGAGCTAAGGTGAACCCGTGCCAGCTAATGCCCGTGTGGCGCGTAACACCGTGAAGCACCCCGTGGAGACGCAGCCCGACGTGTTGTGCTCCGTGTTCCAGGGCACGAGGGGAAGGTCGGGATGGCGGCCGTGCGCCTGAAGGAGGGGGTGGACTTTGACGGCGAAAAGCTCTACGCACACGCCAAGGATTTCTTGCCAAACTACGCCATCCCTCGCTTCGTCCGCCTGCAGGTATGAGGCTGCTTGGCTGGCAGTTCAGGTGACACATGGCGGGGGGGGGGAGTGCCCCCAAACTCCAAGGGGGAGAGCAGCAAGGGGGCACAGCAGCCAGCAGGGGGACTAGCAGGTGGGGGGGCGGTCTGTCCCTTGTGGGGGAGGGGGAAAGAGGCAGAGCCTCGGGTAGAGGGGGGTTGTCCTGGCCCTTCCCCGGGCTGGGGGGGTGTCATGTGGCTCCCCTTGTGCCCTTTTACCAGTCACCACTGTGGCAGGGGGACCCCCTACCAGCAACACCATAAGGCCAAAGACACGGGCGTCCTGTCTGTACAGCAAAACAAGGCTGTGCCTTACCCACAGCTGGAGCTGGGCTGGCCCCGCCCCTCCCCTCCCTGCCTCCAGCTGCCCCGCCCCCTGCCTCCAGCTGCCACGGGGGTTCCAGGTTCCAGGGCAGCTGGAAAGGCAGCTCTGGGGAGGTTCAGGCTGGGTCTGCCTCCCTCCTGCTGCTGCTCTTCCCCTCCTCGTGGAGGGCAGGGGAGGGGTGGCTGTTGCGTGTTCGGCATGCTGCTCTTCCCCGTGGTGTGGGCGGGGCCTCAGCAGAGGGGGCGGGGCTGTAGGCAGGGCTAGGGGCCTGCCTAGCCCAGCCTGGGCTGCACCGACTGCCCATGGCTAAAGTTTTGACGCCACTTTGGTTTGTGAAGAAATAAGACTCCAGAAATAACCAGTGTCAGTCTGGTTTACTGCTATCACCCAACCACACCACAAAGGCGCAGTGCACTACCGGTCTGTGGGAAACTATCTCATGCCCTGTTGTAAGCGTAGCAACGGCCATACCAGGTCAGGGACCAATGCCAGGAACTACGGAGGGAACGAACAGAACCGGGACTATTTAGTGAATGATCCAGCCCCGCTTACATTCACCTTACATGGAAAGTGTGTCCCCAAGTTACCCGCCTCAGCTGCATTTTTATACCCCCCTGTTTACGAGTATAAAGAACGGTGAACATCCTCTCAGACTAGATTTAACCCACCAGCACCCTACCTCGGTAACTTGTTCCGGTGGTGGGAGAACGTTTTCTGCTCCAGAGGTCTGCAGACGCTGCTCTACCAGCTGTCGTCTGTCATGAAGACAAGCCCTGAGTAATGTTATTCTCCTCCTCCATGGGGCAAGACCAATGTTCCCTCTAATATTTTCCATGCACGTGCAGATTTTTCCACCCATGTGCGGAATAATTTAATGTGCACCAAGGCATGTGTGAATGTGCACCACCCGTTGAAACAAAACCTAGCTGTGGGGGGGCTCTGCTAATCAGCTAAACAGCATTGGAATCTCTCCTGATCAGTTACAGGGAAATCTGGGGAGCAACTTCACAAGCCGGGCACTATAGTAGACTCTTACCCTTTTGTGTGCTGTGGCCAGTAGAGTGAGCCGATTGGTGCAACCTGTTTTGTGCTTTGTTACACAGGACGAACTGGAGATCACAGGGACGTTCAAGCAGTGCAAAGGGCAGCTAGTGAAGGAAGGCTTCAACCCAGCTCTCATCAAAGACCCCCTGTTCTTCCTGGATGAATCAAAGAAGCGTTTTGCGCCCATGTGCCCTGAGATCTACAGCTCCATCCTGGACAAGAAACTGAAACTCTAACGAAGACGTTAACCGTCCTTGCAAGGAAGCCAGGATGCCCCCAGTTTTTGGTTTCTCAGGATCCATCCGAGGACGATCACGGATCCCTTTTGTTCCTCTCCTTCTGGACTGTCTCCGATTTGTCCACCCATTCAGTGAATAGTTTCAGCCAAATCCCCCCAAATCCAAAATTTCGGAAGGGCGAAAATGATTCTTTGAATGGTGCCACTTTGGAGTGCCTTTCCCAGACCTGAGGCTGTAGCTACACTGCCAGTTCTTTTGGGAAGAAGATATGCAAATTGCGCTCGCATTTGCATGTCTTCTTTTGATTCTTTTTGCGGAAGAAATTTGGCCCCGTGTAGACAGGGCCAAATGTCGGAAAAAAAACCCTCTTTCGCAAGACCCTGTAAACCTTGATTTACGAGGAATAAGGGGTCTTGCAAAAGAGGGCTTTTTCCCCAACATTTGGCCCTATCTACAGGGGCCAAATATCGGAAAATCCTCTTCTGCAAAAAGAATTGGAAGGAAATATGCAAATGCAAGCGCAATTTGCATATTTTCTTCCAAAAAAACCCCCGCAGTGTAGGCATAGCCTGACAGAGATCTGTGTGGCTTGAAAGCTTGTCTCTCACACCAGCAAAAGTTGGTCCAATAAAGATTACCTCGTCTATCTTGTCTCCTCCTTTTGACTTGCTATGTAATGTCACCTTTTTGGATATGCTAGGGTGGTGGACCCCAACGCACCATGGCACCCACCAAGTGACCAGGCCCGGCCCTTTCTTGCGCCCTGAGCATGTGGCGCACGCATGGTGCTGGCCCTGGACACGTGGTGCATCCGTGGCCCCGCCCCCGGACTCCCGGCAGCCCCAAAATGTTGGGTACCACTGTGGTAGGGTATGGCTAGATTGCGGGGGGGAGGGGTCGGGATACCAGAGGTATCCCAAAAAAACTCCACTGCATCCAGGGAACACCATTGCTCTTCCGCTTTTTTTTGTGGAAGAGCAAACACGCTCTTTCGGAAGCCCCTGTAGTCCTCGTTCTACGAGGAAGAAGGGGGCTTTCGAAAGAGAGGTTTTCTCCGACATTTGGCCCAGTCTAGACAGGCCAAATGTCAGAAAAGCCACTTCCAAGAAAAGTATCGGTAAAAGCGATGCAAAATGCGAAGCGCGTTTTGCATCGCTTTTTCCGACAAACAGATGTAGGCTAGACATACCCTTAGGGTACGTCTACACTACAGCACTAATTCGAAGTAACTTAATTCGAATTAGTTAATTCGAACTAAGCTAATTCGAACTAGTGCATCTAGACCTAAAAACTAGTTCGAATTAGCATTTTCTAATTCGAACTAGCATGTCCACATTGACTGGACCCTGAACCGAGGTTAAGGATGGCCGGAAGCAGTGCCGGCAGGGCATCAGATTAGGACTTAGAGAGTGGAGCTGCTGTCTCAGGCTAGCCGAGGGCTGTGCTTAAAGGGACCCGACCCCCACTCCAGACAGACAGTTCACAGGGGTTCCCTTCTCGCTTGTCTAACTCGATGAGGGACAGCAAAGCAGTCCTGTCTTGGAGTGCTCTGAGTACCCACACTCGGCACATCACAGCACTCGGCCATCAGCCAGGCTGCACTTGCCACAGGCTGCCATCTGGGGGGGGGGTGTCAATCGGGGGGCTGCAGGAGAGCTTCCACCCCGAGGAGCCCGCAGAGCCACCCCAGTCCTCCCCATCGGGGGCTCGTACCCCATTCCTCCCTCACCTCCTTCCACTTACCCCTCCCTAGCCCCCCCTTCCTGATGTACAAAATAAAGGACACGTGTGTTCAAAAATAGAAACTCTCTTTATTGAACAGAACTCGGGGAGACTGGGAAAAGGAGGTGGGAGAGGGGAAGAGAGAGGGTGGAAGAGGGGAGGGCAACTAAAATAATCAGGGGTTTGGAACAGGTCCCATATGAAGAGAAGCTAAAGAGACTGGGACTTTTCAGCTTAGAAAAGAGGAGACTGAGGGGGGATATGATAGAGGTCTATAAAAGCATGAGTGGTGTGGAGAGGGTGCATACAGAAAAGTTCTTCGTTAGTTCCCATAATAGAAGGACTAGAGGACACCAGATGAAATTAATGGGTAGCAGGCTTCAAACTAATAACAGAAAGTTCTTCTTCACAAAGCAAATAGTCAACCTGTGGAACTCCTTGCTGCAGGAGGCTGTGAAGGCTAGAACTAGAACAGAGTTTAAAGAGAAGTTAGATAAAGTCCCATGAAGTGATAAAGTGAGATAAAGTCCCATGGTTGGGTCCATGGAGTGATATTAGCCAGGCAGTAGGAATGGTGTCCCTGACCTCTGTTTGTGGAAGGCTGGAGATAGATGTCACGAGACAAATGGCTTGGTCATTGTCTTCGGTCCACCCCCTCAAGGGTACCTAGTGTTGGCCACTGTCGGCAGACAGGCTACTGGGCTAGATGGACCTTTGGTCTGACCCAGTACGGCCATTGTAAGCTCAGGGCTCAGGGTCGGGGGTCTCACTGCACCACCTTGATTTTCATGCAAACCTGCTCCTGGGTGTCCAGGCTGGCAGCTATCCTGCCCTAGATGGCCACTTTCCTGTGTCTAGTGCGGAGGTCGTGGATGTTGGAGGCTTGCCCCCAAACCTGGATGAGGGCCACGATCTCTGCACTAGACCAGGCAGGCGCCCACTTCTTGCGGCTCCGGGCAGGCTCCTAGGAGACACCAGCCTGGAAGAGGCGGAGGGCTGGGTGGCAGCGGGTGGCTGGCTCGAGCTGTGCCAGGTGCAGGGTCTGCTGGCTGGGTGCTGGCAGGCTTGCACCTGGCACGGGCACCGTAGCCAGACCGTGCCCCTTTAATGGCTCCAGGGCCAGGAGGGGGGCAGACAAGTTTCCCTGGTGGTGCCCAGAGTGGCCACCAGGGCAAGCTGGGGAGGGCTAGCCTCCTACTAGTTCGAATTAAGTGGCTACACAGCCCTTAATTCGAACTAGTTAATTCGAACTAGGCCTTAGTCCTCGTAGAATGAGGTTTACCTAGTTCGAATTAAGCGCTCTGCTAGTTCGAATTAAGTTCGAACTAGCGGTTTGCCTGTGTAGCGCCTATCAAAGTTAATTCAAACTAACGTCTGTTAGTTCGAATTAACTTTGTAGTGTAGACATACCCTTAGAGAGTATGTCTGTCTTGCCTGTGTGTGTCTGTGTGATCAAGTATTCCTCCCACCCGGTATGAGCGAGGACCGCCAAATTTGGTCCACACGTAAAGAAGGGCATGGGAAGGGATTGCACTCCATGCTGACTGTGAGAGCCAGGCGCACTCTCTGCAGCCAGCCACAAGACTGGTACAGTGCCACGGGTGCCCCATGGCACGCAAGTGCAGTGAGCCAGGGAGACTGTCTTGGTGTGGCCCACTGAGAGGAAGGAGGGCCCCTGGAGCCATCGCTGTGCCAGAGCGATGGCCGGTATAGCCTTGCCGGCAGAGACCCCTACTGGAAACTAGAGGTAGTGCAGAGGCACATCCCAGGAATGATTTTAGATCTGGGAAAAAAAAAAGGAGAGTTAGGCTATGTCTAGACCAGGGCTACTCAATATGTGGCCCATTTGTTTGCAGCTCGTGGTGCGGCTTGGGTTTACTTGGGGCTCACCACCCGGCTGGCGCCAAAACAAAACAGTAAGTCTGTATAATGGTCTTCTGTTGATATGCATTTTAGTAGTTACATTTCTGGCCTGTCATTGATCATTGAAAGTGCTGCCATATGGGCAGAAATCGGGTAACGGTTGCATTTTATGAATATCAGCAGAACTGACTTAAATGGGGCCTGCGTGTTGTGTTGCCTTAATCTTTGTATTCATGTCAGTGTGAAAGAAGCTAGTTGCATATATGTGCATGTATATTTGTACGTAGATGCAATCCCCACTTAAGTTGCAGCCGTCGGCATGTGCTGTGAGTATCCTTGTGGCCCCCGGGGCTTCCCAAGTTGAGTAGCCCTGGTCTAGACTACTAAGGTAAGTCAGGAAAAGTTCTGCAAATTGTGAATCGCAATTTGTGTGTCTTTTCCCCCTTTTCTATTGAGGTTTTTCCAAAATTTGGCCCATCTACATGGCACCACATTTCAGAAAAACCTGCTCTTTTGACACATCCCTTTTTCCTCATAGAATGAGATTTACAGGGTTGGCGAAGGAGCGCGTTCGGTTTTCCAAAATTGCTTTTCCGGCCGCCTGGTCTAGTGCAGAGATCGTGGACCTCATCCAGGTTTGGGGGGAAGCCTCCAACGTCCACGACCTCCGCACTAGACACAGGAAAGTGGCCGTCTAGGGATACCAGAATAGTATCCCCCACTGTTATATTTACCTGGTGATTGCAGCTCTCATTGGTGGATGAGTGCCATTCCCGGCCAATGGGAGCTGCAGGATGTGTTGTCCCGATCTCACCACTCCCCGACTTTACCAGAACAGTATCCCCAGATTACAGTGTAATAGTATCTTACTGGGTGGTCAACATGAGACAAGAAAGGGCTGTAGAATCCAGTGCAGACAGGCAGGACAAGACCCAATGGGCGGAAGATTAGAAACGAGGCACAAACGTTTTAACGGTGAGTGTGGTTAACCGTTGGGATTGACTCCTGAGAGAAGTGACGTTTCCATGGCTTGATGCCTCCCTGGAAGACGTATTTTAGTGAAACACGAGCTCCTGGGATCAACAGAGGGCAACTGGGTGAAATTCACAGCTCAGTGTTTAACAGCCAGGTCAGATTGGATGATCTAAAGTAGGTTGGGCAACTACCACCCCGTGGACCAGATCTGGTCAGCTCCTGGTATATTTACCTGGCAATCGCAGCTCCCATTGGTCGACGAGTGCCATTCCCGGCCAATGGGAGCTCTAGGAAGTGTTGTCCCGATCTGCTCTGCTCCCTGACTCTCCCATTGGCCAGGAGCGGCAATCCATGGCCAATGGGAGCTGCGACGGCTGGTACCTGCAGATGTGCAAGCAAACGTAATGGCGGCGGCCCACTAGTGGCTAACCCTGACACACCGCCCCTGTGTTATTGCCCATCTAAAGGTTTCTTCTGGCCTCGAAAATCTGTAACGCTGGGAAGAGCGCCCCACACGGGACAGAAACGTGCTGAGAACGAGCCACTGCAGCGGCTCCGAAGAGGGTTAGACTTTTCCTTATGGAAAATTTCAACTTTTTATTGGACAATCACATTTTTTGGAAGGCTGGGACATCGTTCGGGTTTGTGGGGCCGGATGCAGGACTGTTCGACTGGTGCCCCCGTGCCCAACAGCAGATGGGAGGGGGCGGGTGACAGTTTTGTAGTGGAGCGATTTTATCCGCCTCAGCAACGCGGAAATGAAATATCGTGAAAGCCGATGTTATACTGAGGTGCTGCCGACGAACACAGTCAAGTCAGAAGCTGACAGGATGGACCAGGGGTTGTCAAGTGGCTTCATCACCACACAAATGGCTCCTTCATAGGCGTCAGGGCTCACAGGTCGGGCCCACACTTGGCCCCTCAGCCCCCGGGTGGGACCCCCTTCTGCAGGGCGGCAGCCCCTTCTCGGGGAGCCCACTCCTCTCCAGCGGCAGTGAGACAGACCTTCCTCATGCAGCGACCCTCGCTTGGTGGGCCCACTCTCACCTAGGGGGGCCGCCCCTCCGCCTCCGGGACGGTGCCTCTTGGGGCCTCCAGTCACCTGCCTCCTCCGTGAGCCCCTTTGAATCATAGAATCATAGAACTGGAAGAGACCTTAGAAGAGCATCAAGTCCAGCCCCCTGCCCAAGGCAGGACCAATCCCATCTCAATCAACCCGGCCAGGGCTTTGTCAAGCCGAGACTTAAACACCTCTAGGGATGGAGGCTCCTCTACTTCCCTAGGGAACCCATCCCAGTGCTTCACCACCCTCCTAGGGAAATAGTTTTTCCTAATATCCAACCTGGACCTCTCCCACCACAACTTGAGACCATTGCTCCTTCTTCTGCCATCTGTCACTACTGAGAACAGCCTCTCCCCAGTGGCCAATAATCTTTGGATTTTTTGACAAAAGTAAGTTTTTGTGGCATCAGTAGCTCTCTCTAAATTTGCTTTTAGCCAGACCTATTGGGAATACAATGACCGAGCGCTGGTTTGTGTGATTTCATTACAATCGCCACAGAGTTCACTTTTCTTTTACCCTTTGCCTTAGGGTTTACTGAAGTTAGCAGTAGACGTACGCATTTGCAGGTGAAAACGGATAAAGAAGTGTAACAGCTGCCAAATCTTTGCCACTCAGTGTGCTGGGGGTCGGAGATAAACGTGCGTGGGCAATAAAACGGTCCGATCACTCCATCCTCTCGCGTTTCCTGTGCGTTCTTTTCCCGACACACTGGAGGCCAGGGGCTGGTCTTCATCCCATCGAGACAGCCTGCGATTCAGAACGATGATGAGACTGACAATCACTGACCAGCAAGGAGACAAACCAAGACTGAGATGGAACCACAACACCCGGGATGAGTAAGCCGTGTGGATTTGCGCTGTCTGGAGCCAATGTTGGGTGTGTTCACTGGACCAATGCCTCAACAGGGGAGCACTTACTGCTCTCGTTATGTCAGCAAGTGTCCCCGTTGGGACTGGTTGCCAGGCCAGTGATGCTCCATTCAGAACATGTTTTTTCCTTCTCATTTATAGGAAAAGTTCCCCAAGATCAGAGATTCTCCTGGAGCCTACAAGGAGTGGGTGGAATCACAAACAGCCTCAATTCTAGGAAGAACGTCCAAACGCACTGGCCCTTTCTTATTTAGCTCATCAGAGGGTGCCAGCTGTGTTTGGCTGTCGTTCCTAGGAAGGGCTGGGTAAACAGTGGCAGGAACAAGCCCCTGCCTATGAAACCTTGATCTAGGGGAACCTAAGGCCTGGGGTGGATGTGGTCAGTGGCTTGCCTGGATCCGGTCCCCAGCTGAGGCTACTGGGCTCCCCCAAGGTTCTGGTGTACGCGGGATTATGGGGAGCGTCTTTCTCCTTCTCAGTTAGGAGCCACGGCAATGGGGGTTAGTTGGCTTGCTTGCTTCTCACTTGTATGCAGCCTCTGACTGATTTTTGTCTGGGTCTGTCGCCTTCCATCCAGAAAAGGTTCCCCAACCCCTGCCCTAGGGGAAAAAGAGCATTAAACAAAACAACTAACAAACAAACAAAAAAAGAAACAAAAGAAAACAATGACAAAGCCCTGGCTGGGTTGATTTAGTTGAGATTAGTTCTGCCTTGGGCAGGGGGCTGGACTTGATGACCTCCTGCTCTATGATTCTATGAGTTCTTCCTGGAAACCCATCAATGTGCTGGTTCTCTGTCAGCCGACGGTCAGGGCAGTGTGTGTGCGTGTGTGTGTGTGTGTTTGTGTGTGTGTGTGTGTGTTTGTGTGTGTGTGTTATACACCTGAGACTTCAACTGCTGAGATCGGGGTCCCTTGCAGCAGGCAACCTGGAGGAGGTTGACGAGTGCCCCAATTCTGCCAACCGATGGTCAGGGCAGTGAGTGGTGTGTGTGTGTGTATACTATACACCCGAGACTTTAACTGCTGAGACCGGGGTCCCTTGCAGCGGGCAACCTGGAGGAGGTTGACGAGTGCCCCAATTCTGCCAACCGATGGTCAGGGCAGTGAGTGGTGTGTGTGTGTGTGTGTATACTATACACTCGAGACTTTAACTGCTGAGACCGGGGTCCCTTGCAGCGGGCAACCTGGAGGAGGTTGACGAGTGCCCCAATTCTGCCAACCGATGGTCAGGGCAGTGAGTGGTGTGTGTGTGTATACTATACACTCGAGACTTCAACTGCTGAGACCGGGGTCCCTTGCAGCGGGCAACCTGGAGGAGGTTGACGAGTGCCCCAATTCTGCCAACCGATGGTCAGGGCAGTGAGTGGTGTGTGTGTGTATACTATACACTCGAGACTTTAACTGCTGAGGCCGGGGTCCCTTGCAGCGGGCAACCTGGAGGAGGTTGACGAGTGCCCCAATTCTGCCAACCGATGGTCAGGGCAGTGAGTGGTGTGTGTGTGTATACTATACACTCGAGACTTTAACTGCTGAGGCCGGGGTCCCTTGCAGCGGGCAACCTGGAGGAGATTGACGAGTGCCCCAATTCTGCCAACCGATGGTCAGGGCAGTGAGTGGTGTGTGTGTGTATACTATACACCCGAGACTTCAACTGCTGAGACCGGGGTCTCTTGCAGCGGGCAACCTGGAGGAGGTTGACGAGTGCCCCAATTCTGCCAACCGATGGTCAGGGCAGTGAGTGGTGTGTGTGTGTGTGTGTATACTATACACCCGAGACTTTAACTGCTGAGACCGGGGTCCCTTGCAGCGGGCAACCTGGAGGAGGTTGACGAGTGCCCCAATTCTGCCAACCGATGGTCAGGGCAGTGAGTGGTGTGTGTGTGTGTGTGTATACTATACACTCGAGACTTCAACTGCTGAGACCGGGGTCCCTTGCAGCGGGCAACCTGGAGGAGGTTGACGAGTGCCCCAATTCTGCCAACCGATGGTCAGGGCAGTGAGTGGTGTGTGTGTGTGTATACTATACACCCGAGACTTTAACTGCTGAGACCGGGGTCTCTTGCAGCGGGCAACCTGGAGGAGGTTGACGAGTGCCCCAATTCTGCCAACCGATGGTCAGGGCAGTGAGTGGTGTGTGTGTGTATACTATACACTCGAGACTTTAACTGCTGAGGCCGGGGTCCCTTGCAGCGGGCAACCTGGAGGAGGTTGACGAGTGCCCCAATTCTGCCAACCGATGGTCAGGGCAGTGAGTGGTGTGTGTGTGTGTGTGTGTGTGTGTATACTATACACTCGAGACTTCAACTGCTGAGGCCGGGGTCCCTTGCAGCGGGCAACCTGGAGGAGGTTGACGAGTGCCCCAATTCTGCCAACCGATGGTCAGGGCAGTGAGTGGTGTGTGTGTGTATACTATACACTCGAGACTTCAACTGCTGAGGCCGGGGTCCCTTGCAGCGGGCAACCTGGAGGAGGTTGACGAGTGCCCCAATTCTGCCAACCGATGGTCAGGGCAGTGAGTGGTGTGTGTGTGTATACTATACACCCGAGACTTTAACTGCTGAGACCGGGGTCTCTTGCAGCGGGCAACCTGGAGGAGGTTGACGAGTGCCCCAATTCTGCCAACCGATGGTCAGGGCAGTGAGTGGTGTGTGTGTGTGTGTATACTATACACTCGAGACTTCAACTGCTGAGACCGGGGTCCCTTGCAGCGGGCAACCTGGAGGAGGTTGACGAGTGCCCCAATTCTGCCAACCGATGGTCAGGGCAGTGAGTGGTGTGTGTGTGTGTATACTATACACCCGAGACTTTAACTGCTGAGACCGGGGTCTCTTGCAGCGGGCAACCTGGAGGAGGTTGACGAGTGCCCCAATTCTGCCAACCGATGGTCAGGGCAGTGAGTGGTGTGTGTGTGTATACTATACACCCGAGACTTTAACTGCTGAGACCGGGGTCCCTTTATGACCGGCTGAAGTTCTTTTAAAATTGTGCTTGGTTCTATTACAGCAACTGAAGGAGTCAGGTTAAAGCTTAAACAGTTACAGGTTTATTTGAGGAAGCTTATAAATCATGTGGTTGCAATGGCTATTGTTCTATTTCTTAACTGCTGGCAAATATAGAAATGGTTACAAGGAAAATAAAGATAGAAAATAGAAAATAATGGTACCAAATGACAGCTTAATCTTTAAAGAGCTCTATTCTATGCATGCACTAAAACAAAAGGACACATTCAGGTACAATTTTTACCCCTTTCTGCATCACTCGGTCCCAGCGTGTCAGGCCAGGATCGGTCCCTCAATTCCTCGGAAAGACGAAAATACGAGGTGGGCGTCCCCGTGGACCTCGGGAGGTCAAACACCTAACCCGTCCAGCAGGTAAATGGTAGATTGACACTCAAAGTGAGTGTGTGCTGGGCCCATCTTATATACCCATTGGGTCACGTATTTTCTCTTTCTTATCTGTAATGCCAATTGATGCTGGTCTGTCTGCTGTGAGACCAATTCTTACAAGGGAGTTGTGAACTTAATTTACACTTGTAAGAGAGAATTGAGATGATTAAATTGGAAGTACGGAACATTGTTTTCTCAGTGGGAAATTACTCTCCCAGGGACTGTGTGTGTTCGAATCAACATAGGTGCCAGCCTGACACTTCTTGCAGCCTCGAGCTTAGCTTATTTCCTTAATTGTTACTCAGAGTCAGAAACTCGCATATCCTGGTCAAAGCAGATCAAAGCTTAATGGTTATGCTGATCTTCTTATTGTTCCTTCTCTGCTCTGTATACAGACATCTCAGAGGGCAAGCAAGATTGTTTGAGATGGGGGGGGGGCTTTCTGGCTACATTCTCCCCGAAAACCAGACTCCAACGAAGGTTGCCCCCGGAGTACAGGTGCAGTCCTTCACCCCGTATTGGGTAAGACTGTCACTAGCTCACAATGATCGCTGTGTGCAAACACTCAGTGGAACAGGGAGAACGTGAGAAACACGTACAAGTGAGGGGGTCATATGAACGAGAGTCGCTATTTTATCTGGTGAGACAGGAGACAGGAATCATGAAAAGTCACTTTTTGGACGTGCAAACACTCTTGCGGTTGGCTTTTCACTTAACTGATGCCTCAACAGGGGAGCACTTACCCTGCTCAGTGTCCCAGCAAGTGCTCCCGTTGGGGTACCGGGTCAGCGAATGTTCAGTGTGACTCTGGGGGTTCCTCGACTGAGCACTGGGAATGTTCTCAGAAACTAGGGACTCACTTGGAGGTTTCAAGCATCTAAGGGATGGAACCCA
The DNA here is from genome assembly GCF_049634645.1 of Pelodiscus sinensis. Lineage (NCBI taxonomy): Eukaryota > Metazoa > Chordata > Testudines > Trionychidae > Pelodiscus > Pelodiscus sinensis. The sequence goes on from NW_027465849.1 coordinate 2,912,855, forward strand.
CAGCTGAAACCATGGCCAAACAAGGCAGTACTTTCTTATTTAGTGCTCCAGAGGGAGCCAGTTGTGTTTGGAGATTGGTCCTGGGAATTTGGGATGGGGGCGGTGGGAAGTGTGGAGTGGTAGCTGTTGACACATCCAGGACAGTGTTTCTGTAGGAAAAGCATTAGCCTGGACAAACCCAAAGGAGATCTCCACAGGCTTCTAGCAATGGGCTCGTGTTTCACAAGAAACCAGATCCAAGCCACGGGGCACTGCCCCAGCCAGCGACCGGAGGCCGTGGTTTAGACAGGAGGGGTTGGCATTTCCTATGTTGAGGTTGCTGCACACGCAGCCCTAGAAAGCAGGGGCAGTTCTGCATCTAGACAGCCCGCAGCTCCCAATGAAAATGGCATTTGCACAATCTGTAACTGGAGACAAGACAACCAAGAGTGAGAGAGATCCCAGAAACCTACCAATGAGCCTGGTGAATTTCCGCTGTGTGGAGACAGTGCTGGAAGTTTTCACTTGACTGAAGCTTCAACAGGGGAGCACTTACCCCTCTCGATATTCCAGAGTGCTCCCGTTGGGGTGCCAGGCCAGTGAGGGTCCATTGAGATAATTTATATTTTCCTTTGTCACTGATAGGAAAACTTCTAAGAGACTGGAGAAGAGGGGGTTGAATCACGTCAGGAATCAACTTTGGGAAGAACGTCCAAAGACACTGACACTTTCTTTCCTAGCTTCTACACAAGCCAACTGTTATTTTGAAGTTAATTTGAAATACCGGAGGGCTTATTTTGAAATTGGTAAACCTCATCCCACGAGGAATAGCACCAATTTCAAAATTGCTATTTCAAAATAAGCGCCATGTAGACACTTATTTCGATATAGGGGGCCTCCAGCCCTTCCCAGGGTGCCCTGCTGGCCGCCCTGGACACAAGGTAACGTCTGACCTGATGCTCTGCCGGAACCCTAACCAGTTCCGGCTGGCGTTAAATGCAATCCAGTGTCCAATCAATGTGGACGCGCTATTTAGAAATAGCAAAATAGCTTGTTTCAAAATGCATTTTGTGTGTAGATGCGTTATTTCGAAATAAGATATTTTGAAATAACGCTGTAGTGTAGACCTACCAGAAGGAACTGGTGGCAGCCAATCAAACCCTGTGCGGGAAAAACTTTCTCTAGGGAAAATGAACATTACAGCACGCACATACACCCCCTCCTCCCCTTCTCTCCCTCCCCCTCTCTCTCTCTTTTTCTCTCTCTCTCTCTCTCTCTCTCTCTCTCTCTCTCTCTCTCTCTCTCTCACTCTCACTCACACACACACACACACACACACACACACACACACACACAGACACAGACACACAGACACAGAGAGAGGAAAAAAATTGTGCTTGGAAACCCAGCAATGTGCTTGCTTGCTCAAGAAAGCAGATCCACACCAGGCAGCACTACCCTACAGAATGACTGGAGAGTGCAGTGGTTTGGGTGTGATTGGTTGGAAATTCCCCAATGGACGTTGTTAAGCTCTGGGGTACAGGTGCAGTTCTTGTCGCTGTCTGTGTGTAGGACCAGCAGCACGGTGCAATGATCACTGCATGCAAACAGTGGGAGGAAAAAGGAAAGCTGTGAGCAAACACTCGCAAGACAGGAATCGTGAGGGTCACTTTGTGACGTGCAAACACTGCGGCTTGTTTTTCACTTAACCGATGCCTCGACAGGGGAGCCCTTACTCTGCTCAGTGTCCCAGCAAGTGCTCCCTTTGGGGTACCGGGTCAGTGAATGTTCAGTGCGATTCTGTGGGTCCCTCGATTGGGGAATGTTCTCTGAAATCGGGGACCCACTTGGAACTTTGAAGCATCTAACGGATGGGATCCGCTGCTGACCCCATGGCCACACGCAGCAGCACTTTCTTACTTAGCTATCCAGAGCGTGCCAGCTGTGTTGGAGTTTGTTCCTGGAAACTTAACAGGGAAAAGTTTCCACCTGGCACATCCAGGTCAATGTTCTTCTAAGAAAAAACAAGCAGTGTGGTGTGTGGGCCCAAGGCTGTAGCTTTTCGCTTGACCTCGGCCTCAACAGGGGAGCACTTACCATTCTCAATGTCCCAGCAGCAAGCGTTCCCGTTGGGGTGGTGGGTCAGGAATGGTCCATTTGGATGCTTTGGATTTGACGTCTCACTAGTGGGAAAAGTTCCCAGCACTCAAAAGAGCCTGCTGGGGATTGGAGGAACGCCAGAGGTGAATGAATGCCCGGACGTTGTCAGTTACAGAAGGAAGGTGCAAACACTTTTTAATACTGAAAAAGCCCCACCTGCATTTGGCTGGTGTTGCTTGGAAAGGCTGAGGCCATGGTGCCAGCCAGGCTGTCCCTGCATGAAAAGCCAGCCTCTTGGGAGAGAGAAAGTCTGTGCAAAAACAGAACCCAACCCCCCAACATCAGAGCGCTGCATTGAAACCAGATCCATGCCAGGCAGCACTACCCTCCAGGATGGCAGGAGAGCGCAATGGTTTGGATGGGATTGGGTGGAAATTCCCCAATGGAAATTGCTCCTTATTCAGCTCTGGAATCCAGCTGCAGTTCATGCCCTTGTGTTTGTGTAAGACCAGCAGCACTTTGCAACGATCACTGTGTGCAGACAGTCGGGGGAAGGGGGAAGCAGTGAGACAGGAATCGGAAGAGTCACTTTTCTGAGGTGCAAACACAGTTGTTGGTTTTTTCACTTATCTGATGCCTCAACAGGGGAGCCCTTACCCTGCTCAGTGTCCCAGCAAGTGCTCCCGTTGGGGTACCAGGTCAGTGAATGTTCAATGGGATTCTGTGGGTTCCTCTACTGAGCACTGGGAAGTGTTTTCAAGTCAGGGACTCACTTGGAGGTTTAAAGCATCAAAGGGATAGGATGATCGGATCATCTTGCAGATGATACTAAACTGCTCAAGATAGTTAAGACCAAAGCAGACCATGAAGAGCAAAAAAGATCTCACTAATTTAATGTTGATAAATGTAAAGTGATGCACATTGCAAAAAATAATCCCAATTATACATACAATATGACGGGTACTAATTTGGCTACAACTATTCAAGAGAGAGCTCTTGGGAGTCATTAAGGATAATTCTCTGAAAACATCCACGCCATGTGCAGCGGCAGTCAAAAAAGCAAAGAGAATGTTCGGAATCATTAAAAAAGGGATAGAGAATATCTTATTACCTCTCTATAAATCCATGGTACGCCCGTGTAGAATACTGCGTACAGATGTGGTCACCTCATCTCAAAAAAGAGATATTGGCATTGGAAAAGGTTCAGAGAAAGGCAACAAAACAGGAGTAGGGGGCTTGGAACAGGTGCCATATAACGAGAGATTAAAAAAGACTTGGATTTTTCAGCTTAGAAAAGAGGAGACTAAGGGGGGAGAGGCTAGAGCTCTATAAAATCATGAGTGGTGTGGAAAAACCGAATAAGGAAAAGTAATGTACTTCTTCCCGCAATATAAGAACTAAGAGTCACTAAATGAAATAGGTAGCAGGTTTAAAAACAAGCAAAGGGAAGTTTTTCTTCACGTAGCACATGGTCAGCCTATGGAACTCCTTGCCAGAAGATGTTGGGAAGAGCAGGACTTTAACAGGGTTTAAAAAAAAACAAGCTGGGGGACAGGGATAGCTCAGTGGTTTGCGCATTGGCCTGCTAAATCCAGGGTTGTGAGTTCAATCCTTGGGGAGGCTGGTTAGGAATGTGGGGCAAAAATTGTCAGGGATGGTACTTGGTCCTGCTGTGAAGGCAGGGGACTGGACTCAATGACCTGCAAGGTCCCTTCCAGTTCTAGCAGATTCTGAGATAAATTGGCACAGAGGTTCAGTCCATCAATGGCTATTAGCCAGGATGGGTAGGAATGGTGTCTGTGCTCTGTGAAAGGCTGGGTATTGGTGATGGAAGAGGGATTGCTGGATGATTCTCTGTTGTGTTCAGTCCCTCTGGGGCACCTGGTATTGGCCACAGTTGACAGACAGACAGGACCCTGCGCTAGATGGACCTTTGGTCTGACCCTGTCTGGCTGTTCTTATGTTCCGTTCTTATCCACGGCTGAAGGAATGGTCAAACACAGCAGTGCTTTCTGCCTTAGCGCTCCAGAGAGTGCCAGCTGTTCCTGGGAATTTCAGTTGGAGGGGTATGGTAGCTGCCACCCAGACACATCCAAAATTATATTCCTGTAGGAACAGAAAGCATTAGCCTGTGCAAACCTAGAGGATGTGTTCTCCATGGGCACCCAGCCACGCGCCAGCCACGTGCCTGTGGTTCACAAGAAATCAAATCCAAACTAGGCAGCACTACCCTAACCAGTGACCCGGGGCCATGGTCAGGACAGGAGGGGGTGGCATTTCCTATGTTGAGGTTGTTGCACATTCAGCACTAGAGGGCAGGGGCAGTTCTGTATCTAGCCAGCCCGCAGTTCCCAATGAAAATGGCATTGACATGATCAGTGACTGGAGAAGACACAACCAAGAGTGAGTGAGAGCCCCAGAACCTACCAATGAGCCTTGTAGATTTCCGTTTTTGTGGAGAAAATGCTGGAAGTTTTCACTTGACCCGACTCCTCAACAGGGGAGAACTTACCGCTCTCGATATTCCAGCAAGTGCTCCCGTTGGGGTGCCAGGCCAGTGAGATACATTTATATTTTCCTTCTCAATAGGAAAACTTCTTAGAGACTGGAGAAGAGGGGCTTGAATCACGTCAGGAACCAGCTCCGGGAAGAACGTCCAGACACCCTGGCACTTTCTTATTTAGCTCGATAGAGAGGACCGGATGTGTTCGGCTGTGGTTCCTAAGAATCTCTAGGGAAATGGTGGAAGCCAACTAGCACCCGTGTGGGGAAAATTTTCTCTAGGGAAAAAGAACTTTAGAGCATGTGTGCACGCATGCATGCACACGCACGCATGCATGCATGCATGCATACGCACGCACGCACGCACGCGCACGCAGAAAAAGAAATTGTGCTCATAAACCCAGCAGCAATGTGCTTGCTCACTCAAAAAACCAGATCCACACCAGGCCGCACTACCCTACAGAATGAGAGGAGAGCACAGTGGTTTGGACGTGGTTCGTTGGACATTCCCCAGTGGAAATTGTCCATCATTCAACGCTGGGGTACAGGTGCAGTTCTTGTCCTTGTCTGTGTGTAGGACCAGCAGCACGTTGCAATGATTATTGCGTGCAAACAGGCAAAGCAGTGAGCAAACGCTGGAAGGCAGGAATCACGTGAGTCATTGTTTGTGAAGATCAGACACTGTTGCTGGTTTTTCACTTAACCGATGCCTCAACCGGGGAGCACTTACCCCGCTCAGTGTCCCAGCAAGTGCTCCCGTTGGGGGGCCGGGTCAGCGAATGTTCAGTGTGACTCCGTGGGTTCCTCTACTGTCCATCGGGAAATGTTCTCAGAAATCAGAGACTCCCTGGGAGGTCTGAAGCATCTAACGGATGAGATCCACAACTGAAACCATGGCCACACACAGCAGCACTTTCTTATTTAGCTCTCCAGAGAATGCCAGCTGTGTTGGAGATTGTTCCTGGGAATTTCAGTTGGGGGGGGGGGGGGGGGGAATAGTGGCTGCCAGCCAGACACATCCAAGACAATATTCCTGTAGGAAAAGGAACACACTTACAGGTTTGAAGCATCTCTGGGACCCACGGCTGAAACCATGGCCAAACGCAGCAGCACTTTCTGCTCCAGAGCTCCAGAGGGAGCCAGCAGTGCCTGGAGATTGGTCGTGGGAATTTGGAGGGGGCGGGAGGAGGTTGGAGAGGAAGCTGTCGACACATCCAGGTCAGTGTTTCTGTAGGAAAAGCATTAGCCTGGACAAACCCAAAGGAGATCTCCACAGGCTTCTAGCAATGTGCTCATGTTTCACGAGAAACCAGATCCAAGTCAAGGAGCACTGCCCCACACAGCGACCAGGGGCCATGGTCAGGACAAGAGGGGGTGGCATTTCCTATATTGAGGTTGTTGCACATTCAGCACTAGAGGACAGGGGCAGTTCTGTATCTAGACAGCCCGCAGTTCCCAATGAACATGGCCTTTGCATGATCAGTGACTGGAGAAGAGACAACCAAGAGTGAGAGAGATCCCAAATCCTACCAATGAGCCTTGTAGATTTCCACTGTGTGGAGACGATGCTGGAAGATTTCACTTGACCTAATCCTCAACAGGGGAGCACTTACCCCTCTCGATATTCCAGCAAGTGCTCCTGTTGGGGCGCCAGGCCAGTGAGGGTCCATTGAGATAATTTATATTTTCCTTTGTCACTGATAGGAAAACTTCTAAGAGACTGGAGAAGAAGGGGTGGAATCACGTCAGGAATCAACGTTGGGAAGAACGTCCAAAGACACTGGCACTTTCTTATTTAGCTCTTTAGAGAGGGCCGGCTGTGTTCGGCTGTGGTTCCTTAGGAATGTCTAAGGGTATGTCTACACAGCAAAGTTATTTCGAAATAACTTTCCTAGCGTCTACACAAGCCAACTGCTATTTTGAAGTTAATTTGAAATACCGGAGGGCTTATTTTGAAATTGGTAAACCTCATCCCACGAGGAATAGCACCAATTTCAAAATTGCTGTTTCGAAATAAGCACTGTGTAGACGCTTATTTCGATATAGGGGGGCCTCCAGCCCCTTCCAGGGTGCCCTGCTGGCCACCCTGGCCACAAGGTAACTTCTGACCTGATGTCCTGCAGGAACCAGCTGGCGTTAAATGCAATTCCCCGTCCAATCAGTGTGGATGAGCTATTTCAAAATAGCAAAAAGCTTGTTTCAAAAGTGCATTTTGTGTGTAGATGTGTTATTTCAAAATAAGATATTTCAAAATAATGCTGTACTGTAGACCTACCAGAAGGAACTGGTGGCAGCCAATCAAACCCTGTGTGGGAAAAACTTTCTCTAGGGAAAAAGAACATTACAGTGTGCGCACGCGCGCGCGCGCGCGCACACACACACACACACACACACACACACACACACACACACACACACACACACAGAAAAAAAATTGTGCTGGGAAACCCAGCAATGTGCTTGCTTGCTCAAGAAACCAGAACCACACCAGGCAGCACTACCCTACAGAATGACGGGAGAGCTCAGTGGTTTGGATGTGATTGGTTGGACATTCCCCAATGGAAGTTGTTCATCATTCAACACTGGGGTACAGGTGCAGTTCTTGTCCTTGTCTGTGTGTAGGACCAGCAGTGCTTTGATGATTATTACATGCAAACAGGGAAAGCAGTGAGCAAACGCTGGAAGGCAGGAATCATGTGAGTCATTGTTTGCAAAGATCAGTCACGGTTGCTGGTTTTTCACTTAACCGATGCCTCAACCGGGGAGCACTTACCCTGCTCAGTGTCCCAGCAAGTGCTCCCATTGGGGGGCCGGGTCAGCGAATGTTCAGTGTGACTCTGTGGGCTCCTCTGTCCATTGGGAAATGTTCTCAGAAATCAGAGACTCCCTGGGAGGTCTGAAGCATCTAACGGATGAGATCCACAACTGAAACCATGGCCACACACAGCAGCATTCTCTTATTTAGCTCTCTAGAGAATGCCAGCTGTGTTGGAGATTGTTCGTGGGAATTTCAGTTTGGGGGGTGATGGTGGCTGCCAACCAGACACATCCAAGACAATATTCCTGTAGGAAAAGAAACGCACTTACAAGTTTGAAGCATCTCTGGGACCCACGGCTGAAACCATGGCCAAACGCGGCAGCACTTTCTGCTCCAGAGGGAGCCAGCAGTGCCTATATTGAGGTTGTTGCACATTCATCACTAGAGGACAGGGGCAGTTCTGTATCTAGACAGCCCGCAGTTCCCAATGAACATGGCCTTTGCATGATCAGTGACTGGAGAAGAGACAACCAAGAGTGAGAGAGATCCCAAAACCTACCAATGAGCCTTGTAGATTTCCACTGTGTGGAGATGATGCTGGAAGATTTCACTTGACCTAAGCCTCAACGGGGAGCACTTACCCCTCTTGATATTCCAGCAAGTGCTCCTGTTGGGGCGCCAGGCCAGTGAGGGTCCATTCAGATAATTTTTATGTCACTTCTCACTGATAGGAAAAGTTCTTAGAGACTGGAGAGGAAGCGAGGGAGGAATCACGTCAGCAGTCAACTCCGGGAAGAACATCCAAACCCACTGGCACTTTCTTATTTAGCTCTTTAGAGAGGGCCAGCTGTGTTCGGCTGTTCTTCCTAAGAATCTCTAGGGAAATGGTGGCCGCCAACCTGCCCTGGCCTGCGAAAATTTTCTCTAGAGAAAAAGAACCTTAGAATGAAATATACATATGTATTGTGCTTGGAAAGCCAGCCTGTTTTCTCAAGAAACCAGATCCTAACCAGGCTGCACCATCTTGCAGAACAACTCTAGAGTGCAGCGGTTTGAATTGGATTGGTTAGAAATTCACCAAGGGAGTTTGCTAAAATCTGGAGTACAGGTGTCATTCTTATGCCCTGTCCATGGGCAAAATTTCACAATAGAATTCTACTGTTCCAACAGAATTAGTACAATAGATTTACATTAGAATTGAAAAACAATGAAAACAGCAAGGAACTAATGGAGAGTGAGAGAGACAGAGAGAGATACTATTTTGTGCTATCTGGGGAAAATGCTTCACTTAACCTATGCCTAAACACAGAAGCATTTACCTTTGTCACTGCTTCAGCCAAGTGCTACTACTGAAGGTAAAAAAAAGTCAATGAAGGTACATTGTGATGCTGTAGCTCCCTCTAGGTATCACAGGGAAATTCTCTCAGAAATCAGGGACTCACTTGAATATTTGTAGTATCCGATGGCTAGAACCATGTGCCGGCTGCACCCCAGATACAATGTCCAGCACTTGTTAATCTAGTTTTCCTGAAAAGTGCCAGCTGTGTTTGGACCTTGTTCCTGGAAATTTGGTGACAGAAAGAGTGGTTGTCAGCCAGACAAATCAAAGGGCTGCCAACCAGACCAATAAAAATTCAGGAAAACCAAAGCCATAACCTGCTTAAAAAAAGGAGGAGAGTTCTCTATGAACACCTAGAAATCTTATTTGGCTTCTGACCTACCCCCTCCCACCCAATACACACCCATACACTAGACATAATCTCAACAGGAAACCTTAAGGAATGGAGCTAGAAATTTGTTTTTCAAAGCCAGCAAAGAGAAGCCACATAGATAGGAGTTTGCGGTCCAGCTCCAGGCACATGATTCTGCACTTTTTGACATCAACCAGGCTCCAACAAGGACTATTCCAGGTTTGTAGCCTCCCTCTCCCCCCAGTCTGTCCATGAGGCTGGCGACTGGGATATATACTAGAACTGGATATAGTTTAGCTACTGAGCTAAGGAAGAGTATCAGAGAGGTAGCCGTGTTAGTCTGAATCTGCAAAAGCGGCGAGGAGTCCTGTGGCACCTTATAGACTAACCTCAGTGTTGGAACATAAGGGAGGATGAGGCCCACTTCTAGTAGCTGATCTGGAGGTGTGAATAGCAAGAGAGGAGAAGCTGCTTTTGCTGGTTAAGCAGTGTCCTGAAAAACAGCCCCTCCAAAAAAATACACCACGTCTGGACTGAGGAAAGGGAATTTTGGAATCTCAAGGAATCAACTCCAGGAAGAACATCCAAACCCACTGGCACTTTCTTATAGTCATTCAGAAAAGCCCCACCTGTGTTTGGCTGCTATGTCTGGGAATACCCAGGGGGGGGAAAGCATCAGTCTGGGTCATCTCATTCCTCCCAACATGGAGTTTGGCTTGGAAACCCAGCAATGTGGTCCTTCTCTCAGGAAACCGGATCCAAAGCAGGCAGCACTAGCCTCTCGCACTGACAGGAGAGTGCAGCAGTTTGGATGTGACTGGTTGGCATTTTCCCAATGGAAGGTCTTCCTACAACCCTGGAGAACAGCTGCAGTTCTTGTCCTGGTGTTTCTGTAAGACCAGCGTGCCAACAGTTGGAGAGTAAGAGGAAGCAACGAGAAAACGCTTTGCCAGGCAGGAATCAGGACAGTCACTTCCTGGTGAGGTGCAAACACTGTTGTTTTTTCACTTAACCAATGCCACAACAGGGGAGCACTTACCCTGCTCAGTGTCCCAGCAAGGGCTCCCGTTGGGGTGCCGGGTCAGTGATGGTCCATTGAGATATTTGCATTTTCCTTCTTATTTACAGGAAAAGTTCCCCCGTGATCAAAGATTCTCCGGGAGGCTTCAAGGAAGGAGGTGGAATGACAAACGGCATCAACTTGAGGAAGAATGTCCCAACACACATTCGTGCCTTCTTATCTGGTTCTTTCAGAGGGTGCCAGCTGTGTTCAGCTGCGGTTCCTGGTGGCAGCCAACCAGCCCCCTGCCTGGGAAACCTTCCTCTATGGAAAAAGAGCACCGAATAAAAAAAAACCAACCAATGAGAGTTCTGCCTGGAAACCCAACCATGTGCTTGTTCTCTCCAGAACCCAGATACAGACCAGGCAGCGCTACCCTCTAGAGCTGACCAGAGAGTGCAGTGATTTAGGTACAATGGGTGGGAATTTCCCCAGTCTAGATTGCTCATCCTTCAGCCCTGCAACACAAGTGCAGTTCTTCACTCCGTCTTTGGATAAGATACCTGCATTTCACAATGATCAGTGAATTTCAACACAGAGTTGAGAGAAAAGGGAAAACAGCGAGAGAAAAACATTAGAGGGTGGAAGAGGGCGAGAGAAGCTGTGTGGTATAGCACAGACTCCACCACAAAGACAAAGTCCAGATAGAGCAGCACTTTCTTACCGAGTTCCCCAGAGAGTGCCAGTGGTGTTTGGATACTGGTCCTGGGAATTTGGGGGGAGAAATAGTAGCTGCCAGCCAGACCCATCAATGTCCATATTCTTCCAGTAAAAAACAAGCCATAAGCTATGAAACCAAAGGAGGAGTTCTCTATAGAGACCTGGTAATATTCTTGTGACTTGACTTTTTACCAGAGTTGTTGACTCTAGTCGCACGACTTGAACTCGAGTCGGACTTAAGTCACCTAGGTAACTCGATTTGAGACTCGACTCGGGTTCATTGTTTGTGACTTGAGACTTGCTCATTTTGTTAAATCAACTTGGTGAAAAAATTGTCCAAAAATGCCACTATTGTTAGTAACAAACCGCCCACAGCAGCGATCACGGCCCTGCCTCCCAGCTGGACTATTAGCAGTTAACAAGTACGGTAAGTACCATTTATGCTAATAAATGAAAACAGATAGTGATTGTTATTTATCGATATTGATGGCATGTACAAAAGTGACTTGACATTTTTTAAATTAAGACTTGAGACTCGAAAGTGACTTTAGGGACGAGACTCGACTTGAGCCTTGAATTGTAGTGACTTGAGAGTTGCCTTAGACTTGACAATGATGACTTGAAGACAACACTGCTTTTTACCAATGGGAAGACTGAGATTTCAGACAAGGGAAGTGAAAGAGAAAGAGTCTCTTTGTTTTAAAAGGAAACAGAAAAAGGAAATGTCCTACACACAGACACACAATATTCAACTAAAGGACATTCACTGTGGAGAGAGGTGAGCGCCTCTCCTGGCTTTCCTATCCAATGTAGGAAAGACATTTGTCATTCGCTAGTAGGAGCACTAGGAGGATCTCACCAGGGAAACCCACTAATGTGCTTTGGTCTGCATCGATCAGATTCTAACTAGCTGAGAACGATGGCTAAAGATGGAGGGAAACAGACAGCGAACAGGCAGAGAAAGCGTGAACGGAGCAAAGGCAGAAGGAATGGATCTATCCAATGGCTTTCTTTTTGCAGGAGGAGCGTCAATTTATTTTTACCCAGGCCATGCTGCTGATGTTCAAATATCAAGTGTCAGGTCTGCAGAGCACAATTTACCCTGAGTGTGAGTCTCATTCTCCCGGGGTCCAGGTGGGCTGCGGTGTCCCCATGGAAAGCAGCGTCCTGAGGGGCCCAGGCAAAGCAGAGCTTCTGTGGCTGCCTTGTGAATCTCCCAGGGCTGGTGGAGTCTTGGCTGTGCTGTAGCCTCGTCAGCCTCTCTTATAGGCTGGGGCCTCTGCTCGGTGTCTCCTGCCCCCCAAGTCCTCTCTGCCTTTAATCAGAGTGAGTCACCTCGTAGTCTCCATGAACTAGCAGGGAACAATGGCCAGGCAGATCAAAGCAGCCTCAGGCTGAGTTGCTGATGAAATCAACTGATGTTGCAAGTGAACAAAAACCCACAATATTATATTCACGTAAGCCTCATCCTTAGGGACCACAAGATGGGGCTAGAAAACGGATCCTAAAGCCAGTAGAAAAGAGACACCGCATGGAAGAGGGTTTTGGGTCCAGCTCTGGCACAAAACTTGCCAGCTGTCTACATTGGCAGCTTGAATTTGCGCAAGAATACTGACGATCTAATGTAAGATTGTCAGTGTTCTTGCGCAAATATTATGATGCCCTCGCTAAGGGATAAGCACTATTGCGCAAATGCTTTTGCGCAAGAGGTCCAGTGTAGACAGGTAAAAAACTGTTTTGCGCAAAAAAAGCCCCGATGGCGAAAATGGTGATCGGGGCTTTCTTGCGCAAAACCGCGTCTAGATTGGCACGGACGCTTTTCCGCAAAAAGTGGTTTTGTGCAAAAGCGTCCGTGCCATCTAGACGCTTTGTTCCGCAAATGCTTTAATGGAAAACTATTTCTGGAAAATCATGCCAGTCTAGACGCAGCCACAAAGAAGTGCTGTAGCTTTGGGCTTAGGAGACAGTGATGGATTTGTTCACGAGACCCAATGCCTCAACAGGGAAGGACTTACCTATCCCACCAGTCCAGCAAGGGTTCCCGTTGGGGGCTAGGTCAGTGACAGTCAGTTCTGATGGCTGGGATTTGACTTCTCTCCATTACAAAAGGGTCTCTGAAATGAGTCTCTTGCAGGGTAGAAACAGACCGCTCAGGCCTACAGGTGGAAATGGGGGAGGTAGTCTGAGCACTGTCAGCTGGTTTAAGCTGTGTCCTCAAAAACAGCGCCTCAAAAAACCACACCACCTCTGATCTAAGGAGGTGGCATATTGGGATCCTGAAGAGCCGACTCCACAAAGAACATCTAAATGCAGGGAAACTTTTATTGAAAAAGCCCCGTCTGAGTTTGGCTTTTCTCCCTGGGAATGTCTAGGGGAAAAGAGCATTAGTCTGAGTTCTGCTTGGAAACCCAGCCATGTGCTTGTTCTCAAGAAACCAGATCCAAACCAGGCAGCATTACCCTACAGAATGACGGGAGAGCGCAGTGGTTTGGATGTGATTGGTTGGAATTTTCTCAATGGAAGTTGCTCCTCATTCAATTCCGGAGTACAGGTGCAGTTCTCGTCCTTCCCTTCAGTGACACCAGAAGCACTTTGCAACGATCACGGCATGCAAACCGTGCATGGGAAAAGGGAACAGTGAGAAAACACTTGCAAGGCAGGAATCATCCATAACAATCGCTTTTTCTGTTGGGTTTTCACTTAACCGATGCCTCAACAGGGGAGCACTTACCTTGCTCAGTGTCCCAGCAAGTGCTCCCGTTGGGGTGCCGGGTCAGTGAATGGGTTCCTCGGCTTGAGCACTGGGAAATGTTCTCATAAATGAGAATCTCACTTAGAGATAGGAAGCATCTAGGGCGGGGTGGGGAAGCTAAGGCCCGGGGGCCTTGTGGATTTGCGTAATGTGGAGCCAATGCTGGGTATGTTCACTTGCCCAAAGCCTCAACAGGAGACCTCTTACCGCTCTCGATATTCCAGCAAGGGTTCCCGTTGGGACGCCAGGCCAGTGAGATAATCTTTAGTTTCCCAAAGATCAGAGATTCTCCTGTAGCCTTTAAGAAGAGGGGGTTGGATCCCAAACGGCGTCAGTTCCAGAAAGAACGTCCAAACCCACTGGCACTTTCTTATTTAATTCTTCAGAGAGTGCCAGCTGTGTTTGGCCATTGTTCCTAGGAACCTCTAGGGAAATGGTGGCAGCCAACCAGCCCTGGTCTCGGGAAACTTTCTCTAGGGAAAGAGAACATTAGAGTGCAAAAAATAAATTGTGCTGGGAAACCCAGCAATGTGCTTGCTCTCTCCAGAAACCAGATCCACACCAGGCAGCACTACCCTACGGAGTGACGGGAGGGCGCAGTGGTTTGGACGTGGTTGATTGGACATTCCCCAATGGAAGCTGCAACGATCATTCAGCTCTGGAGTACAAGTGAGATTCATTTCCTTGTCTTTGTGTAAGACCAGCAGCACTTTGCAAAGATCATGGCGTACAAATGGCGGGTGGGGAAGGGAAAGCCGTGAGCAAACACTCGGGAGACAGGAATCATGGGAGTCACTTTTTGTGAGGGGCAAACGCTGTTGTTGTTGTTGTTGTTGTTGTTGTTGGTTTTTCACTTACCCGGTGCCTCAACAGGGGAGCACTTACCCTGCTCAGTGTCCCAGCAAGTGCTCCCGTTGGGGGGCCGGGTCAGCGATTGTTCCATGGGGTTCTTGGACTGACCACTGGGAAATGGTCTCAGAAATCAGAATTTCACTTAGAGATGGAAGCATCTAAGGCAGGGCTGGGGAAGCTAAGACCTGGGGACCGAATGTGGCCCCCCGGCTCCTCCCGGCTCTCCTGGATCCAGCCCCTGCGGTTCAGGGCTCCCTGCAGCAATGGGGAGCCTCACAACCCTACGGTGGGGTTGGAGCTCACAACATCGACTAGCATGGCCCCTCCCAGGCTGTGTGAGGGGAGTGTCGTTCTCAGTCAGGGGTCACATCAGTGAGGAGTTTGGGGATTATTTTTGCTCCTTCTTTATGTGTGGCCCCCCACACAGATTTCTGCGGGTCACCCTCCCCTGAGCCAAAAATGTTCCTCACCCCTGATCTAAGGGATCGGATCCACTTCTGCAACCATGGAAAACACAGCAGCAACTTTCTGCCCGAGAGTATCAGTTGTGTTTGGAGATCGTTTCTGGACATTTTTTTAGGGGGAGAAAGGGGAGTGTTTGAGTTAGCTGCAGCAGAGGAGGCTGGGTGCAATTCCCAATGAAAATGGCCTTCACACGATCAGTGACTGGAGAAGAGACAACCAAGAGGGAGACAGATCCCCAAAACAAGCCTGGTGGATTTACGCGATGCTGGGTGTGCTCACTTGACCGAAGCCTCAACAGGGGAGCACTTACCGCTCTCGATATTCCAGCAAGTGCTCCCGTTGGGGCACAAGTCAGTGATGGTCCGTTGAGATCATTTGTATTTTCCCAAGAAGGAGAGATTCTCCTGGAGCCGTTCAGGAGCAGGGCGGGATGCCAAACGGCCTCGATTCTAGGAAGAACATCCAAACGCACGGGCACATTCCTGTTCAGCTCAGAGGGTGCCAGTGTGTTTGGCTGCTGTTCCTAGGAAGGTGACGGCCAACAAGCCCCTACTTAGGAAACCTTCCTGTAGGGGAAAAAGAGCACTAGTCTGTGCCTAAAACCAAGCAACGAGACTTCTGCTTGGAATCCCAGCCATGTGCTTCCAGTCTCCAGCAACCAGATCCAGACCAGGCAGCACTATCCGCTAGGACGGACCGGAGAGTGCCGTGGTTTGGAAGGGGTTGGTGGGAATTTGCTCATCATCCAGCTTGGGGGAACAGGTACAGTTCGCAATGATCAATGAATGTCAAGGGAGAGTTGATAGCAAAAGGAGAACAGTGAGAAAACAGCTGAGGGGGAGAGTCACTGGTCTGTGTGGCTCACAGACTCAACACTGCAGAAGCAATGTTGACAGAGCAGCACTTTCTTCCTGAGTTCTCCAGCTGGTTGGAGACTGGCCCTGAGAATTTGGGGAGAGAAATGGAGGCTTCCAGACAGACAAATCAAAGGTCAATGTTCTTTTAGGAAAAGCAAAACCTATTGAAATCAAAGCAGCAGTTCTCTAGGACCACCCAATAATAGTCTTGGGAAGGTTTTGAGATTTCAGACAGGGGAAGAGAAAAGAGAAAGTGTCTCTTATTTGTGAAGGCAGAAGGTGTCCTGCACAGACACACTAGTATTCAACTAATGGGCATTCACTCGTAGAATCATAGAACCATAGAGCTGGAAGAGACCTCAGGAGGTCATCAAGTCCAGCCCCCTGCTCTAGGCAGGACCAATCCCAACTAAATCAACCCGGCCAGGGCTTTGTCAAGCCGAGACTTAAACACCTCTAGGGATGGAGACTCCACTACTTCCCTAGGGAACCCATCCCAGTGCTTCACCACCCTCCTAGGGAAATAGTTTTTCCTAATATCCAACCTGGACCTCTCCCACCACAACTTGAGACCATTGCTCCTTGTTCTGCCATCTGTCACTACTGAGAACAGCCTCTCTCCAGCCTCTTCGGAACCTCCCTTCAGAAAGTTGAAGGCTGCTATCAAATCTCCCCTCACTCTTCGCTTCTGCAGACTAAACAGACCCAACTCCCTCAGCCTCTCCTCATTGGAGATATGCTCCAGTCCCCTAATCATTTTGGTTGCCCTCCGCTGGACCCTCTCCAATGTGTCCACATCCTTTCTGGAGTGGGGGCCCCAGAACTGGACACAATACTCCAGATGTGGCCTCACCAGAGCCGAATAAAGGGGAATAATGACACGAATTCTCAATGGAGGAATGTTCAGTCCTGATCAACGTGAGCTCTGCTCCTGGTTTCCCTATCCAACGTAGGAAAGGCACATGCCAGGACTAGGAGCACTAGCAGGCAGATCTCACCAGGGAAACCCACCCATGTGCTTTGGTCTGTATCAGCCACATCCTCACCAGGCAGCAGCTTGTAATTGAAAATTATGGATAGAAAGAGGGAGGAAAACAGATCAAGAAAGAGACAGTGAAAGAGCAAAAGGTGCAAAGGCAGAAAGCTGGCTGAAGAGAAAAAAATACAAAGATAGACGGGAGAGATGCGAAGAGGGGAACAAAGCAAATAGGAATTACCAGAGACAAACCACCCCATGGACCATCTACTCTGATCTCCAGCTTCCGGCAGCCCCCAGATAATAAATCTAGCCTGTGGCTGCCTTTTCCCAGGAGGAGCACAAATCAGGCCATGCTGCTGACTATCAAGCGTCCGGTCTGCAGAGCAGCGCAGGACTTACCCTGAGTGCGAGTCTCATGCTCCCTGGAGCCAGGCTGGCGGAGGTGTCTCCGTGAAAAGCAGCGTCCTGTGGGGCGCAGGCAAAGCAGAGTCTCTGAGGCTGCACCCGGTTCCTCCTGGGGCTCGTGTTGTCCTGGCTGTTCTGTAGCCTCGTCAGCCACTCTCATAGGCTGGGTCTCCTGCTCAGCGTCTCCCTCCCAAGTGCCTTCTACGCTTTCATCATCCGAGTGAGTCCCCACATGGACAAGCAGGGAGCAATGGCCAGGCACATCAAAGGAGAGTCAGGCGGAGCTGCTGATGAAGTCGGTGGATGCTGCGAGTGATCAGGAAACACCCCCACAAATTTCACATAGACACAACCTCAGGCCCAGGGAACCTTGCAGGATGGGGCTGGCAAGCTGTTCCCAAACCAGCAAAAACACAAGCCAGGTGGAAGGGAGTTTGAGGCCCTGCTGTGGACAACACCGGACTTTTTCACAGGCTCTAACACAGATAATTCAACCTCTTTGGGGAGGTTTGCTCCTCCCACTCCCTCACCAGCCTGGCCATATCCATGGTAGAACGTGATGTAGTTTTGCTACAGAGCTGAGAAAGCCTTTGAGAGTCCTCAGAGGGGATGTTGGACTGAAGAGGAAACCAAGAGAAAGGCAGAGCCTGAAACAAACAAACAAACAAACAAACAAACAAACAAACAATTGTTCTGGGTTTGGGGTACGTAGATTTGTTCACTAGACCGATGCCTCAACAGGGGAGCACTTACTTTCCTCAATATTCCAGCCAGTGCTCCCGTTGGGGTGCCGGGTCAGCGAATGTTCAGTGGGATTCTGTGGGTCCCTCCACTGTCCATCGGGAAATGTTCTCAGAAACCAGGGACTCGCTTGAAGGTTTGAAGGGGTAGGATCCACTGCTGAAACCATGTCCAAACACGGCAGCACTTCCTTATTTACCTCCCCAGAGCGTGCCAGCGGTGTCTGGAGATTGTTCCTGGATGGTGGAGGGGAATGGGAGCTGCCAGACACATCCAGGTCAATATTCCTGTGGGGAAAGCAAGCAGTGGGCTGTGCAAACCAAGAGGATGTGTTCTCCTGGGGCACCCAGAAATGAGCTTTTGTTGCACAAGAAACCAAATCCAAACCAGGCAGCACTATCCTACCCAGCAACCGGAGGGATGGGCTTGGGACAGGAGGGGTTAGCACTTCCTGTGTGGGGGTTGCTTCACATTCAGCCCTAGAAGCCAGGTGCTGTGTTTCACCAAATCTAGAAAGGCCACAGTTCATAATTGTGCTTGCATTTGATAGTAAGTGGCTGGAGAGGGAGACTAAAAGCTCATGAAATCCTCTGTGTGGAGCCAATGCTGGGTGTGTTCACTTGACCGAAGCCTCAACATGAGACCCCTTACCGCTCGATATTCCAGCAAGGGTTCCCGTTGGGACGCCAGGTCAGTGAGATAATCTTTAGTTTCCCAAAGATCAGAGATTCTCCTGTAGCCTTGAAGAAGAGGGGGTTGGATCACAAACGGCGTCAGTTCCAGAAAGAACATCCAAACCCACTGGCACTTTCTTATTTAATTCTTCAGAGAGTGCCGGCTGTGTTTGGCCATTGTTCCTAGGAACCTCTAGGGAAATGGTGGCAGCCAACCAGCCCTGGTCTCGGGAAACTTTCTCTAGGGAAAGAGAACATTAGAGTGCAAAAAATAAATTGTGCTGGGAAACCCAGCAATGTGCTTGCTCTCTCCAGAAACCAGATCCAAACCAGGTAGCACTATCCTGCAGAATGATCGGAGAGCGCAGTGGTTTGGACGTGGTCGGTTGGAATTTCCCCAATGGAAGTTGCTCCTCATTCAGTTCTGGGGTGCAGGTGCGGTTCTTGTCCTTGTCTGCGTGTAGGACCAGCAGCGCATTGCAATAATCACTGCATGCAAACAGTGGGCGGAAAAGGGAAACACTCACCAGACAGGAATCATGGGAATCACTTTCTGTGCAGTGCAAATGCTGTTGTTGGTTTTATGCTGAACCGGTGCCTCAACAGGGGAGCACTTACCCTGCTCAGTGTCCCAGCAAGTGCTCCCGTTGGGGTACCGGGTCAGCGAATGTTCAGTGCGATTCTGTGGGTCCCTCGACTGAGCACTGGGAGATGTTCTCTGAAATCAGGGACTCACTTGGAGCTTTGAAGCATCTAACGGATGGGATCCGTTGCTGAACCCATGGTTTCACACAGCAGCACTTTCTTACTTAGTTCTCCAGAGCATGCCAGCTGTGTTTGGAGATCGTTCCTGGAAGAGGCAAATGGCGGTTGTTTTTCACTTGACTGATGCCTCAATAGGTAGGGTCTTACCATTCTGAATGTTCCAGCAAGTGCCCCCATTGGGGTGGTACATCAGTGATGGTCCATTTGGATGGGTTGGATTTGTTGTTCCTAGGTAGGGCTGGGTAAATGGTGGCAGGTGATGTGGTCCTGCCTGGGAAAATTTCCTCTAGGGGGAAAAAAAGAGCATTAGTTTGAATAAAACAAAAACCAGACAGGCTGAATGCAGATAAAAGACAGAGCAACAACTTAGAGCGTTATAAGGGGATAGATGTTGGGCCAAAAAAGATGGGGAAGAAAGCTATGGAGAATGGAGACCTCCTGTCTCATCTTTCCTATCTCATGTAGGAAAGCCATTTGTGAGTAGGAGCACTAGAAGGCAGATCTCACCCGGGAAACCCACCAATGTGCTTTGGTCTATATCGACCAGATGCAAACTAGGCAGCAGCTTGTAATTGAAAATGATCACTAACCAGAGGGAGCTAAACAGACAGAGAAACATTAGAAAGAGTGAAAGGAGCAAATGCAGATGGAGAGAAAGAAAATACAGAGAAGAGAGGAGATATATGGGCAGAGAGATGCTGAGATGGTGAACAAGCAAATAGGAATTCCCAGAGAGAAATCACTTCATGGTCCAATCTAGCTTAATATCTAGCTTCCAGTGGCCAGCCTTGGATAATAAATTGATCCTGTGGCTTTCTTTTCCCAGGAGAAGCACCACTATTTTCACCCAGGCCTTGCTGCTATGGTGCAAATAATCGAGAGTCAGGTTTGCAGAGAGGAGCCGGACTTTACCTGAGGGTGAGACTCATACTCCCTGAGTTCCGTTTGGCTGAGATGTCTCCATGAAAAGCAGCATCCTGTGGGATGCAGGCAAAACAGGGAAAGAAAATGGAGACAAAGACACAAGATATAAGGGGCGAGAGGGATGGGGAGCAAACAAAGAGGAATGATCAGACCTGACACAATGGCCAGGGTTTTGTAGTTGAAAGCTGTTGATAAACTGATGGCGCACGAGAGATACAGGGCACGAATGAAAGGAGCAAAGACAGAAGGTTGGATGCAGATAAAAGTCAGAGAAAGAAATAAGTGAGTTGTGAGGGGGGAGATGTTGGGCAAAAATAAGATGGGGAACAAAGCAAATGGGAATTACTGGACCTAAACCACCCTGTGGCCCATCTAGTCTAATTTCCAGCATCCAGGGCCAGCATCAGACCAACAAATCTAGCCGGCAGCTTCCTTTTCCCAGGAGAAGCTGGGGCCCCGATCAGTGTATCCCCACAAGTCCCTGTGCCCTTTTATCAGAATGAGGCACCCCATGAACTAGTAGGGAACAATGGCCAGGCAGATCAAAGCAGCTTCCGGCCAAGCAACTGATGAAATCAGTAGATACAAGTCTCAGCCACAGGGAACCTTCAGGAACGGGGCTGGGAATTTGTTTTCCAAGCCAGCAAATAGCGAAGCCACATGGATGGGAGTTTGGGGTCCAGATGCACAGCTGCAGATTTTCTGCCCTTCACTCCCATGCTCCCCGCCCCGTCCCCACACACACACCTGTAGTCTGGACATGAGGCTGTAGCTTCTGTCCATTCTAGACCTTGAGACATGAATACGTGTTGTGGATTTTTACTTGATGCCTCACCTGGGAAGCACTGACCTTCCTCCCTACTCCAGTGAGTGCTCCCGTTGGGGGCTAGGTCCGTGACCACTTCCCTCCAACACAAAGTCTCTTGAGGGTTAAATGTATAGACCACACAAGCCTGCCTATGGCGAGGGGGAATTGAGTGATGCAGCCAGCTTTAGCTGTGTCCCCAAATGCACCCCCTCTCCTGAAAAGACCTCACCTTTGTTTTGAGGAAGGGGAAAGGTGGAAACCCCCCCCCCCCCATGGAGTCAAATCCTGAGAAAACATCCAAACACTCTGGGACTTTCTTATTTAGTTATTTAAAAAGCCCCACCTGTGTTTTGCTGTTGTTCCTGGGAATGTCCAGAGGGAAGAGCATTAGTCTCCGTAATGCCACCTCAACCCACAGATTTCTGCGTGGAAACTCAGCAATGCGCTTGTTCTCTCCAGAAACCAGATCCAAACCAAGCAGCACTAGCCTCTAGGCCTGACTGGAGAGTGCAGCGGTTTAGAGATGATTGGTGAGAATTTCCTCGGGGGAGATGGTTCATCTTTCCACTCTGGAGTGCAGGGGCAGTGTTTTACCTTGTCTTTGCACAACCATCACTGAATTCCAACTTAGAATCAATAGAAAAGGGACAACAGTGAGGAAAAGAATTGGGGACGGGGAAGAGTCACTGTTTTGTGTAGCACACAGACTCCACCGCAGAAACAAAGTCCAGACAAAGCAGCACTTTCTTATTTAGTTCTCCAGAGAGTGCCAGCTGTGTTTGGATATTGGTCCTGGGAATTCTAGGAAAAACAATCCATAGCCTATTGCAAGCAAAGAGAGTTTTCTATGGACACTCCATAACGTTCTTCTGATTTTGCTTTTTTGTATCAAGAAGGCTGCTGAGATTTCAGAAAGGGAAGAGACAGAAAAAGAGAACTAGTCTCTCATTTTTAAAAAGAAACAAAAGAAAATGTCATGCACATGGACCACAAATATTCAACTAATGGGCATCCACTCGGGATGAAACATTCCTTTCTGGAGAAAGGTGAGCACCTATCTTGGCTTTTCTATCCCATGTAGAAAAGGCATTTGCCAGGACCATTTTGAGTAGAAGGCGGATCTTACCAGGGAAACCCATCAATATGCTTTGGTCTGTGTCCACCATATCCTAACTAGGCAGCAGCTTGTCACTGAAAGCTGTTGCTAAACAGATGGAACAAAACAGACAGGGAAAGAGTGAAATAAGCAAAGGCAGAAAAGTTGGAGAGAAAATACAGAGAAGGGATATATTAGGGGAGATGCTGAGATGGGGAACAAAGCAAACAGCAATTGCCAGACATAACCCAGCTCATGGTACATCCAGTGTAAATTTCCAGCTTACAACGGCCAGCATCAGACAAACCTGTGGAATTTTACGCAGGTCATGCTGCAAAGGTTCAAATATCAAGTGTCAGGGCTGCAGAGCAGAGCAAGACTTACCCTGAGTATGAATCTCATGCTCCCTGGGTCCAGGCTGGCTGAGTCCCCATGAAAAGAAGTATCCTGTGGAGCCCAGGCAAAACAGAGCCTCTGGGGCTACACACTGTGTCTGTCCCACGACTGGTGATGTCCTGGCTGTTCTGCAGCCTCGCCAGCCTCTCTTATAGGCAGGGGACCTGCTCAGTGTCAGGAGCTTCAGGCTGAGCTATTGAGAAAAGTTGATGTTGCAAATGGTCAAGAAATCCACACACACGGAGACAAGTCGCAGCCATGGGGAACCTTCATGAATGGGGCTGGGAATTTTGTTTTCCAAGCCAGCAAAAATAGAAAGCACATGGATGGAAATTTTATGTTCTGCTCTGGGCACACAATACCAGACTAAACCACGCTCCAGTAGGGGCTATTTCAACTCATTGGGGTTTTTAGCTCCTCACCACGCCTCCTCCAGCACCCAGTGTGGCTGTGAGGCTGTAGACTCATGTCCATGTTAGAACTTGAGACATATGAATAATAGTTGAGGGGGATGCTCTATGGAGAGAAGAACATCAAACACATAGGCACTTTCTTATCTAGTTATTAAAGCCCCATCTGTGTTTGGCTGTTGTTCCTGGGAATGTGTAGGTCAGTGTTTCCCAATTTAATTTTGCCATGGAACCCTTTTCATCTTAAAAGAATTTCAGGGAACCCCTAGGAACGCCAGGGTAAAATTTGTCAAATAATTTGTAAAAAAAAAAAAAAGCCCCATTGGAATTGGTCAAGCCAAAAAAAAAAGTGCAAAATAGACTCTTGTCTCTTTAAGAGGGGGTGGGGGGAGTGCCACATTCTCGCAGAACCCTTACTTTCACTTTGTGGAATCTCAGGGTTCCACGGAGCACCAACTGGGAAACACTGGTCCAGGGGAAAAGAGCAATAGTCTGTGAAACCCCCCGTCCACCTCGACTGACAGATCAGAGTTCTACCTGGAAACCCAGCCATGTGCTTGTTCACTCCAGAAACCAGATCCAAACCAGGCAGCACTACCCCCTAGAGCTGACTGGAGAGAGCAGTCGTTTGGATGGGATCGGTTGGAATTTCCCCAGGGGAAGGTGTCCATCACTCAGCACTGCAGTGCGGGTGCAGTTCTTTGCCCTGTCTTTGCATAAGATACCTGCAGTGCACAATCAGTGAATTTCAATGTAGAATTGATGGGAAAGAGAAACTGAGAAAACATTTTAGGCGGGAGAGTCGGTATTTTGTGTAGCTCACAGGTTTCACGGCAGAAACAAAGTCCAGACAAAGCGGCACTTTCTTACCGAGTTCTCCAGAGAGTGCCAACTGTGTTTGGATATTGGCCCTGGCTATCTGCGGGAGGAGGAATGGTGACTGCCAGCCAGACACCTCAATGTGAATGTTCTTGCAGGAAAAGGAAGCCAGAACCTATTGAAACCAAAAGATGGGTTCTCTCTGGACACCCAGTCATGTTCCTGTGCTTTGAGTTACCAATGGGAAGACTTCTGAGATTTCAGAGCAGAAGAGAAAAGAAAAAGAAGAAATCCACATGCCAGGACAGTTTGAGTAGGAGCACTAGAAGGATCTCACCAGGGAAACCCACCAATGTACTTCGGTCTGTCTCAATTGGATCCAAACAAGGCAGCAGCTTGTAATTGAAAACTATTGCCACGCTGATGGACAAAAAGAGGCAGAGACACAGAGTGAAAGGAGTGAAAGGAGCACAGGCAGAAAGGTGAGAGAAAGATACAGAGAAAGAGAAGCTGAAATGGGGAACTAAGCAAATAGGAATTCCCAGACATAAAACCATCCTGTGACCCGTCTAGTCTTATTTCCAGCTTCCAGACCAACAGATCTAGCCCGTGGCTTCCTTTTCCCAGGAGAAACACCAATATTTTTACCCAGATCATGCTGCTGAGGTTAAACTATCAAGCGTCCGGTCTGCAGAGCAGAGCAGGACTTACCCTGAGTGCGAGTCTCATGCTCCCTGAGTCCAGGCCGGCTGAGGTGTCCCCATGAAAAGCAGCGTCCTGTGGAGCCCAGGCAAAGCAGAGCCTCTGAGGCTACACGGTGTCTCTCCTCGGGCTGGTGGGGTCCTAGCTGTGCTGCAGCCTTGCCAGCCTCTCTCATAGGCCCTGCTCAGTGTCTCCTGCTCAAGTCCCCCTCTTGTCTTTAATCACAGTAAGTCACCAGCTGGTCTCCATGGGCTAGCAGGGAACAATCTCTAGGCAGATCAAAGTAGCTTCAGTCTGAGCTGTTGATGAAATCAGTTGATACTTCAAGTGATAAAGAACTCCCCCCCCACACACACACACATACACTTGACCAGTGTTTCTCAACTTTTATAAAGTTCCCCTTTTTCAAAAAAAAAATCATAAGTACCCCCTTTTTTTAAAAAAAAGTTATCAGTGCCCCCAATACGTACAGTTTTCAGACACACACAAATTTTGCAACACATTTGTTTAAACAACTTAATCCTAGCCGGGCGGGCGATGACATTTTGGGGTGTAAAAAGTACAAAACCAACAAAGCGCTGTAAAACTTACAACAAAATTTCAGTTGTCCCCAAATGTCAGTTGTGTTGACGTACGCCCCAGACTTCGAGTACTAGACAGACTGCACTAGACAGACTCAAGGCTCAGACAGGCGGAGCCTTAAGGAATGGGAGTAGGAAGGTTTTCAGAGCCAGCAAAAAGAGATGGGAGTTTGGGGTCCTGCTCTGGACGCACAATCCTGGACATAGTGACATAACCCAGGCTCCCACAGGGGCTGTGGCAGCTCATTTTGAGTTTTTAAGTTACTCCCCCTTCCCCCCCACAACTCCAGTGTGACCAGGAAGCTGTCGCTATCCAGGCTGGTACATGTGAACAGGCATGGTGAGGTTTTGCTGCATGGAGAGAAAGCTGCAGGTTTTCACTTGCCCGATGCCTCCATGGGGAGCACTGACCTTCCTCCATATTCCAGCAAGTGCTCCCATGGGGGGCTGGGTCAGTGATAGAGGAGACCTTACTTCTCTCCAATACAAAAAGTTGTCAGGGTCCCCATAGGCACCCCCTCTCCTGAACACACCTCCCACCTGGTTTGAGGAAGGGGAAATCCCTCATAGGGTCAAATCTAGGAAGAACATCCAAACACAACCAGCACTTTTTTATCTGGTTTGTTTGAAAGCCCCACCCGTGTGTGGCTTTGTTCCTGGGAATGTCTGGGGGTGGGGGAGAGAAGAACTTTTGTCAGTGCAACCCCCACATCCCAAGTGTCAACTCAGTTCTGCCTGGAAACCCAAACATGTGCCTGTTCACTCCAGAAACCAGATCCAAACCAGGCAGCACTAGCCACTTAAAGTCACTGGAGAGTGCAGAGGTTTGGAAATGGTTGGTGGGAATTTCCCCAGTACAAATTGCTCAGCATTCAGCTCTGGAATCCAGGTGCTGTTCTTTACTGTCTCTGGCTAAGACACCCACAGTGCACAATGATCAGTGCATTTCAATGTAGAGTTGGGAGAAAAGGGAGAACAGTGAGAAAAGATTTGGGGGGGAAGGAGTCACTGGTCTGTGACTCCCCAGAAACAAAGTCCAGACAGAGCAGCACTTTCTTACCAAGTTTCCCAGAGAGTGCCAGCTGTGTTTGGAAATTGGTCCTGGGAATTTGGGGGGAGAAATGGTGACTTCCAGCCAGACACATCCGTGTGAATGTTCTAGGAAAAGCAAGAATAAGCTAGGAAACCAATGGAGGATCCTTTACAGACACCTTGTGATTTGACTTCTTGGCAATAGGAAGACTTTTTGAGATTTCAGGCAGGGCAAAGAGAAAGCGAAAGTGAAATAAGAGAATGTGCCTCTTATTCTCAAAGGAAACAGAACTAGAAAATACACACACAGACACAAGTCTTCAAGTAATGGTCATCCACTAAGGGTATGTCTACGCTACATGGCTCCATCGGCAGAGCCATGTAGTGTAGACATACCCTTCCATTCCTCTCCTGGCTCTTCTATCCAATGCAGGAAAGGCATTTGCCAGGACAATTGTGAGTAGGAGCACTAGAAGGATCTCACCAGGGAAACCCACCAATGTGCTTTGGTCTGTAGCAACCAGACCCTAAGTAGGCAGCAGCTTGTAACTGAAAATTATGGCTAAAAATATGGAGCAAAAGAGACTGTGGAAGAGCGAGAAGAGCAAAGGCAGAAAAGGTGGATGGAAAAAAGGAAAATACAGAAATAGTTGAGAAATAAGGGGAGAGCTGCTGAGATGGGCAGAGCAAATAGCAATTACTGGACATCAACCACCCCATGACCCATCTAGTCTATTTTCCAGCATCCAGTGGCCAGCATCAGACCAACAGGTCTAGTCTGTGCCTTCCAGAAAAAAGCCCCAGTATTTTTAGCCAGGTCATGCTGCAAAGGTTCAAATATCAAGTGTCAGCTCTGCAAAGCAGAGCAGGACTTACCCTGAGTGTGAGGCTCACGATCCCGGGGTCCAGGCTGGCAGAGGTGTCTCCATGCAAAGCAGCATCCTGTGGGGCCCAGGCAAAGCAGAGCTGCTGTGGCTGCCCCATGTCTCTCCAGGTCTGGTGAGGTCCTGGCTGTGCTGCAGTCTCCTCAGCCTCTCTTATACTCTGGGGCCTCTGCTCAGGGTGTCCCGCCCAAGTCCCTGTGCCTTTCATCAGCAGAGTGAGTCACCCCATGGAGGAGCAGGGAACAATGGCCAGGCTGATCAAAGGAGACTCAGGCTTGATGAAATCAGCCAAGGGTGCAAGTGATCAGGAAAACCTCATTGACCTCAGACCCAGGGAACCTTATGGGATGGGGCTGGCAACTTGATCCCACAGCCAGGAGAATGAGACACCCCATGGATAGGACTTTGGGGTCCTGCTCTGGGGGCACAATTCTGGACTTTTTGACATCAACCAGGCTCCAACAGGGGCTGTTCCAGCTCAGCAGGTTTTCAGATCCATGCTAGGGCAGAGCAGAGTTTAGCATCTGAGCTGAGGAAGCCTTAGAGAGTCCAGAAAATGTGATGCCCACGGACCATGCACATCTCGGTGTGGGGTTTAGTGTTTATTCATGCCAGTGTGTCTGTATTTCTATTGGTGTGTGTGTGTTTGCCCTACCGCATCCTGTGGGCCTGAGCACATTTCTGTGTAGCAGTTGCACTGGGGTGGAATTTTATTTTGTTTGTTTGTGCATGCGTGTGTGCATGTGTGTGATTAGGGTGTTGTGGTCCTCTTCTGTGTCTGGTGTATAGATTGTGTATGTTTACAGATCAGCCAGCCTGCAACGGCACCACAGCCTAACAGCAGCCTCTTTTCCCCCCATCAAACACTTCACTGGAGTGTTATCTCCCCATTGGTTCCCCTCTTTTCATCGCTGCTGGTTTGGACTAATGCCCATACTCAAAAAAGATGGGGGCTTGTCTGCACTAGGAAATGGGGCTGGTTCGTTTCAAAGAGGGCCTGCTCCTAGAATTCTCTGCTGTTCAGCCATGTTTAAGTCACGTCAACTTACACTCACATCCCTACAGTAATAATCAGGCCAATTTGCCACCGTCCCAGCAGAGACCAGTCTGGGTCAGTAGCTCTTTCATTAGGTTTTTATTCAGCACAGGAAGTTGTCACGTTAGTGGATTTTAAAGATCATTGCGGCACCCATGGGGGAGGGGGTGTTGCTCCAAAAGGCGATACAAAGGGGGCCATGTGAGGTGTCAAATGAAAGTTTGTATTGTACTGATTCTGCGTATGCTATTCATGTACTTGTATGATATCTGCATGTGGAGTTATAAAAATGTACTCTGTGCTCATGCTGGAAGATTCTTTGTCTGAGACAGAGCAAGGAGCAAAGAATGTTCAGCCAGTGACTATGCTAATTAGCAAGGAGACAATGAAGCTCTAAGTGCCAATACACACCTGAGGAATGTGTCTGGATACCTGCAAACCAGCCAGTATCTGATGAACGCTGACGTGGGACACGGGAATAGGTCACTGGGCCATGTGACCTGCTCTGGCCAGGAAGACGCCAGGAGAGGAATATAAATGGCATGTGGCAAACTCCATTTTGTCTTGAATTCTGCTTCTGATCCCAGATGAAGCCTTGCAGGGAACAACGAGCCAGGAAGAACCGTGGACCCATTCTGACATAGGATGGACACCAGAGACTTATAAGACAGCAGTTGTAACATCTCTGCTAAGAGCCTGTGTCGAGAACTGGGTGATTCGATGCATGTCATGTATTCTCCTTAACAACCTTACTCTCGTGCCTTTATTTCTTTTAGTAATAAACCTTTAGATTTTAGATTCTAAAGGATTGGCCCAGAGTGGTCTTGTGTGTAAGATCCAGAGTGTAAATTGACCGGGGATTTGTGGCTGGTTCTTTGGGACTGGAAAGACCCGTTTGGGGTAGGTGAGTTAGGCCCGGGGCTGACTGTGGCACGGGGAGAGCTGGAGTGTCTGAGGGGTTTTGCTTGGGGTGACTGGTTTGTGACCTGTTTGGGAAGGTCTCCAGTCCCGAGTTTGAGCAATTCACCCTGAGCGGACGCCCTCAGCAGTGTCCAGACCTGGCCTGGTCTGTCACAGAAGTAGTTACATGGGCTTCACGGCCTGACATAGCCGACCAGGTCGAAGGGACGTGACACTGAACTGCGGGTTAATGTTAACTCCCTCTCGGCCAGCTCGTTCAGTGACGGGGGAGCAGACTCCAACCTGAGTTAGAAATGGATAGAAATTCAGTTCAGAGCGTAAATGGGGAAGAGTCCAAACTACGACAGCGTAAGGAGAACTCCATCTCACATGCATGCGGCTGAGCCATGGCCTCTTCTGCGTGTCTGGAGGTCATACAGATGTGTGATGAAGAACACCCAATGACAAACAAAGATGCACTTTTCATTCATAGAATTTTTCATTCATAGAATGAAAGAAATCCAGTCAAATGGAAACATGGCAGCCCCCACTCCCACCCTGCTCCTGCCCCCCTCCCTCCCTCCTAGATGCCCCACCCCCAGCCCACTCCTGCCCCCAAACTCCCACACAGACCCAGCTCCAGTGGGCTCCTGGACCCAACCTCCCAGTCAGAGCCCTGGGGTAGGGGGTGGGGGTCTGGTTCAGAGGGTGGGTGCAGGAGCAGGAAGGAGATGTGGGGTCTCAGCGAGAGGGGGTGTCTGAAGGAGACGGGGGTGCAGAGTCCAGGCATGAGAGAGATGAGGGGCACTTACCTGGCTCTCTGCCTCCCACCGCTCCCAGGCACTACCCTCCGCTGCTCCCATTGGCTGTGATTCCGGCCAATGGGAGCAGTGGAGAAAAGCCTCCAGGTGAGCGGTGGGGGAGGCAGAGTGGCAGTCAAAGGAGCCCTCTTCCCCTTCTCCGCAAGCAGGGCTGTAAGGCCCCCCCCCCCCCCCCTTGCATGAGGAAGCCAGTGCACTGCAGCGGGGGAGCAAACCCCAAGCCTGCAGCCCACCTGCAACCACCCACTGGTCCAGCTGGTGCTTGGTCCTGCATGAGGGCAGGGGGCTGGACTCAATGACCTTTCCAGGTCCCTTCCCGTCCTAGCGCTCTAGGCTTATTATAGTGGCATAACTCCCCACACGGACACACTATTCCTGAATAAAAGGGGCTCCAGTCTGGACTAATTACTCCACTTTGCTTTTTTTCCAGACGAGAGGGCCCACAGGGACTCTGGTGCCATCAGAGATCAGTAAGGAATAGTTCTGGGAAAAGCTCCCACGAAGCCCTATCAAGATTCTATGATCTCTGCAGGTCTGCCAGCCCATTGCCTTCCATAGCAAGTAAGCCGATGTGCCTGCTTGAGAGACAGTATGTGTTTGCATATTGGTGTGCGAGGGCATGGCAGTGGGTGGTTGTGTGCATACGGCACCTGGGGCAGTCTGGGGTGAGCAGGGCAGCCTGCCATTAGCATCCTGTACAACATCAAACCATGCCCCATGAATGTCTCTTTTCTAACTGCTTGTGGCTTTTAATCCAGCTGACAGCTGCTCTTCATTATCTGGAGGGGAACAATAGCTCTGACTCTATCCAGCCTTATCAAGGAAGTGTGAAACTGAACTGCTGTTTAATCCACCTCAATGAGGTGTTAACTCTCCCTCAATCAACTCCTTCAATCACTGGGGGGAGGCATCAAATTACCTTCCACCTGGATGCAAGTCTCAGGTTTTAGGTGGAAACTTCTTTTTTCAAGGTGAAAGACAAACAGTAAAGAAACCAGCAATTTCACTGGCTTACTTTATTGAAAATGATAGAGAGATACTGTAGGCAACCTACATGCCATCTCCTGGATGTATAGACCGTTTGCCTATTTGTGACAGAAATGTGACTTGAAAAGAGCGGGGGAGTTTACATGGAAGATCAGCAAGGAAAACACCAAAATAGAAGTGAGAAGTGTGTTTAAAAAGGAAGAGCAGTGGTTTAAAATCTTCCTTAGTGTCTCACCACTCTCCCTAAGGAAATATGAACCTGTTATCAAACCTGGCGGAAAATATGACCAAACTCAAGGCTCCCTTTAAACAGCACTCTCCACCCAGAGACATTCCTAGTTCCCAGATCCTCTCTAGCTAAAAAAAGGGAGTCTATTTTCCACCCACAAGTCATAGAAGCCATTAAGCTTTGTCTCCCTGATTCCTCTACACCAGGGGTGTCCAAACTTTTTTCAAAGAGGGCCAGATATGATGAAGTGAACATGCGTGAGGGCCGACCATTTTGCCTGACATTCTTTGAACCATTAAAATTAAATGCAAATTAACTATTTTATGCAAAGTTTATTGCAAACGGCATACTTTTCATTTCGTCACATGGATGACAAATCTAAACAGGTGTTAAATCACTCTGCCTTTCATATCTGAAGGCCAGATGAAAAAAAAAAATCCAGGAAGCTGAAATATATGTCAGGAACATTGTAAAGTACATTACATATTATTGGTAATAAAGGTTGTCTGTCAACTTTTAAGTTCAAAAAATAGGAACAGGAACATAACACCAAGTATACATGTGGCCTATGTTTACACTGGCCCCTTTTCCGGAAGGGGCATGTTAATTTCAGAGGTCATAATAGGGAAATCCGCGGGGGATTTAAATATCCCCCGCGGCATTTAAATAAAAATGTCCGCCGCTTTTTTCCGGCTTTTAGAAAAGCCGGAAAAGAGCGTCTACACTGGCCCCGATCCTCTGGAAAAAGCACCCTTTTCCGGAGGATCTTATTCCTACTTCAAAGGAATAACTTATTCCTACTTCAAAGGAATAACAAAGTAGGAATCCCACTTTGAAGTAGGAATAAGATCCTCCGGAAAAGGGCGCTTTTTCCGGAGGATCGGGGCCAGTGTAGACGCTCTTTTCAAAGCGGCAGACATTTTTATTTAAATGCCGCGGGGGATATTTAAATCCCCCGTGGATTTCCCTATTACGACCTCTGAAATTAACATGCCCCTTCCGGAAAAGGGGCCAATGTAGACGAGCCCGTTGTGTCCAAATATATTTATAACTGATTTAGACCAACTGACATTAACTGAGATTTTACAATGTATTCATCTCAATACATATGGATTCGTTGGGGGCCATAAAAGATAGATATTGCCAAATTACCAGGGGGGCCGTATTAAACCGGAACACGGGCCGCAATTGGCCCACGGGCCGGACTTTGGACATGCCTGCTCTACACTAACAATACCCCACACTCCATCCAGAGATAGGAACAGAACCCAGCAGTCCTGTCCCCTCATCTCCTTAATCTAACTGCTAGACCCCACTTCCCACTGGCACAGCTGGGAAAAAAACCAGAAGTCATAATGTCAGCTCCTTATTTCTGTCTCCTGGTATCACCCCAAACACACAGCTCCAGGAACACAGTCCAAACCAAGGTGGCTTCTCTTGTTCGGCCAATCAGTAAGTGCAGGTTTCTTTGTCAAGTTCATGGCATTTAGAGTGGGAGTTTGTTTATTTGCATGTCTGCATAGTCGTGAGTGTTTTGTGTGTGTATGTGCCATTGTGTGTCTTTTAGCCCTGGGCTGCACTAGGGTGTTATTCTGAACAGGGGCTGTTCCAGCTCAGCGGATTTTCAGATCCATGCTAGAGCTGAATAGAGTTTAGCATCTGAGCTGAGGAACCCTTAGAGAGTCCAGAAAATGTGATGCCCAGGGACCATGCACATCTCGGTGTGGGGCTTAGTGTCTATTCATGCCAGCGTGTTTTTATTTCTGTCTGTGTGTGATTCTGCCCTACTGCATCCTATGGACCTGAGCACATTTTTGTGTTGCAGTTGCACTGGGGTGTTATTTTGTTTTGGTTGTTTCTGCATGTGTGTGTGTGTGTGTGTGTGTGTGTGTGTGTGTGTGTGTGTGTGTGTGTGTGATTAGGGTTTTGTGGTCCTCTTCTGTGCTTGGTGTATAGATTGTGTTGTGAGCAAGACCTCAGAAGTCATTCTTCCGCTCTACTCTGCGCTGGTTAGGCCTCAGTTGGAGTATTGTGTCCAGTTCTGGGCACCACATTTCAAGAAAGATGTGGAGAAATTGGAGAGGGTCCAGAGAAGAGCAACAAGAATGATGAAAGGTCTAGAGAACATGACCTATGAGGGAAGGCTGAAAGAATTGGGCTTGTTTAGTTTAGAAAAGAGAAGACTGAGGGGGGACATGATAGCCGTTTTCAGGTATCTAAAAG
The DNA here is from genome assembly GCF_049634645.1 of Pelodiscus sinensis. Taxonomy (NCBI): domain Eukaryota; kingdom Metazoa; phylum Chordata; order Testudines; family Trionychidae; genus Pelodiscus; species Pelodiscus sinensis. The sequence goes on from NW_027465849.1 coordinate 2,945,943, forward strand.
GGTGTCATGAGGAGGAGGGAGAAAACTTGTTCATCTTGGCATCTGAGGATAGAACAAGAAGCAATGGGCTTAAACTGCAGCAAAGAAGGTTTAGGTTGGACATTAGAAAAAGTTCCTAACTGTCAGGGTGGTCAAACACTGGAATAAATTGCCCAGGGAGGTTGTGAAATCTCCATCTCTGGAGATATTTAAGAGTAGGTTAGATAAATGTCTATTAAGGATAGTCTAGACAGTATTTGGTCCTGCCATGAGGGCAGGGGGCTGGACTCGATTACCTCTCAAGGTCCCTTCCAGTCCTAGTATTCTATGATTCTGATTGTGCATAAACAACGAGAAGTCCTATGTCACCTTATAGATTAACAGATTTATTGGAGCCTAAACTTTCGTGAGCAAAGACCCACTTCATCAGATACTTGTATAGATGGTGTACGTTTACAGATCAGCCAGCCTGCAACGGCACCACAGCCTAACAGCAGCCTCTTCCCCCCATCAAACACTTCACCGGGGTGTTAACTCCCCACCAGTTCCCCCCTTTCCATCGCGGATGGTTTGACTAACGTCCATACTTGAAAAAGACGGGGGCTTGTCTGCACTAGGAAATGGGGCTGGTTCTTTTCAAAGAGGGCCTGCTCCCAGAATCCTCTGCAGTTCAGCCATGTTTAAGTCATGTCAACTTCCACTCACATCTCTTCAGTAATAAACAATTTGCCACCATCCCAGCATAGACCCGTCTGGGTCAGTATCTCTCCCTTTAGGTCTTTATTCAGCACAGGAAGTAGCCGCCTGGTCTTCCCGGCCTGACACAGCCAGCCAGGTCGAAGGGACGTGATGTTGAACTGCTGGTTAACAATGGGGTGTTAACTCCCTCTCAGCCAGCTCATTCAGTCCCGGGGGAGCGGACTCCAACCTGTGTCAGAAACGGATAAAAACTCAGTTTAGAGCTGAAAAGGGGAAGAGTCCGAACTGCGAAGGCGTAAGCGGCTTTCCTGCAGGTGTGTGACAAACGACAAAGAAAGGTGCCCTTTGCATTGAGGTAGTTTTCTACCACATCATAATCAACGGGATCCAGTCAAATGCAAACACGGCAGATCCTGTATTTATAGATATGTTTAATCACGACAGAAACAGAACTTCAATATTCGCTAGCTCCGTGGATCTCCAAGTGTGATCTGCAGACCACTACCTGTCCGTGGCCATCTTGCAGCTGGGCCACGGGCTCAGGGCACGTCCGTCCTGCAGCGGTGAGCTTGTACGGGTGCTCCTGCTCCCACTCCCTCTGCTCCTGAACTTTCCCTCCCTTCTAAACCCCCCACCCCCAGCCCACTCCTGCACCCAAACTCTTACCCAGACCCCCACTCTCCAGCGCGCTCCTGAACCCAACCTCCGGATCAGAGCCTGGGGGGGGGGGTGGAGGAGTCTGGCTGAGAGGTTGGGGGCTGAAGCAGGGTGGGGATGGGAGCGTATGGCTGGAAGGCTGGGTGCAGGCGTGAGCTGAGGGTGGGGGGTCTGGGCGGAAGGTTGGGTGCAGGTGAGGATGTGAGGTCTGGGCAAGAGGGAGGGAGCAGGAGCAGGAAGCGGGTGTGGGGGTCTCCGTGGGAGGGGGTGTCTGAGGGAGACAGGAGTGCAGGGTCCAGGCATGAGGCGGCTAGGGGGCACTTACCTGGCTCTGTCCCTCCCACTGCTCCCAGGTACTGCCCTCTGCTACTCCCATTGGCTGTGATTCCAGCCAATGGGAACAGCGGGGAAAAGCCTCCAGGTGAGCAGTGGGGGAGGGGGAATGGCAGTGCATGGAGCCCGCTTCCCCCCCCCCACACACACACACACAAGCTAGATCTGGCCTGTGAGGCCCCACTTCCTGCAGTGGGAACCCCATGCCTGCAGCCCACCTGCCACCCAGTTGCAGACCACCCACTGATTTAGCTGGTGCTCGGTCCTGCATGAGGGCAGGGGGCTGGACTCGATGACTTCTCCAGGTCCCTTCCAGTTCTAGTGCTCTAGGCTTATTATAGTGTCGTAACTCCCCACACGGACACACTATTCCTGAATAAAATGGGCTCCAGTCTGGACTAATTACTCCGCTTTGCTTTTTTTCCAGACGAGACGGCCCACAGGGACTCTGGTGCCATCAAAGATCGGTAAGGAATAATTCTGGGCAAAGTTCCCACAGACCCCTATCAGGATTATATAACCTGTGCAGGTCTGCCAGCCTATTGCCTTACATAGCAAGTAAACTGGTGTGCCTGCCTAAGAGACTGTATGGCTACGTCTACACTGGCACCCTTTTCCGGAAATGCTTAAAACGGAAAACTTTTCTGTTATAAGCATTTTCGGAAAAAGCGCATCTACATTGGCAGCCTTCCATTAGCTTCCTGTCTGGACTGGTACAAAATCAAACCAGGCCCCATGAATGTCTCTTTTCTAACTGCTTGTGGCTTTTAATCCACAGAAGCAGCTGACAACTGCTCTTCATTATCTGGAGGGGAACAATAGCTCTGACTCTATACAGCCTTTTCAAGGGAGTGTGAAACTGAATTAATCCACCTCAATGGGGTGTTAACTCTCCCTCAGTCAGCTCCTTCAATCATTGGAGGAAGGCATCAAATCCACCCTACAGCTGGATGCAAATTTCATTCACACCATTCCTTCAAACAAAGGCTTTTCTCTGCAGATTAGGCTTCAGGTGGAAACTTGTTTTTTCAAGGTGAAAGCCAAACAGCAAAGAAAAGAGCAATTTCACCAGCTCACTTTATTGAAAATGAGAAAGAGATACAGTAATGAAGCTACATGCCAACTCCATTTGCCTATTTGTGACAGAAACAGGGCTTGAGAAGAGTTGGGAGTTTACATGGAAGATCAGCAAGAAACCACCAAAATAGAAGTGAGAAGTGTGTTTAAAAAGGAAAAGCAGTGCTTTAAAATCTTCCTGTTAATCTCTCACCACTGTCCCTAAGCAAATATGAACCAGTTATCAAACCTGGCAGAAAATATGACCAATGCATTTGCCTCCCAGACTCAACGCTCCCATTGAACACCCCTAAACATGAGTCAACAGTGTGATGCTGTTGCAAAAAAAAGCAAACACCCTTCTGGGATGCATTAGCAGGGGTGTTGTGGGCATGACACAAGAAGCCATTCTTCTCTCTCTTCTGTGCTGATTAGGCCTTAACTGGAGGATTGTGTCCAGTTCTGAGCACCACATTTCAGGAATCATGTGGACAAATTGGTAAAAGTCCAGAGAAGAACAAGAAAAAGGATGAAAGTTCTCAAAAACACAGCCTGTGTGGGAAGACTGAAAAAACTGGTTTTGTTTAGTCTAGGGAAGAGGAGACAGAGAGAAGATGTGGTAACAGTTTTCAAGTATGTAAAAGGCTGTTTCAAGGAGGGAGAAAAGCTTCACATTAACCTTAATTCTTACCTCTGAGGATAGGCCAGGAAGCAATGGCCTTAAATTGCAGCAAGGGAGGTTATGAGGGGGGATATGATAGAGCATATAAAATCATGAGTGGTGTGGAGAGGGAGGATAAAGAAAAGTTATTTATTAGTTCCCATAATAGAAGAACTAGAGGACACCAAATGAAATTAATGGGTGTCAGGTTTAAAACTAATAAAAGAAAGTTCTTCTTCACAAAGCAAATAGTCAACCTGTGGAACTCCTTGCCAGAGGAGGCTGTGAAGGCTAGGACTATAACAGAGTTTAAAGAGAAGCTAGATAATTTCCTGGAGGTTAGGTCCATAAAAGGCTATTAGCTAGGGGATAGAATTGGTGTCCCTGGACTCTATTTATCAGAGGCTGGGGAGGGATGGCAGGAGACAAATCGCTTGATCATTGTCTTCGGTCCACCCTCTCTGGGGCACCTGGTGCTGGCCACTGTCGGCCGACAGGCTACTGGGCTAGATGGACCTTTGGTCTGACCCAGTATGGCCGTTCTTATGTTCTTATGAGGTTGAGATTGGACATTAGGAATAACTTCCTATCTGTCAGGGTGGAATAAATTGCCTAGGGAGGTTGTGGAATCTCCCTCACTGGAGATATTTAAGAGCTGGTTGGACGGACACTTGTCAGGGTTGGTCTAGAAGCCGATATTACTTAGCCCCACCTTGAGTGCAGGCAATTAGACTCGAACGATCTCTCAGGGTCCTTCCAGTTCTATGACTCTGTTACTTTAGTGACAAGGAGACAAGGAGACCTGTAGCACCTTGTGGACCAACAGATGTATTGGAGCATAAGCTTTCGTGGGCAAAGACCCACTTCGTCAGATGCATGTCATCTGACAAAGTGGGTCTTTGCCCACGAAAGCTTATGCTCCAATACATGTTAGTCTATAAGGTGCTACAGGACCCCTTGTCGCTTTTGCAGATCCAGACTAACACGGCTACCCCTCTGACATTCTGTTACTTTAGTTTCAAGGGTGAATTTGCTCCAGGAACGGTATCCAAACAGGGCAGCCCTTTCAGATTTGGCCACCTAGGTGTGTGTTTGTGTCTGAGTATTTGGATGCTGTTGAATGGCGATGGGAGGCAGGAACGCCTCTCTGAAGTCTGTGCGTTTGTATACGAAGAGCTCTAGGCTCTTTGGACATGAATTGTGCCAGCCTTTGTTGGCCTTGTGTTTTTGTGGTGGAGGATATGGGTGTGTTTGTGTTACTCTTTGTTTTTACATGTGGGAGGGCCAGATTCTGTGTGGGTTTCACTGTGTACTTGTGTGTGAGCGTAGGGTTGAGTGTGGTTGCATGGATATAATTCCTGGGGATCTCTGGGGGGAACACAGCTGCCCGATATCTGCTTCCAATTTTTTCCAGCTCCTCTGGGGTCTTCACTCATCAGAGGCAATTATCCAAGGCTCTTCAGTAATTGCAAGGGAGTAATAGCTTGTGTCTCTCAAGCCATATCCAGAGAGTATGAAACTGACCTGAAGTCTACTTCAGGAGGGCGTTAAGTCCCTCAAAGCCAGCTTCTCCAGGCTCCTGGCTGGTGGATTCTCATCCACACTAGAACTGGTAACAGCGAGAACCCCCAGTGGGATGACACCGGGATGGATCCGTTTCCACAGCACAATTCTGCCCCCAAATCATTCCTGTTTATAGAGGTTTCATGTCGAAATATTCATGAATCAGTGTGGGAAATAGGTGAACTCCAAATGCCAAAAAAAAACCCACCAGCAGTTTGCACTGACTTACTTTTCTAAATTAAAAAACAACTGGTCTGGTAGCACTTTACAGACTAACAAAACATTGCGATGGTATCATGAGCTGTCGTGGGCACAGCCCACTTCTGTGCTATCAGACCATTCGTTGTTTTTTAAGTTTATCCTGTACAGACTAACTCAGCTACCCCCTGAAGTTACTTTTCTAAATTAGGATAAACAACCCTCTTTTTACCTAAAATGAAATACAGGCCAACTCACAGGCTACGTCTACACTGGCAAGATTTTCCGAAAATGCTTTTAACTGAAAAGTTTTCCGTTAAAAGCATTTTCGGAAAAGCATCCGTGGCCAATCTAGACGCGGTTTTCCTCAAAAAAGCCCCGATCGCCATTTTCGCTGTACTATGCCCGAACAGGAGCAGCATAGTATTTCCGGAAAAGCACTGACGATCTTACATGAGCTCGTCAGTGCTTTTCCAGAAATTCAAGCGGCCAGTGTAGACAGCTGGCAAGTTTTTCCACAAAATCAGATGATTTTGCAGAAAAACTTGCCAGTCTAGACACAGCCACAGTGTGTTAGCTTCTGTATGTATAACGGATGATTTATGACATAAACGGAACTTGAAAAACCTTGTGAATTTTAGGTACAGCAATGAAACTCCCTTAAAATTGGGGATGGGTGCTAAAAATAATAACAACATTTAAAATCTTGCACTGAATGTCTCACCCCACTAAATCTACAGAAATATTACGGGTTATTTGGCTTTGCAGAAATCTCACCTATTAATTCCATAGGAGCTGGCTCTGTATATATTATCATCCCTCTATTTTCCCATGGAAAACTGTGGCCCAGAGAAGGAAAATAACCTGCCTGAAGTCCCAGAGGGGCACAGTGTAACCTTGGAGTCAGGAGTCCACGCCCTACGCTGTATAGTCCTCCAAAACCAGGACCAGAACCCAGGATTCTCAATATCTAGCTGACAGCCGCTATCCAGGAGAACATTCCTGTTGTCAGGCCTGGAGCCAGATTTGTCCAATGTCTTAATTAACGAGCTGGATGTGGGGATGGATTGCACCGTCCTCTAGCTTGTGTGGGACACTAAGCTAGGGGGAGAGGTAGATATGCTGGAGGGCACGGAGAGGGTCCAGAGTGACCTGGACAAATTGGAAGATTGGACCAAAAGAAATCTGATGAGGTTCATCAAGGACAAGTGCAGAGTCCTGCCCTTGGGACGGAAGAATCCCAAGCATTGTTACAGGCTGGGGAAAGACTGGCTAAGTAGCAGTTCAGCAGAAAAGGACCTGGGCATTCCAGTGGATGGAAAACTGCATATGAGTCAACAGTGTGCCCTTGCAGCCAAGAAGGCTAATGGCATATTGAGGTGTACCAGGAGGAGCATTGCCAGCCGATCCCCTTTATTCGGCTCTGGTGAGGCCACATCTGGAGTGTTGTGTCCAGTTCTGGGCCCCCCACTACAGGAAGGATGCGGACGTATTGGGGAGGGTCCAGCGGAGGACAATGAAAATTATTCAGGGGCTGGAGCGCAGTAGGGGAGACTGAGGGATTTGGGCGCGTTCAGCCTGCAGAAGAGAAGAGTGTGTGACGAGCGGGAGAATTGGATTGGAGCCTTCACAGGCCTGAACGCAGGTATTTCTCCCCTGTCTGCCCCTACAGCCCAGTCCCACCCCTGGCCTTGCTCCAGGGGGTGAAGGGTGGAAAATCAGCCTCGGCCTTCCTCCGGCCGGCCAGAGCATGGTGGAGGGAGGTTTGGACAATGCGCTTACACTTGCTTGCAGGACCATGGCGGCCAGGGACGTCACATCCTTCACACACTCCCTGCATATGGGCTCCCTCAAACGGGTTCCAAAGAGGCTGGAGAGAGGCTGTTCTCAGTAGTGACAGATGGCAGAACAAGGAGCAATGGTCTCAAGTTGTGGTGGGAGAGGTCCAGGTTGGATATTAGGAAAAACTCTTTCCCTAGGCGGGCGGAGAAGTTCCCTAGGGAGGGTGAAATTTCCATCCCTAGAGGTTTCAAAGACCCAGTCTGACAAAGCCCCAGCTGGGATGATTTAGGTGGGCTTGGTTTGGCTTTGAGCAGGGGGTTGGGTTAGGTCCCCTCCTGAGGTCTCTTCTAAACTTCATCTTCTAGGATTCCTACGTGCCAGCCTCCCAGAAGACCTCCCCCCACCCACAGAGAGGCATAGAATCCAGGAGTCCTGGCTGCCAGTATCTAGCCGCTAAGCCCGGATGGAACCCAAGGGCTAAACTCGAAATAAGCGACGCAACAGGAGTGACGCTAATTGTGCCGCTTGAGTCGAACGAGCCGATTTCGAAATTGGGCGCGTCTGCACAGCCCTCTTCCCCCGACTTCCCTTCCGCCTCGCACGCTGAGGGTGACAGACGTCGGCGTAAGAAGCCCGTCATTTGGAACGGGTCTCGAAATCACAGGCTTGCTGTGAGGAGGTGCACTCGGTTATTTCGCAAAAACGGACGTTCCTCCGAAATAACGCTGCCGTGGAGACGTACCCCAAGAGCCCTCCTGACGACTCCGATTCCTGGTCTCCTGGTATCCCCCCTCCATCCCCTGTGCCAAGTGCGGTCTGCGGAGCGTTAGCGGCATGAGCCCCCCGCTGCTCCCCACGAGGCTGGAGCCCCGGGTTCCCAGTGTGGGGGGGGGCAGAGTGGGAGCCTCGCAGGCTGGATCTGGCTGATGTGGACAGGAAACAGCTTCGCAAGCTGCCCCTCCCCCTCGCCCCAACCGTGGGAATGGGCAGTGCAGGAAATCGCTCGCCTGGAGGTTTTCTCTGCTGCTCCCATTGGCTGGAACCATGGCCAATGGGAGCAGCGAGAGTCACAGAGCCAGATAAGCACCCTCCATCCTCCTCATGCCCAAACCCCGTGCCTCTACCCCACTCCTGCCCCCTCCCTCTTGCCGATACCCTGCTCCTGCACCCTCCCTCCCAGCCAGACCCTCTCCTCCCTCCCCAACCCCACTCCTGCACCCTCCCTCCCAGCCAGACCCTCTCCTCCCTCCCCAACCCCACTCCTGCACCTTCCCTCCCAGCCAGACCCTCTCCTCCCTCCCCAACCCCACTCCTGCACCCTCCCTCCCAGCCAGACCCGCTCCTCCCTCCCCAACCCCACTCCTTTCCCCTTACCAATACCCACTCCTGCACCTTCCCTCCCAGCCAGACCCTCTCCTCCCTCCCCAACCCCACTCCTGCACCCTCCCTCCCAGCCAGACCCGCTCCTCCCTCCCCAACCCCACTCCTTTCCCCTTGCCAATACCCCACTCCTGCACCTTCCCTCCCTGCCAGACCCTCTCCTCCCTCCCCAACCCCACTCCTTTCCCCTTGCCAATACCCCACTCCTGCACCTTCCCTCCCAGCCAGACCCTCTCCTCCCTCCCCAACCCCACTCCTTTCCCCTTGCCAATACCCCACTCCTGCACCTTCCCTCCCAGCCAGACCCTCTCCTCCCTCCCCAACCCCACTCCTTTCCCCTTGCCAATACCCCACTCCTGCACCTTCCCTCCCAGCCAGACCCTCTCCTCCCTCCCCAACCCCACTCCTTTCCCCTTACCAATACCCCACTCCTGCACCTTCCCTCCTAGCCAGACCCTCTCCTCCCTCCCCAACCCCACTCCTTTCCCCTTACCAATACCCCACTCCTGCACCCTCCCTCCTTGCCAGACCCTAGCTTCCCACCCACCCCACCCCACCCCTTTACCCTATTGATACCCCACTCCTGCACTTTCCCTTCTGGCCAGACACCCCTCCCCTCACACACACACATACACACACACATACACACACCTCCATCCCCTCCTGCATCCATTTTGTCATCACGGGTGGTTGGCTGGTGGGCTGCAGAAAGGTCTGTGTTGAGCAGGGTGGGTCGCAGGCCAAAACGTTTGAGAACCCCTGCCCTATACCTGTGAGTCTGATCAGTTTTGAGACGTGTTACAGTGTGTCTGTGGAGAAATATGAATGGGGAGCCCAAACGAGAGCCAAGTTCCTGGGATACACAAAGCGAAGGGCTCAAGAGAAATTCCAGCTGTTTATACCCATAAATTCCACCTTTTTAGTTACAGGTTGTGATTTTTAAGATAGATTAGTGTCCACAGCCGTTCTGGGGCTAGTTCCTGTCAATATCTTCCTCAGTGATTCAGCTAATGGCCTAGAGAAGATACTTGTAAGGCTTTCGGACCATACCTAGGTGGGAAGAGCTTCAAGAACTTTGGAGAACAGAAGCAATGTTAAAAATGATCTGGAAAAACTTGAGCCCATGTGTTTGTTGTATGAGTGCAGGGCTGTGTGTGGTGGTTGGACTATAATCCCTGGAGCTCTCTGGGGTGAGCAGCTGGACATGTGCTCTCTATCTGTAGGGGTACAAAATCTGTGAGTAAGCAAAGCCCTAATGAGTGGTTTTTTTCAACCTCTCCTGGGGAGTTTACATCATCAGAGACAGTTATTTGGCCTGCAGCCTGATCAAAAGAGTGTGAAGACTTTAATCCACCTCAATAGGGTGTTAACTCCCTCCTCCACCTGCCCGTCTAGTCTTCAATCACCTCTGCAGGGACTCCAAGGGATGTTAGAATTTGATGCAATGTAGAGACTGGAACATGGAAGAGCGTTTAAGATTTCAAAATGGGATTGCACAAATCCAACCACATCTCAGGCACACCATGGCGAAGCCAAAGACTTTCCAGTCTAGGGAAGGTTTCGGATACAAACATCCTCCTCTGTTTTTTTTCCCAAGGTAGATGCCAAATACCCTATAAACTGGCATCTTTTACTGACTGACTTGACTGGGGAAAAGAGAAAGGACACTATTTTTGCTTAGAAATACAGATCACATCCTACACAACAGAGCCAAATCATTAGATTGTAACATACACACAACTTGAAAATCACTGGGATTTTAAAGGCCAGAGCAGGAAAGAAATAAGATCGGCCAGACTGGGTCAGATCAAAGTTCCATCCAGCCTAGTGTCCTGTCTGCCCACAGTGGCCAGAGGGGGGTAATCCTCAAGTGATCCCTCCCCTGTCACCCACCTCTAGAGAAACAGAGGCTATGGACACCATTTTATCCATCCCGGCTAATAGCCATTGATGGACCTTAACCTCCAGGAAACTATCTAGCTCTTTTTTGAACCCTCTTAAAATCCTAGCCTTCACCACATCCTTTGGCAAGGAGTTCCACAGGTTGACTGTGTGCTGAGTGAAGAAAAAAAGAAACAACCCAAAGAAAGAGAGGGGTGTGTGTGAAATATCAACACAATCTCACCAATTATCCCTGCAGAACTATTCACTGATTATTAAACCTGGAAGATGCCAGACCTATTAATTTTCAGATGAGGTTGCCCTGTATATATGATTATTCTACTGTTTTTCACATGGAGATCTGTGGCACAGAGATGGACAGTAACTTGCTCAAGATCACAGAAAGAACCTGTGTTGTACCCTAAATTATAACCTCAGAGTTGCCATTATCCCACATCCTCGCCTCTGCCCCCCACACTCCTTCCCGCACCAGGAATAGAACCCACCATTCCTAACTCCCACCCTCGTGCCAGAGACAGAACTCGGGTCTTCTGTTTCCAAGCCCTATGCCATGTAACCAGTGAGGCCGATTCCCCTCTCATGCCCTAGCTCCGAACCCCCTCTGCTCTAATCCACAGGCTCCCCGCCTTGATACAAAGGCAGGCCTAGAACCTAGGCATCGTGGGCTCTCAGATCCATCAATCGATCCTTCCAGCCTCCTGGCACCAGCGTTCCTAGAACAGAATTCATACCCAGCTGGGTTTTCTTGCAGAGCAGTGCAGGGGATGGGCAGGTGTCTGGGCCGGTCACGGTGTTCAGCGTGTGGGTATTTCTGCAGTTGTGCCTGATTACGTGTTAGCATTGGTGAGTGCTTTGTGTGCATGTGTGTCTCTTAGACCTGACCCACGGAGGACTCATTGGGCCCAGCGGCCAAGGACGAGGAAAGAAAGAAGCAAGTTCAACGACGAACGGGGCCAGCAACTGTGGCTAAGATGAGGTGGAAGAAGGCTTAGAACAGGGGTAGGGGCTCTAAGGCCCCAGCCATTGGCTTGCCTGGATCTGTCTCCTGAGATTCAGGGCTCCTCCCTACCACCCCCACAGGGCTGGAGCAGAGGTGGGGGGGGGGGGATCCCCGAGCCTCGCGGGCCAGGGTCAGATAGTCCAGGGTTGGATCAGATCACGCTTTCTACCCTCTCCCTCCCTGGGCTATCTTTTCCCCGCCGTTCTGATTGGCCATAATCGTGGCCAATAAGAGCAGCAGGGACGGTGCCTGGGAGCGATGGGGACACAGAGCCATGTGCATCCCCGGGGAGCTGTGCCAAGTAAGTGCCCCCACCCCCCCGCCCAACCTCCTCCCCTGCTCCAGGCTGCTCCTGCACCCTGCCACCCGCCCAGACCCCACACCCAAAGCCCTCTTCCTGGCAGCCCCTCCCACACACGGAACCCCTCATTGTGGGACTTCAGCCCAGAGCCGGGGGTCCACACAATCTCCCAGCCTGAGCCCCCCTAGGCTCTGGTGTGCGAGGGGAAGGTGGAGGGGAAGTCAGCAGCCATGGCAGCGAGGGGGTTTTGTTTTTTGTTTTGTGTGAGTTGTTGGGTTTTTTTTGGGGGGGGGGGGGTTGCTTCTTCCCCCAACCCAAGAAAGGTTCCCCCCCCCCCCTTTCCTAGAAGACAGGGAAGAAACTACGGGTATGTCTACACTACAGCACTAATTCGAACTAACTAAGCTAATTCGAACTGGCGCATCTAGACTTAAAAACTAGTTTGAATTAGCGTTTTGCTAATTCGAACTAGCATGTCCACATTGAGTGGACCCTGAACCGGGCTTAAGGCTGGCCGGAAGCAGTGCCGGCAGGGCATCAGATGAGGACTTAGAGTGTGGAGCTGCTGCCTCAGGCTAGCCGAGGGCTGTGCTTAAAGGGACCCAACCCCCACCCCGGACAGACAGTTCTCAGGGGTTCCCCGCTTGCAAAGTAGTCCTGGCTTGGAGTACCCTGAGTGCCCACATTTGGCACATCACAGCACTCGGCCATCAGCCCGGCTGCACTTGCCGCAGGCTGCCATCCGGGGGGGGTCAATCGGGGGGCTGCAGGAGAGCTTCCACCCCGAGGAGCCCGCAGAGCCAGCCCAGTCCTCCCCATCGGGGGCTCATACCCCATTCCTCCCTCACCTCCTTCCATTTACCCCTCCCTAGCCCCCCTTCCTGATGTTCAAAATAAAGGACACGTGTGTTCAAAAATAGAAACTCTGTTTATTGAACAAAACTGGGGGAGACTGGGAAAAGAAGGTGGGAGAGGGGAGGGCAACTAAAATGATCAGGGGTTTGGAACAGGTCCCATATGAAGAGAGGCTAAAGAGACTGGGACTTTTCAGCTTAGAAAAGAGGAGACTGAGGGGGGATATAATAGAGGTCTATAAAAGCATGAGTGGGTGGAGAGGGTGCATAAAGAAAAGTTCTTCATTAGTTCCCATAATAGAAGGACTAGAGGACACCAAATGAAATGAATAGGTAGCAGGCTTCAAACTAATAACAGAAAGTTCTTCTTCACAAAGCAAAGAGTCAACCTGTGGAACTCCTTGCTGCAGGAGGCTGTGAAGGCTAGAACTAGAACAGAGTTTAAAGAGAAGTGAGATAAAGTCATGGAGGTTGGGTCCTTTGAGTGGGATTAGCCAGGGAGTAGAAATGGTGTCCCTGGCCTGTTTGTGGAAGGCTGGAGATGGATGGCACGAGACAAATGGCTTGGTCATTGTTTCGGTCCATCCCCTCCAGGGTCCCTAGTGTTGGCCACTGTCGGCAGACAGGCTACTGGGCTAGATGGACCTTTGGTCTGACCCAGTACGGCCATTCTAAGCTCAGGGCTCAGGGTCGGGGGTCTCAGTGGACCCCCTTGATTTTCATGCAAACCTGCTCCCGGGTGGCCAGGCTGGCAGCTCTCCTGCCCTAGACGGACACTTTCCTGTGCCTAGTGCGGAGATCGTGGATGAGGTCCACGGTTTCCGCACTAGACCAGGCGGGCGCCCGCCTCTTGCGGACCCGAGCAGGCTCCCAGGAGCCGCCAGCCTGGTCCCGAGAAGAGGCAGAGGGCTGGGTGGAAGCAGCTCGAGCTGTGCCAGGTTCAGGGTCTGCTGGCTGGGTGCTGGCAGGCTTGCACCTGGCACGGGCACAGTAGCCAGCCCGTGCCCCTTTTAGGGCTCCGGGGCTGGGAGGGGGACAGACGAGTTTCCCTGGTGGTGCCCAGAGTGGCCACCAGGGCAAGCTGGGGAGGGCTAGCCTCCCACTAGTTCGAATTAAGTGGCTACACAGCCCTTAATTCGAACTACTTAATTCGAACTAGGCGTTAGTCCTCATAAAATGAGGTTTACCTAGTTCGAATTAAGCGCTCCGCTAGTTCGAATTAAGTTCAAACTAGCGGCGCGCTAGTATAGCACCTATCAAAGTTAATTCGAACTAACATCTGTTAGTTCGAATTAACTTTGTAGTGTAGACATACCCTAAAAAAGTACAATGGGGGGAAACTCAGCAAATATGTTCTCTTCATGGGGGATGTTAGCAGAGCAGGAAACAAACAGGAAGTGGGTCTCGGGTTCATGGAGTTCCGTGTGTGAGAGTTTTTTTTTTCTTTCCCGTGTGTGTGTGTGTGGGGGGGGGGGGGTGTCTGAGTAATCTAAAACAAGGCAGGGGAGAAGCTCTGTAAAAACAAGTTCAGGAAATAACTGAGTCAGCAGCTGTGGCTAAGACCGTGGGCAAGAAGGCCAAGCAGACAGGGAGCACGTTACACAAAATAACAAGCAGGAATTAAGCAAATCTGCTCTGTCGATATGGCCCATCGGCAGAGCAATATACAAACAGGAAATCACCTGACTCCGCAAAAACGACATAGACTGGAAGACTAATGTGCAGGGTTACGTTTTTATAGAACGTTACCGGTTTCTTCAAAATAGTGCTCTATCCCCAACCCCTACCCACGATTCTGACCAATTCTGTGTCGTGTTCGTGTGTGCCGGACACAAAACCTGCGGAACAGGTCCCAGTCAGAGCAGGGTTCTCGGGAACTGTGAGGCTATGGGCTGCAAAGACATTCCCACAGCTTATACACCAAGCTCCACCTTCTAAATTAAGGTGTGATTTTCAAGTGGGCTAGATCCCACAGCGGTCAGTTCTGGGTCTGGTTCTAGTCAGTATCTTCGTCAAGGAGTAAGAGAAGGGCATGGTGAGTATGTTTAGAAAGTCGTTTGGATAAAACTCAGCTGGGAAGAGTTGCAGAAACTGTGGAGAACAGGATTAAGATTCAAAGCGATCCAGAGAAACTGGGAAAACCTTGAAAAACAACAAACAGTCCTTAGGCCACCCTCACTGATATCTCTGTGGGTCAGTGGCCCCAAAGATGGTTCCCCACCCCTGTTCTAGTGGGCTGCGTTGAACTTTGCTCCAGGAACGGTAGCCAAACGTGGCAGCTCTTTTTTATTTAGACACTTGCGAGTACTAGTTTGTGTGTTTGTGTCTCAGTGTTTGGACACTGTCAATTGGCTAATGTGTGTGTGAGGGTCTCTCTGTCTGCTGTGTGTTTGCATAGGAGAGCCCATGCACTTTGTCAAGTAAGTGAGCCTGTGTTTGTGGGCTATGAGTTTCTTGGAGTGTGTATCTCTGTGAATGTGAGTTACTCTGTGTTGCTATGTGTGGGGAGGCCGGATTGCGTGTGTGTTGCTGTGTGTTTCTGTAGGAGCGCAGGGTTGTAGGTGCTTGTTTGCATAGAGTTCCTGAGGATCTTTGGGGTGAAGCTGGCAGTTTGAGATCAGCTTCCTATCTGTACAGGACCAGCCATCTCTGTTCTCCTAGGGCCTTTAACCAAGAGAGGCATTCGCCAGCTGCTCTTCATTATCTGGAGGAGAACAATAGCTCTGTCTCTATCCAGCCTTATCAAAGGAGTGTGAAACTGAACCACTGATTAGTTCACCTCAATGGGGTGTTAACTCCCTCTCAGCCAGCTCCTCCAGTCCCTTGGGGATGCACCATGTGAGAACTGGTTGCAAAGCAGAGACTTGGGTGGGGAAAAGCTTGCAAAATGTGAGGACACAGGGATGAATCCATTTCAGCAGCCTAATTCTGAGCCAAAGGTTTTCCTGGGTTGGAGGCAGGTGGGGAGGGGGAATCTCTTGACTGTGTGTGTGAGGGTGAAATCTAAGTGCCAAATAACCAGCAGTTTTCACTCACTGACTTTGCAGAAATCTGGCCTGTCACTTCCATATGAGCGGTCTTTGCACATGTTACATTTTCCCTCTGCTTTCCCGATGGAAAATTGTGGCCTGAAAAAGGAAAGAAACTGGCCCAGAGTCCTTGGGCTGGAGGAGACCTCAGGAGTCATCGAGTGCAGCTCCCGGTCCAAAGCAGGACCAACCCCAACTCCATCATCCCAGCCAGGGCTTTGTCAAGCCAGGACTTAAAAACCTCTAGGGACGGAGATTCCACCCCCTCCCTAGGGAACCCATTCCAGTGCTTCGCCCCCCTCCTAGGGAAATGGTTTTTCCTAATCTCCAACCTAGACCTCCCCCACTGCAACTTAAAAAACACAGGTCCCCATGTGAGCAGGATTTGACCTTGTCCAGGGAAACCGCATTGAATTTCAAGGCCAACACCTTAACCACTCAGGTCTAAGCTTCCAGCCAGCCTGAACCCTGTTTCCTGTCTTTTTTCTTGTTTTTTTTCCCCATTCATTTCTTGTTTGTGCCCAACGAATACAGCAATATTTTCAGCTATCCCTGAACGAGTCCTTCCACTAAAATGTAACTAACCGGTCCTAGCATATTGTAGCTAACCAATTACAGCCACCGCCTTAACGGATGTACAGCCAGCAACATCAATTATACAGGAGACAGAAACAATCAAAGAGCCGGACCGAGCCGGGCAGATAAACGACAGAGCTGGGCAGCAGAGACAAAACATTAAGAAATGCGGCTTTCACCACCCCAGCCACTGATCACGGGGGCCTTGCCAGACACAAAGGACCCACCTAAGTTTCCTTTAAATCAGGGGTGGGGAATCTATGGCCCAGGGACCAAAACTGGTCCCGGCTTTCCTGGATCCGGCCCCTGAGTCTCCGTGCGCTGCCACTCCCCTTCCTCCCCCCCATCCCATGGGGGAAATGGCAGTGCCTGGAGGCTTTCCCCCTGCCATTCTGATTGGCCGGAATCGCAGCCAATAGGAGCAGCAGGGGTGGTGCCTGGGAGCAGCCGGGGACCCAGTCATGTGCATCCCCAGCAGCTGTGCTAGAACAGCATCCAGACCCCGCACCTCCCAGCCTGCTGCAACACCCCTTCATGCCCCAGACCTACCACCCCCACTCCCTCTGCTCCTGCACCTACCTCCTGCCCAGTCCTCCCGCTCGGAGCCTGCTCCTGCATCCTACCACGCTCCCAGACCCACCTACCTCCACCCAGCCCCTCCACCCTCCCTCCCAGACCTGACACCCCAGGCCCACTTCCCAGCAAGAAGCTGGCTTGGAAAAATTTCAAGATTTTTTAATCCTTTACCTTCTGGATTTTGACTTTTCTAGGGTGACGTTTGCACAACCGCAACCCGAAAGGGCTGGAAACCTAGTTACTTTTTTTTTTTTTTAATTGAAAGTGCAGATTTTCACAAACCCCAAACCCTGGAGGCCTGAAGAAATAACACAAACGATCAGCTGCTAAAGTCACCTGAGGCAAACGAGGCGGGTACAGGAAGCGGCAGGGCACTGTCCCAAGAGAAATCTGGAGGCAGGGCTGGAATTCTGGATGGCACGCCGGGAGCGTAACATCCCGGCTATTGTGACACATGCCCCGGAGCGCAAATGCTCCCTTTCCTTGTCCCCACCCGCATGCGGAATGAATTTTGTTCTGGGCACCGCTATGGAGGGGCTGCGCCACACAGCCGCTCCGCAGATTGGGGCCCAGAACAATCCATGCGGTGGTGAGGGGGGGGGGGGAAGCAGGTTTCCGGGTGCGGCAGGGGGCTCAGGGCTGGGGCAGAGGGTTGGGGTGCAGGGGGGAGAGGAGTCTGGCTGGGGTGGAGGCGGGGATGAG
The DNA here is from genome assembly GCF_049634645.1 of Pelodiscus sinensis. Taxonomy (NCBI): domain Eukaryota; kingdom Metazoa; phylum Chordata; order Testudines; family Trionychidae; genus Pelodiscus; species Pelodiscus sinensis. Next base: position 2,963,191 of record NW_027465849.1, read on the forward strand.
GGGTTTAGCAGCAGCCCGGGGCCTGGGTTTGGGTTGGGAGAGGGGCCTGTCCTCCAGCCACAGATCCACTGTGCCTGGGTTCCCGGAGAGGAACTGAGCAGGCAGCTGATAGGGAACGTGGGCGGGAAGGAGCCCTCCGTCAGGAGCAGAGCTGGAGGGAGACGTCCTGGTCCCAGGTCATGAAGAAGGGGACCATCTCGGGGAAGGGGTAGTTGAAGGTGAACAGGTGCTCGGCCGTGTGGCCGTTGTAGAAGGAGAGTCGCTGCAGGGTGAAGTCCAGCTGCACCTTGACCCTGCGCAGCGGGGCCGGCAGGTGAAGTTTCGTCTTGGGGGCGGAGAGCGCGTGGTACTCCCCTTCGCTCAGCTCCAGGCCCCAGAAGCCCTGCTCCGCCGAGATGTACACAGCGCCCGTCCTCTCCGCGGCCTTCTTGGCGGCTCCCACCGCCCAGCTTTTCCCGGCCCCCACCTCCACCTCCCATTCCAGCAGCCCCCTGGAGACGGCCGGGGCCCCCAGCACGCAGGGGCGGAAATCGAAGCGCTCGGCGTTGAAGGGGAAGTACTGGGGGCGGTCCCCCAGCTTGACGCTTTTCCGGTCTTGGGAGATGAGCAGCGTGGGGAAGGCCGTGTCGGGGTCCAGGGTCACCTCTGATGGGGAGAGAGAATCCGAGAGTCAGCGGGGAGCTCCGGGCACCATGGCCGGGGGGCGGCACGGCCACGCTCGGGGCAGGGATCGGCCGGCCACTCACCTCTCTTCTGGGTCCCGAAAAAGCGGTCACACATGTCCAAGGCCAGCTTCTCGTTCTCTGCCTCCTCGCTGTCTGGGAAAACTACAAGACACACGGGAGAAATGATTGTCACCCATTTCCAGCCTCTGACAAACAGGAGCAAGGGGAGAAAGGGACAGAGACAGGATGGTGGGAGTTCAGACTACACATTTCCAGGGTCAGGCCCACTGTAGACACAAGAACGGCCACACTGGGTCAGACTAGCCCAGGATCTTGTCCTCCGACAGTGGCCAATGCCAGAGGGAATGAACAGAAAAGGGAATCATCACATAATCCCTCCTCTGTCACTCATTCCCAGCCTCTGGCAAACAGAGACTAAGTACACCAAGCTTGGCCTTCACAACAAAGGAGTTCCATACAGCGCACAGTCAATCTGTGGAACTCCTTGCCAGAGGAAGTTGCGAAGACCAGGACTTTAACAGGGTTCAGGAAAGAACTAGATAAATTCATGGAGGCTATTAGCCAAGATGGGTAGGAATGGTGTCAATAGCTTGTCAGAGGCTGGAAATGGGTGACAAGCATCTCTTGATGCTTCCCTATTCTGTTCACTCCCTCTGGGCCGTATCCCGGAAAAACTCTGCCGCGTCCAGGGAACGCGTCTGCTTTTTTGGATCAGTTTCCGAAACCACGGGGCATGTTCTTTCGGAAGCCCCGTATTCCTCATTCGATGAGGAGGAAGGGCTGTTCCAAAAGAGGAGGATTTTTCCACACTTGGTCCCGTGTAGATGGTCCAAATGTCGGAAAAGCCTCTTCCGAAAAAAGAATCGGAAAAAGGAACGCCGATTGCCATTCACAATTGGCGTATCTTTTTCCGAAAAAGAACTACAGTGTAGTCATAGCCTGGGGCATCTGGCATTGGCCACTGTCGGCAGACAGGACACGGGGCTAGACAGGCCTTTGGTCTGACCCGGTCTGGCTGTTCTTCTGCAGTGTGAAGAAAAACTTCCTTGTGTTTATTTTAAGCCTGCTCCCTATTCATTTCCTTTTTTTGGCCCCTAGTGAGAGCAATCCCGTCTCAACAGAGGAAGGAATCAAACTCTGAACATTGCACTGTCTTTTCACATGTGAGCAATGAATGCCTACAGATAGAACTGGCAACAGAGCAGTTCCATGGGCTTATACCTTGAAGGGCTAAATATCAATATTTGTTTTGAAGCAATTTTTGTCCCCTTTTAAGGGCTGAAATTTTCGCAGGGGCTGGAAAGGACGGATTTGAAGCAATGGTCCCTCTAATTTAGTTCTGTTCGTGTGCAGAATAAATTTTGTTGTGTGCACCAAGGCATGGGCAGATGTGCACCACCAGGAGAAACACACGCTTCCGGCTGTGGGCACTCTGTTAACCTGCTGGGCAGCATTTCAGACTCTTCTTGGCTACCGCCCATGTGCCCAGCTGCCAGGGAGCACTGGTTTTAAGCATTTCTTTCTATTTTCACCGACTGACATTTTCCCCGTGGTGTCCCATTGTGGGTTTTGAAGCTTTGCTTTTTGTTCTCTATTGATTTACATTTTCAGGGTTGCGGGGAATCCTTCTATGGGGGAGGAGTCAGACGGGAGAAGGTTACACGCCTTGGGCGGTAGCGGCTGTTCTTGGAGACGTGCCTCCCTCCGGGAGTTGCATTACTCACCCGCCGTCTCTCTACTTTGGAGTCAGAATTCATTGCTCCGCAGTAGAGAAGAAACCCAGGGGGTCGGGGCATGCACACGTCAAAGGAGACACCGACCAGACACCCCTAGCAAAATCTCCGCTCGACAGCCAGGCCGCACCGGCACCGTAAGCAAAACTCTGTGGCAGAGATGTAACCGTAGCCACTCTGTGACTGAGGGCTTTCCAAAGCACCTTAGCAGGGAGGCCATGACCCAGATGGGGAAACTGAGGCAGGGAACCGTGAGGGGCCACGATTTCTCTGGCATCAACCAGCAGCAAAGCTGGGAATGGAACCCTCGTGTGCCGAGGGCCAATCCGGTGCGCTAGCCACCAGGCCGCCCTTGTTGGATTTAGGGAGGAAACTGAGGCACGCCAGGTGCTGACACCTCCTCCCATTTATGGACCAGCTCCAGCAAGGAATAAGTCAGACTGCGGGGGAGGGAGAAACAAGGGGGTATCCCCTGCATCTACTCACACTCCAGCCTGTCGTTTTTGACCCTTTGCGACAGATCCTTCCGGTTTATGCCGTCCAGGATCTTCTCCACCATCTCCAGAGCTTTGTGCTCCTGGTAAGCGTAGACCATGGCTCGAGCTATGTCCGTGGTGTCGGCTCTCTCCGTCTTGGAGCGGGGGATGCGCTTGTAGCCATCTTCCAGGGGGTAGGTCTCCAGGTGGAGCTTGAAAACCCGGAACTCGCGAGCTTCTAGCTCGTTCAAGTACTCCACGAGCTTGCAGCACACGCTCACGGCCATCTCCGTCCCGCCCGGCGTCCCCAACCTCAGCAGGAAAGCGCCCTGGGCCGAGGATAGTGCGATTAATACCTGCCCGTCTCAGAGCCCCTTACAAAGGAGGGCCGTGTAATTGATGCCATTGTAGAGGCCAGGAAACTGAGGCACGGTGACTTGCACAAGGTCAGGGAGAGATCCCAGGGGTCCTGGCTCCCAGCTCCCCTGCTCTAACCACTAGACCCAACTGCTCTTCCAAAGCCAGGGAGAGAACCCAGGCGTCCCAGCAGGAAAACAGAGGAAGTGGAGGGACCAGGAGAGGGGGTCAAAGGAGGGAAGGTGAAAGGGCTGAGGAAGCCAGAAGAAGGGGGAAGTCTTAGCACCTGCCCTGCTCTAACCACTAGACCCCACTCTCTCCCACTCCCAGGAAGAGAAGCCAGGCATCCTGGCTCCCCGCTCCCATTGTTCTAACTCTCTCACCCCCATTAAGGTCCCTGTCCAAGAGCTAGAACCCAGAAGTCCTGATGGCCCTCAGTGTGCTCTGCCCACTAGGCCATGCAGCCTGGTGGTCAGGTACCATGTGGCAGCTGACTATACACTGAGCTAGGGCTGGCTGCAAATTTGCAGTGGCTAGAGATCCAAACTGGGATGTAGGAGGCCTGGGTCCTCTGCCCAGCTCTGCTGGTTGGTGACTTGGACGAGTCACTCCCCACCTCCTCCCATGCCTCAGTTTCCCCATCTGTGCCATGGAGTTAACGAATCAATTCCCTTTGCAGAACGCTTGGAACGCAGCCAACAGGAAGCCCCAGGGGCTATGGGGCGCTATTAAGCAGCGGATACAGAGACAATTCCACTCTCCAACACACCCCATGGCAGAACTAAGACCGGACCCCAAATCTGGGCTCCTCGCTGTGCGTCCTTGCAGCTGCCCAGTGCCGGGCCTTTGCCTCAGTTTCCACATTACCTCCTGCTTTGGGCACAGGGAGCAGCCCCAGCTTGAACTGCCAGGTTCCTGGCACAGATGGGGAAACTGAGGCACAGGGCGGGTGGAAAGTGACTTGTCCAAAGTCACCAGCCAACAGAGCTGAGCAAGTGCCCCCTTGGATCGGCGCCGGGGCTGCAGTCAATGCGAACTGGCTTCTCCCGCATGGCATGGGGGAGTCAGAAGGAGTCAGAGAAGGGGGAATGTCCGATGCAGGTCAGGAGGGGAGGGGAGGGGAGGGGCGGAGAGGGAGAGGGGATGCTGGAGGGAGGGGGAGGAAAAGGGAGCTGGATGGGGGATGGCACAGGAGAGGAAGAGGAGTTTGGGGGGGACAGGAGGAGGGGCAGGGAAGAGAAGGGGAGGGAAAGAAGGAAAGTGGGGGGGGCAGAGGAGAGCAGAGGAGACAGGAAATGGAGGAAGAAATGGGGGGAGGGGGACTGGGGTCCAGAGAAGGGGAGAGGAGGAACAGGAAGGGGGGGCAGAGGGGTGCAGAGAAGGGGAGAGGAGGAACAGGAAGGGGCGGTAGAGGGGTGCAGAGAAGGGGAGAGGAGGAACAGGAAGGGGGGGCAGAGGGGTGCAGAGAAGGGGAGAGGAGAGGCGGGAAGGGAGGGGGCAGAGGCTGGGGCTAAGGCAAAGCTTTTGCTTGTTCCTGAAGAGCAAGAGGCGGCGGTGGGGGGGGGGGGGAGAGGAAGCAGGCCCAGACTCAGGAAGTGCCAGGCTCAGCCCTGACCACATTAAGCTCAGGAGGGGGGGAGCGGCTGCGGGGGGGGGGGAGACAGGAAGGCGCCTGAGCAGGCAGCTTGAGGGGAGACCCCAGATCCCCGAGCCTCCCCCAGCCCGGCCCCACTCACCGGCCCAGCAGCGAAAGCGAAAGCACTCGGCGGGGAGGGACGAGGGACAAAGGCCACCCTCCCCCCACGGCTCCAGCCCCCCCCAACTCTACAGGGGGCGGGAGAACGGGGGGAGGGGGAGAAGTCCTTGAGGTGGGGGGGGGGGCACAGGGCCATGGCAGCCCAGCCTCTCCCTGCAGATAAGGCCTCTGCTTTTTTTCTATCGCCTGGGAGAGGTTCAGCCCTTTTCCTCCACCCTCCATTTCCCCACTGCCCCCCTTTGCCCCCCCACCTCCTCCTGCCCTTCCCTCGCAATCCAAGGTGGGTAGGGAGGATGCCGGGCCTGCCCATGTCTGACACCCCCAGCGTGGACCAGCCCCCCACGCCTGTACTCACTTTGCTAGGGGGGTTACTGGGGCAACTGATCCCCCCCCACACACACATCTGGAACAGCAGCCCAGGACAATAGCTGGAGGAGGACACTGGGTTTGTTTATGGGTAAACAGAGGCGAGACAATAGACAGGGGAGATGCTCACAAAGCAAGGAGGCAGTTTCAGCGGTTTGGCTGTCAATAGGATCCATGACTAGAATGGGTCGGATCCTGACTAATTTGGGGGTGAGCTGGCCTGGGGTCATTAGCATCTGGAGCAGAGATTTCCCATCAGGCCGTGCTTCTCAGCTTTCGGTACCCCAGAGTTCTGTGCGGTTCCTGCTTTGCAGGAGCTGGTCTCCACGCTGGATGCTAATGGAGATGTCTCTCTGTTCTGTCTTCCATGCAGATGAGGCTGGGCTGTTTCCCTAATTGTATCCCCCTGGCCTGGAGGGGCTTAGGTGGGTCTTCCCCGGCCTTGGGGTGGTTTTCCATGAGTGTCACTCCCTGGCTCCCCTAGAACACAGAGCTGGTAGGTAACAACTCCCCCCCATCTGTAGTTCCCCAAAGCAGGAGAGATTCAGGGCCACTCACCCCATTGTGCCGCGAGGGAAACTGAGGCAGGGATCGCGGCAGGGCCTGTCACAGTGGGGAGTAGAATCCAGGAGTCTTGAGCCCCGAGCTTTACCTGCTAGGCAATGCTGCCCCCTGCATGGCAGCTGAAACTGACTCGGAGATGGGACCCATGGCGCGCTGTCCCTCTCCATGTTTCAGCCAGCGTGAGGGGGCCCACTGGCCGTACCCCGTGGGGCCAGAGGTGGCACCAGAGTCACCCAGGGAATGTCTACACTACCCTCCTAATTCGAACTAGGAGGGTAATGTAGGCATACCGCACTTGCAAATGAAGCCCGGGATTTGAATTTCCTGGGCTTCATTTGCATGAAGCCGGCCGGCGCCATTTTTAAATGCCGGCAGTTCGAACCCCGTGCTGCGCGGCTACACGCGGCACGGAGTAGCTAGTTCGGATTAGGCTTCCTAATCTGAACTAGCTGTACTCCTCATTCCACGAAGAGCACAGCTAGTTCGGATTAGGAAGCCTAATCCGAACTAGCTACTCCGTGCCGCGTGTAGCCGCGCGGCACGGGGTTCGAACTGCCGGCATTTAAAAATGGCGCCGGCCGGCTTCATTGGAAATTCAAATCCCGGGCTTCATTTGCAAGTGCGGTATGCCTACATTACCCTCCTAGTTCGAATTAGGAGGGTAGTGTAGACATACCGCCAGACACCCACCCTAGCCCTAGCTTTGCTGCGTGCTCACGGCATGCCCTGTGGCAGAACCCGCTCCCTGCCTCAGTTTCCCCAGCAGCCAGCTCAGCTTCCTTTGCAAAGCAGTGGGGGAATCTCAGCACGAAGCGGTCGGCACCAGGGACAGAACCCAGGGTCCCTGGGCTGGTCTCTAGCCTCTGGGCGACACCACCCTGCGTTTGGGAGCATCGGGAGGAAACAAAACCAGATGTTCAAGGGCTAAATTTGGCTTCCCCCCAGAGCGGGCTGCTGAGATCACTGGGCCAAGCGGGGGGCTGACTGGAGAATTGATTGATTGATTGATTGACAGCTTAAGAACATAAGAACAGCCGTACTGGGTCAGACCAAAGGTCCATCTAGCCCAGTATCCTGTCTACCGACAGTGGCCAACACCAGGTGCCCCAGAGAGGGTGGACCGAAGACAATGATCAAGCGATTTGTCTCCTGCCATCCCTCTCCAGCCTCTGACAAACAGAGGCCAAGGACACCATTTTATCCCCTGGCTAATAGCCTTTTATGGACCTAACCTCCATGAATTTATCCAGCTTCTCTTTAAACTCTATTATAGTCCTAGCCTTCACAGCCTCCTCTGGCAAGGAGTTCCACAGGTTGACTACACGCTGTGTGAAGAAGAACTTTCTTTTATTAGTTTTAAACCTGCTACCCATTAATTTCATTTGGTGTCCTCTAGTTCTTCTATTATGGGAACTAATAAATAACTTTTCTTTATCAGCCCTCTCCACACCACTCATGATTTTATAGACCTCTATCTTGCGCAGAACTCAAGGATTTCGGGCCCAAGGGGGTGACCGAGGCAGGGTGATGGTGGACGCACAGACAGGTGGACGGACGGCAGATGGATTCACTGCTCACATCTGCAAAACCACCGCTCTCCAGCGCTAGCTCTAGAAATCACATTTCACAACACCTGGCCCTGGGGCAAAACCTGCCAGGCGCCCTGTCGTGGGGCCCAGTGGATCTTTTAACGCGCCCCCCAGGATTTGGGGAGGCTTGAGCCAAACCCAACAGGGTTAAGGGTGCAGGGGTGGGGCGGGAATTGGCATGGAGGTTTGGTGGGACAGTTCCTGCATATTAACACCCAAGAACAAGACCTACCTCCATGCCCTTTCTCCACCATCTCCTCCGGGCCCTCATCCCCCTGCCTTCCCCCCATTCGGCTGTCACCCTCTGCCCCCCAGATCCGAGTCCCAGCCACACCAGACGCTTTCCTGTGAGTGGGGCCTTCTTCAGCTCCAGCCCCGCCCCAAACTGGCCCCACTCATCCTGTTTTGCTGGGTCGTGGTACCCACGGCAGCCAATGGGGGTTACCCCAGAGCCAGCAGCATAGAAACCAGCCAGGTACCCCCACTACGTCACAGAGGGCCCTTGCCCCTCAGGGAATTAACCCCCCCACCCTGGTCCCTGTCTGTGTCCCCCCAGCCTACGGCGGGAACACGGACGGCGAGCCCTGCATCTTCCCCTTCAAGTACCGGGGCGACATGCAGCACACCTGCTCCACGGCCTGGAGCCACGGGACCCGGCCCTGGTGCTCCACCACGGCCAACTACGATGTGGACGGCAAATGGAGCTACTGCCCCGACACAAGTACGCAGCCTCCAGGGGTCCCGAGCCAAGGAACTCGGGCGCAGGGACATGGATGGAGCCAGGATCCACCCCCACCCCCAGCCCTGCTGATGCCCCTCACTCCCGCTCCGCAGCTCCTGCCCCCCACAGCCCCTGCTGATGCTCTTCATTCCTGCCCCACAGCCCCTGCCCCCCACAGCCCTTCTGGTGCTCCTCACTCCTGCCCCGCAGCCCCTGCCCCCACAGCCCTGTCAGTACCCTCACTCCCGCCCCACAGCTCCTGCCCCCCACAGCCCTGCCGGTGCCCCTCACTCCCTCAGCCCCTGCGCCCCCCAGCCCTGCCGGTACCCCTGACACCTGCCATGCAGTCCCTGCCAGCCTGGTCTTGGGCCCCCCGAGCACTGCCGGAGCCCCTCACGCCCAACCCACAGCCCCTGCCAGCCCAGCCCAGCCGGTGCCCCTCATGCCCACCCCACAGTCCCTGCCAGCCCAGTCCTGCCCCTTCAGCCCTGCTGGTGCCCCTCACATCCACCCCACAGCCCCTGCCAGCCCAGCCTTGGGCCCCCCCTCCAGCCCTGCCAGTGCCCCATAACCCTGACCCCTATTCCCTGCACTACCCCATGGCGCTGAGGGGGCCACAGCCAAGCTTCTGGGGGCTGGGGGGGGGGGGGCGAGGGCTTTTGTTGGGCCAGTCAGGGTGTAGCCGCCTTACCTAGGGTGCTCTCTGTCTCTTGTGCCTCCCCCATCCCACCTCTCTGCCCGGCCCCGTGGCGCCCAGTGCTTGGCGGGAATTCGGACGAGCCCTGCAAGTTCCCCTTCCTCTTCAGAGGCAAGAAGTCCACGAGCTGCACCACGGAGGACAGGCTGCAGCCCTGGTGCGCCACCACCCGCAACTACGACGCCGACCGCAAATGGCGGTTCTGCGGCATCACAGGTAGCCGGGGGGGACCTTTGCAGCTGCTGTGTGGAGAGGCTATGGGGGCAGGAGGGGGATGCAGGACACCTCTGTTATAGGCCTGGTTTTGGCACTGACGCGGCCCTGGTCCCGGTGATGCTGTGTCTGGGCAGCGCCCGGCCCCACGGGGCCCCGGTCCCGGTGATGCTATGTCTGGGCAGCGCCCGGCCCCACGGGGCCCTAGTCCCGGTGACTCTGTGTCTGGGCAGCGCCCGGCCCCACGGGGCCCCAGTCCCGGTGACTCTGTGTCTGGGCAGCGCCCGGCCCCACGGGGCCCTAGTCCCGGTGACTCTGTGTCTGGGCAGCGCCCGGCCCCACGGGGCCCCAGTCCCGGTGACTCTGTGTCTGGGCAGCGCCCGGCCCCACGGGGCCCCGGTCCCGGTGATGCTGTGTCTGGGCAGCGCCCGGCCCCACGGGGCCCCAGTCCCGGTGACTCTGTGTCTGGGCAGCTCCCGGCCCCACGGGGCCCCGGTCCCGGTGATGCTGTGTCTGGGCAGCACCCGGCCCCACGGGGCCCCAGTCCCGGTGACTCTGTGTCTGGGCAGCGCCCAGCCCCACGGGGCCCTGGTCCCAGTGATGCTGTGTCTGGGCAGCGCCCGGCCCCACGGGGCCCCGGTCCCGGTGATGCTGTGTCTGGGCAGCGCCCGGCCCCACGGGGCCCCGGTCCCGGTGATGCTGTGTCTGGGCAGCGCCCGGCCCCACGGGGCCCTAGTCCCGGTGACTCTGTGTCTGGGCAGCGCCCGGCCCCACGGGGCCCCAGTCCCGGTGACTCTGTGTCTGGGCAGCGCCCGGCCCCACGGGGCCCCGGTCCCGGTGATGCTGTGTCTGGGCAGCACCCGGCCCCACGGGGCCCCAGTCCCGGTGACTCTGTGTCTGGGCAGCGCCCGGCCCCATGGGGCCCCGGTCCCGGTGACTCTGTGTCCATCCTTCTGTCCCCACATCCCTCCATCCACCTCCCCCCAGCCCCTTCTACATCCCTACCCGCAGCCAGCCCCAGGCACCTTCAGCCAACCACCAAGTAGGGAGTCATGGAGATGTGGGGTTGGAAGCCTCTTGTGGCCCTTCCCCCTGTACCCCCAGCCCCCGCTCAGGCAGGCCCAAAGACCCCTAGAGTGGGGGTCTCAAACTCACGGCCTGCAGCCCCCCGGCTTGGGAGATGGCGGCAGAGCGGAGCAGGCTGCTGTGTAGCTCTGAACCCCGCTACCGGCCCAGCCTGCCCACCGCCCGGGGGTCTCACCTGAGCATGGGACACCATCCCGTCCATAGGCTGGTTGAGCTGGCCGGGGCGGGTACTGTCCTATGGACCACACAGCTCTGCACACACCTACTCCCCCGGCCACTGGGGGGTGCCAGCAGCGGTGCAAAGCTAGCAGCTGGAAGCCGGCCTCGCCCCACGGCGCTACCAGGGGTGGGGCTGGGGGTTCTATCACCTGGAGGCAGCTGGGGGGGGCAGGAGTTGCACAGGGGTGGGGGGCTGAGCAGGCACGGTGGGGAGCTGCCTGCAGGGAAGATGCGTGGACCCCCCTCGTTCCCCCGCCCCGGGGCCCTGCCAGAGAGAGGTGCCCACTGGCCCACCAGGACGATTTGAGGACTGGTGCTGGCCCGAAGGTAAATTCAGTTTGAGACCCTGCCCTAGAGCGACCCTGACAGGGCTTTGTCCAACTTCTTAAAAGGCCTCCGTTGCCTCAGCCTACCCTCGGTAACCGGCTCCAGGCCCGCGTTCTCCACAGAGCTTGGAAGTTTTTCCTAGTATGGAACCTCCCTAGCTGCAGCCGCAGCCAACTCCTCCCTGGCTGTCCCTGGCTGACCCGGAGAACAACTGAGTTTCTTCCTCGTGCCAGCAACCTTTTGCCAATGCTTATGACGCCCCCCTCCCCGCTCCGCTCTCCTCAGCTTTCTCAAGACTCAACATGCCTCATATTTTCAGCCTCCCTTCCTAGGTCCTACTGCTTCATGCAGCAACCTGTGGAACTCCTTGCCAGGGGATGTTGTGAAGGCCGGGACTTTAAAAGGGTTCAGAAAAGAACTAGATACATTCATGGGGGTTAGGTCCATCAATGGCTGCTAGCCACGATGGGTAGGAATGGTGCCCCTTGTTTGTAAGAAGCTGGGATTGGATGACAGGAGAGGGATCACATGGTGATTCGCTGTTCTGTTCACGCCCTCTGGCGTCACCTGGCATTGACCACTGATGGAGGAGAGATCCTGGACTAGATGGACCTTTGGTCTGACCCAGTAAGGCCGTTCTGATGGTCTTATGTTAGGTCAGGTTTCCTTACCTTCTGATCACTTTAGTTCCCCTTCTCTGGACTCTCTCCAGTTTGCCACATCCTTCTTCTAGGGCACGACCCACAGCTGGGCACTGCCCTCCAGCAGAGCCCTGACCGATGCCAACCAGAACGGGAGAAAGGCTCCCACACCTGGCATACGACCCTCCCGCTAATACGCCCCGGAATGAGAGTTGCCTTTTTCATACCCTCACCACACGGCCAGCTCCCGCTGCACGTGGGATCCGCGCTCACCCCCTGCCCCTTTTCTGCCCTCTGCCGGGCGAAATGGCACTGACGGTCTCTCCTGCTGTCCTTTCCAGGTAGCAGCCTATTGGATAAGAAATAACGGCGGGTGGCCCACTCCGGGCACCTCTGCTCCCCGCACAAGGACACAATGCGCCTGGAATCTAAACCCAAAGGGGCTTGTTCCTCTGGTTGATTGTAGTCTAGTCAAATAAAGCATCTTTCGAAAAACGATGTCGGTAAGGTCTGTGTCTGGGGCAGAGGGCAATCACTGACCCGTCCGTTTCCCTGGGGGGACCGTCTCCGTATTCTTCGTGAGGTCGGGTGGCACTCTGCTCTGGGAAAGCCCTTGTCAGGTTTTCTCCTCTGGTTTCGAAGGTGATCAGCAGGTACATGATCTGAGTTTCCGACGTGACTCTTCAGGGGCTGCGGTGGGGCCCCACGTTGCCCGGAAAGGGGTTAAAGCAGCCTGCCTAGAGCACTGGCCAATCAGGGAGAGGCTTTTAGGGAGCCAACCAGAGGGTGGCGCACTGGGGCAGCCCTGTATATAAGGAGCTGCCCAGCAAAGCGAGTCAGTGAGGCCCTGACCTGGGAAGGGGCAGGACCTCCTTCCCGGAAAAGCACCTTTGCTAGAACAAGGCTGGGCAGGCTCAGGGGGGCTAGAAAAGGGGGCTCCAGCTGATATCTGCCAGGTTATTGGGCCAGGAAGGTGCAAAGTGTCACAGGGGAAGTGGAGGCAGCGGCCGGGGTGGGGGGGGGGGGAGTAGAGGAGGGCAGGACAAGGAGTCAGGACCCAGAGTACTGGGCAGGTCTGGGGCTCCCCCTTCCCCCTCGCACCTTACCCCAAGGCATGGCCCGTACAGATGTGGCTTGCCCCTTGGGTAAGGGGCTAGACTTTGGGGCTGCAGCCAGCCACAGAGAATGGCTGTTACCCCCCTGGAAGGAGGACGTGGCCCATACAGACTGTGGCTTGCCCCCAAACAGAGGGACCGGGCTTGGAGGCCACAGTTGGCCCCGGCGGTAGCAGAGGCACAGGACTGCCAATAATCCCCCCCCAAAGGGAGACAAGAGACCGTTTTAGTGGGCACCGCCAGAGGGGGTGGTGTCCCGAAGAGGCCGCCGTGGTCCGGGAGCGACACAGGTCGAGAGTCCGAACGTGGACCGAGATGAGTGACAGGCAAGACACCCGCCCAAGGCAGTGCCCTGCTGACAACACAGCTAGTTCCCAGCAGGAGGCGCCGCAGTGGCGCGGTGACCCTGTGACAGGGGCCTCAACTGATCACTTCCATGCTTGCAAATGGGCAGGGAGGCAGATCCGCAGCCGGCCTTGGTGGGTGTGGGTCGATATGCAAATGCATGGAGTGATGTCGACTTGACTGTGGGAATAGAGCAGCACCCACTCACACCAGCAGAGGGGGTTTGTCTCTCCAGGGTTGGGGGGAATAGCTCAGTGGTTTGCACATTAGCCTCCTAAACCTAGGGCTGTGAGTTCAATCCTTGAGGGGGCTATTTAGGGATCTGGGGCAAACCTGTCAGGGGTGGTACTTGGTCCTGCTGTGAAGGCAGGAGACTAGATTTCAAGGGCTCTTCCAGCTCTGTGAGACAGGTATATCTCCATATATTATGTTATAGATTCGGCCCACAGGCCACATCCTGCCCTCCAAGCCTTTTCATCCAGCCCGCTGGAGCAGTGCTGCTGAAAGCAGCTGGCTGCTCCCTGTGGCTCTCTACGCTGCTGGGAGAAGCATCCTTCAGCTCCTATTGGTCAGAAACCTGCCAATAAGAGTTGAGAGATTTTGCTGGGGAGAAGGCCGTGTGCAAATCTCTTCCCCCCAGCACAGAGAGCCCCATGGAACAGCCGGGGGCTGCTGGCAGGCAGGGGAGTCTGCTTGAGAGGGCTGCTGGCTGGGAGCTGCTTAGGTAAGTGCTTCCCAGCCAGGATTTGCCTTTGACACCCTGGCCCCTCCTGTACTCAACTCCCTCCTGGTCCCTGCACCCACTTCTGCATCTCTCCCACAGGCCAGAATCCTCTCCTGCACCCATACCCCCTCCCGGACCCTGCACCCACTTCTACATCTCTCCCACAGGCCAGAATCCTCTCCTGCACCCATACCCCCTCCTGGACCCTGCACCCCAAGCCCCTCCTCCCGGTCACCACCCGCTCTCCTGCATCCCAGTCCCCTACCCCGAGCTCCCTTCTGCACCCATCCTCCATCCCAGACCTGTTCCTTAGCAAAGTGCGGCCCTTGACCACTTACCAAAATCTTGGACTGCCCCCTCCCACAAAAAATTATTGCCCACCCCTGCCATTGATGCTGATGGAGCTACAGCCGATTGACATCCACTGGGGGTCTGGCTCTCCTGACTTCAATGCAGCCTGCATCTGACTGAGGTCCGAATGTTCATAGAACCCATAGATACAAAGGCCAGAAGGAGCCACTGTGATCCAGTCTGAACTCCAGGACTTCTTGTCCGCGCTAGAGCAGATCCTCGAGGAAAAACATTGATATAAAAATCACCAGTGCTGGGGAATCCCTTGGTGGATCTTTCCAATAGTCGGTTAATTCCCCTCCCTGGTAAACACGTGCCCCTGACTTCCAGCCAGAATGTGTGTGACTCGACTCCCCGCCCGTGGATCTTGGTAGAACTTTTGGCAGCTAACCAGCAAGCCCGGTGTCTAACATTTGTTCCCCTTCAATGTTTTCCTCTGTGTTCAAATAAACTCAGCGCTGGGGGTGCACAGTTCCCAACTTTTTCATCCTCCTTGTGGCTCTTCTCTGCGCCCTTTCCAACGTGTCCTCCCTGGATTGTGGCCGGCAGGACTGGGCACGGGATCCGAACGGTGGTCACGCCAGGGCCAAACGCCGAGGGCCCGTAACAGCTCTACTCCGGCTCAAGAGTCCCGTTTCCACGTTCCACGAGTGCATTCTCCTTTTAGTTACTGTCAGTGGCCGGGGCGGTTGGTCTTGGCCCAGAGACACCATCAAAGGCCTTCACCGTCAGCCTACGTCGGATGTGATGGGGCAGCTAGTGGAGGTATTTGAAACTGCAGGCGAAGGGCCATCTTTTTGTCTTAATTGACATCCTCAGCGCAGACGACCAGGGCTGAACTGTGGGGAGGTGGCCACCAAAACTCGGGCCCAACCCAGAGGCCCCGTGTGGCTACACTGATGCCAGGCGTGATGCAGAGTCTAGAGTAAGAATGTTAACTAGCGGTTCATTGACTACTCGAGTAGTCAATGGAATTTCCATCAACTACTTGACTAGTTGATAGGCACTTCCGCATTCCTCCTTTGAAATGTACAAGAGCCGCTGCTGGGCCCTTTTGTACATTTCAAAGGAGGAATGCGGAACTCCGCGTGCAGCCGGGGGCCAGCGGGAAGTCCCTGTGACTTTTAAAGCGGCAGCGCAACATGGTCAGCAAGGGACTCAGAGTTCCCCGGGCTCCATGCTGCGCTGCCGCTTTGAAATGCCACGTGGAGCCAGGGTCACCTGGGGACTCCCCAGCTGATCCCGGACTCGAGTGTGGCATTTCCCCAGAACCCGGGGTCAGCTGGGGCAGGGCTCAGCTGTGCAGGGCTGCCACTTTCAAGTACCCTGTCTTCCCCCCATTTACTGCCTCTATCTGATGGAGGCAGCCAGGGGATGGGAGAGGCTGACTAGTCGACTGACTATCTGATAAGCATTTGCTTATCGGATAGTCAACTAGTCTTTAACATCCCTACTCTAGAGCAGCGATGGGCAACCTTTTGGTAACTGGGTTTGTTTTTTTAAAGGATTTGAAACCATAGACAGAGGAATACTTCTTTTTAGGGTCAAACAAAGATTTTTTATTTTTTTTATTTACTTTATAATTAATTTTCCATTTAAATTAATTCACTATTTGATTCTTTTAAGACAATATAATATACAAAGAGAAAGTAGAAAAACAGTACAGTTAAACAAAACAAGAAATAACAACTTTTCTTACAGATATACCCTCCTGATTTACCTTTAAACAATTTATGGAGTTAACAAATATATAATACTCACGTTAAGAAAGAGAGAAGCATTGCTTTGATTCAGGAGATATTCTTGTCTTTATGTTTTTCCTTTCTTTGGATTTTTCGTTGCAACTTACGACCGGTATTCGTTCCCCTTTCGGAGCTTATGTGTGCGACAGTGAGATTCAGCGCCGGGGAGGGAGCTCTGGTTGATCAGACCTAGCTTTTTGGATTCGCAACCCGTCCGTTCTTGGTCTGTTTCAGCCAACCTTATATACCCTGTTTTGGTATTTTGGTACTCCTCCTCTCGCCTGACAATTGCTGACGTTAGATTTTTGTTGTCTCATTCTGCCCTGACAAAAACTTTCGTCTGCTCCATTTGGGGTAATCAGCACTTCGTTGCATACTGCTGTCTGAGTTACTTACTTCCCTAAAAGCGGGGTTATTGTTGGTCATCCAATTGTCGGGGACTTCTAACCCAGACGGCTTCAGTTCGTTGTCTGACCGCAAAGAGACAGGCAACACCAGCAAGGTCTAATCACAAAGCTCTTTATTGAAGAGTGCACACGACAATAGAGAGCAGCCCGTCTCACCAAGAACCAGCCCCCGATTTCTATAACAAGTGGTGTTATATAGACAGTTCCGTCGCATCATAGACTATTTACTTAAGCAACCCACCCCCCTTTGTTAGTTAGAAACTTCTAGCATGGGTGCATACCTTGCCAACTATACAAGGTGGCTTTGATACATTAGCAACTTTCTTATTAAGACAGAAAGCAAGTACCAGGCAACGAGGAGACAGGGAGTTTTCTTATCAGTTTCTTAAGCAAGCTGTTCAGCTCAGCAAGTACAAAAATGCAGCTGTTCGCTTATTTCATGCCCTTGCTCAACTCATGTCTTAAATTTTGTTCAGGGACTACCCTTTGCTGGACTTTTCAAGGTCTGTCTTAGCATAACCGCTCTAGGCCCAATTTTCTGTGGCCTAACACAATCAAATTTTGTTTTTATTTTTATCTCCTGTATCTCACGATGCTGCCTTTCCTTTACACTTACAGTTAAACTGGTGCTCATTTGACATATTTTGGGTAGGCCTCAATACCTTCCTTTCACACAGCCTAGGTGAGCGAGCGGGCCACATGAGTGGCCCTCCATCTCCGTGGGCCACAAGAATGTTGGAACCAAGACGGTCTCCTAGGATGGGGTAGTTTTGCTCACCGCGCTTGCGTGCCTAGCATTTGGCAGGGGTGCATGTGCGCGCACGCCAACGGAACCGGAGCAGCGCTGTGATTGGACACAGAGGGAGCACACGGCTCTCACAGTCAATGTTGTGTGCAACTTCGTGTGCCCTGTTTTAACACGCGTGTCCCTTTTCATAACACCAGCCGGGAAAAAGCAACGCACGTGGGAACTACTGGAATCTGGCAACTCTGGGCCACGGTAAACAAAACGTCTCCCGGGCCACGCCTAGAATCCCGATAGGCTGTGGGTTGCCCACTGCTGGTCTAGAGGCAGACGCACGACTCTTCCCCAGAGGGGAGGGCACACACCTCAGATGCCTCGTTAGCGGCAGGCAACTGAAGCAAATTCCACTGGCGCTTGTTAACAAGGAAGCCCAAAGTGGCTCCACTGGGCATGGTTAATGGCCTTGCCCCGGGGGATCGTGAGGAGACAGGCAGCGTCCGAAGGACAACAATGAAATGAATTGCAAACAAGGGAGGTAGCTGGGAGCAGGGGATTTGATTTGTTGTTGGCGACGCTGCCAAAGCCGGGGCAGTGAGGGAACTGGGTGGAATGGTGCCACAGCTGGGTTTCTGTGAGGTGCCAGCCGTGCTAGACTGATCTGTGCTGTCCCCCTTGGCCATCATCTTTGCCTTCCACACGCCCCAATGGCAGTGCTGTGTAGGTGTAACCATGAGGCAGATTCGGCTGTAGCGCTCCCTTGTTCTTATCCCTGGCTATGAGTGGTCAAAGTGCCACTCCATGGGACTGTGAACCACACTAGGTGTGTGACTGACATAGGCACTCCAGTTGGCACCAGCGGCACTTCTCCGCCTGCGCCTCCTGCCTCAGCGTGGCAGCCATCTTCCATGGTGCCACCATCTGCACCTACACGAGGCCTTGGCGAGGGCAAGGCCTGGCTGGACAAGACTGTGCCAGTCTCCCCTCTAATCTTTTCCATCCTTGGACAGATTTTCTCCATCCATGTGCAGAATAATTTTTATGTGCACGGAGGCAAGTGTAAATGTGCACCACCAGGAGAAACCAAAAACCTAATGGTGGGCGCTCTGCTCATCAGCTTGGTGGCATTTGAATCTCCTCTGAGTGGCTGCACAAGCTCACCACTTCCAGGGAACACAGGCTGTCGCCCCGGCGTTCAACGATCTACAGCCTTCACAACAAGGAGGTGAAGGAAGCCCTGGAAAAAACACCTGGGAGTCGCACCTCTGAAAGAAGAGACCGCCAGGCAGAGAGATCAGAAGCTGGAATTTTCTACAGCTCAGTTTTGCCAGTTCCCACCCTAAAGGCTACTATAATAATCTATGTATGAAACAGGCCTTGTGCCATATCAACTAACACTCTTCTGGCTTCTTCTGTCATCTGGCCCTGAAACACAAGGGGCTGAGATTGTAACTGAACAAAAATTTGAAAGCCCTTCTGATGCCCCGTGACCCTGAACAGGGCGGCTGTCTGTTGTGTTTTCCTACAGAGTAAAACAGAATGGAGCCTAAACTCTGGCAAGTCAAGAACAGGCAGATGCATGAGGCGGGCCAAAAAAGAATTAGAAGAGCCACTAGCAAAAGACACAAAAACTAACGGCAAAAAAAATAATGTTTTTGAGTGCGTCAAACAATCAGTGGGGTGACCAAAGAATTGAGTCACTAAAGAAGCATTCAAAGAAGACAAGGCTATTGCAATGAGGCTAAAGGACATCTTTGCCAAACAACCGCTGGGTAGATTTGAACTCAGAACATCTAGAGCTTAGTGAAGGAGCCTCAACCCCAGCTGGTACTCAGCTCAGGCTGTAGAGCTCCCTTGTTTTTAGCACTTGCTGTAAATGGTTCAAGGGCCACTCCATGGGACAGTGACCCACATTAGCTGTGGGGGTGAAATTTGCAATTTTCTTCACTGTTGGGGATGGGAGGGAGATTCCCACACCTGAGCCATTTATTTTTAGGTGACAAATTGGTGACACCAATTAGGTGACACCTCAGATTGAGGTGTCAATAGACGAGGTTTTGGAAAAAGCTGCTACATTAGGTTGGCATAAGTCACCAGGACCAAACAGGATCCAGCCAGGAATCCTGAAGGAACTCAAGTGTGAACTACAAATAGCAGTACATAACCTGTCGCTTCAATCCGCTTCGGTATCACATGCCTGGCAGATAACCTATTGCAACACTGATTTGTAAGGAAGGCTCCAGAGGTCATCTTGGCAATTGCAGGCGGGTGAACCTGACTTCGGTACCAGACAAAGGGGCTCCAACTGTCATAAAGAACATGAATGAACACGATTAGCTGGGGAAGGGTCAATATTGCGGTCATGCCTCACCGATCTATTACAGTTCTTTGAGGGAGTCAACAAACGCGCAGGCAAGGGTGAGCGAATGGCTCTTCTTGCCTGTTCTGTTCGTTCCCTTTGGGGCACCCGGCCTTGGCCACGGAGAGAAGGCAGGACCCTGGGCTAGATGGGCCTTGGGTCTGACTCTGACCCAGTGCGGCCATTCCCACGTTCTTATGCACTTGGGCTACATCAAGACTGGCATGATTTTCCGCAAATGCTTTTAACGGAAAAGTTTTCCATTAAAAGCATTTGCGGAAGAGAGCGTCTAGATTGGCACGGATGCTTTTGCGGAAAAGCATCCATGCCAATCTAGACATGGTTTTGCGCAAGAAAGCCTCGATCGCCATTTTCGCATTTGGGGCTTTTTTGCGCAAAACAATACCGCGTTGTCTACACTGGCCCTCTTGCACAAAAGCAGTTGCGCAAGAGGGCTTTTGCCCGACCGGGAGCAGCATCGTATTTCCGCAAGAACACTGACAATCTTACATGAGATCGTCAGTGTTCTTGCGCAAATTCAAGCGGCCAGTGTAGACAGCTGGTAAGTTTTTGCGGAAAAGCTTGCCAGTCTAGACACAGCCTTGGACTTTCAGAAGGACCGTGGCAGGGCCCCTCCTCCAAGGCCGACGGGTCCCTGGCTGGTTCCTGGGTGGACGCTTTGTGCTGGAGATCGGCCCCGCACCAGGGCTGCTCCCGCGCTTCAGAAATGGCCTGGGCAAAAAGGTAAAGAGTGAGACTGGAAAATTTGCATATGACATTAAATTAGTCATCTCCCCTCCCCCGTCACCAGACAAGGGTCACTGGGGATCCACTGGAGGTGGGAGAGGAGGGAATAGGGGCGGGGCTCTGAGGGAAGGGGGCGGGGTCTGGGCCAGGTGATGGAGAAGGGGCGGGGCCCTGAGGGAAGGGGGCGGGGTCTGGGCCAGGTGACGGAGAAGGGGCGGGGCCCTGAGGGAAGGGGGCGGGGTCTGGGCCAGGTGACGGCGAGGGGCGGGACTCTGAGAGGAGGGGCGGGATCTGTGGCAGGTGATGGAGCAGGGGCGTGGCTCTGAGGACGAGGGGCGGGGCCTGCCGTGGCAGTTGCTGAGGGGGAGGGGCGGGGCCCTGAGGGAAGGGGGCGGGATCTGGGCCAGGTGACGGAGAAGGGGCGGGGCCCTGAGGGAAGGGGGCGGGGTCTGGGCCAGGTGACGGCGAGGGGCGGGACTCTGAGAGGAGGGGCGGGATCTGTGGCAGGTGATGGAGCAGGGGCGTGGCTCTGAGGACGAGGGGCGGGGCCTGCCGTGGCAGTTGCTGAGGGGGAGGGGCGGGGCCTGTCTCCCGGCTGCTCAGCCAGGGCGAGACGCACTCCGATTGGCCGCCGGGGCACCCTGCTCCCCGCCCCCGCCCGCGCTCTCGCGAGCTCGTCGCGGGCCGACGCAGTGGGAGGGGAGCCTCGCGCGCCCATCCCGCTCTCGCGAGAACACGGCGGGAGGCCGAGCTGCGCCTGCGCCAGTCCCGGAGCCGCTGCGGCTGTGGAGGGATGGGAGCGGGGAGGTGAGACCGGAATCCCCCCTCCCCCTCGGGCTACCCCCGCGTCACCGCCTCCACGCGTCACCGCTACGTCACACCCCCGGGAACCCCCCCCCCGCGGGGATTCCCGGGGGTCCCAGCGTCACCGCCCCCGTCACGACCCCGCCCCCCACGGGGCCTCCCTGGCAACAGCCCCCCTGCCCCTCCCCCACCCCTGAGATCTCCCCTCCTGCCCCTCCCCCACCCCTGAGATCTCCCCTCCTGCCCCTCCCCCACCCCTGAGTTCGCCCCCCTGCCCCTCCCCCACCCCTGAGATCTCCCCTCCTGCCCCTCCCCCACCCCTGAGTTCGCCCCCCCCCCGCACCTGCTGCCCCCGCCCAGGGGCTCCATGCTGCCCCCCCTTCCTGCGCAGCTGGGTCCCAGTCCTGGGGGGGCTGGTGGGGGGGGTGTCACCGCGCCGCCGATTAAACGATTTACGGTTTTTGGCAGCCTGGCTCCGCCCCGGGCGCGTGGCTGCGAAGCCTCGTCCGTGTCTCGCGTCGTCGACAGCACTTTTGTCGGCTCCACGATTCACGAACCACACGCTTCTTAACATCCCCGGGGGGGGGGGGGTCTCCTGGCTGTAGGGCTGGCAGGAGGGTGCCCTGGATGGAGGGGTAAGATGGGTGAGACAGAGCCACTGGAGGGGGGGTTGAGTGATTTTCAGGGCCGCCCATCTCTGTCTCCTCACAGATGCCCCGTCACTGCTCTGCTGCCGGCTGCTGCACCCGGGACACCCGCGAGACCCGCAATCGAGGAATCTCCTTCCATCGGTAGGAAGTAACCTGGCCCTGCAACCTACCTTCACAACCAGCCATTCCAGCCCCCCCTTCCTCCCACCCCGTGGGGAAGGTATAAGGCAGGGTCACCAACCAGAACGTTGGGATCTGTCGGTAGATCTCAGAGCCTCTGACAAGGGATCCTGACTGGTTTGCCTGGGAAGCTCTCAAGCGCTGGCGCTTCAGTTGCCTCTCCACCCACTGTCCTGCTGCTCCTGTCCTCTGCCTCGGAGCTGCCCCCCTGGGAGCTTCCTGCTTACTTTGCAGGTGTGGGGGAGGGGGCACACCTGCAGAGCAAGCAGATGGAGGGGCAAAAAGATGGGGGGCACTGATGTCAGGGTGTCCCTCCTCCACCCACTTCTGTACCTTGTCTCCACACAGAGAGAAGGGGATGGATTTGGCAATGCAAATCTCTATCACTGTCACACGCTGTGTGTGTGTGTCTGTCATTCTCAGAAACACACACTGTCCTTCACTCTCATCCCCCAATCCAACACATATGTGGGTTGTTGTTGTTGTTACGTCTGTTCCTGCTTGCAGAGTGGGTTATTTTTTGTTTCTGACTGGACTGTGCATTTCATAATTTTCATTTTTCTCTTACGCTTACATTTAATTCTTTGGGCAGTGAGTTTTAAAATGCCAAACCTGCCGTGGCTGGAGTCATTATCCCCGTGGTAATTGCTGCTCCTGGAAGTGGCTGGCATGTCCCTGCAGCCCCTGAGAGAGGCAGAGCAGGGGGTCTCCACGTGTTGTCCTGGCCTGCAGACACCGCCCCTGCAGCCCCCATTGATCAGTAATGGGGAACAGTAGAAGCTGTGGGCTCAGTGCCGGTAGAGGAGGGGCAGCACATGGCACCATGGAGCCGTTGCTGTACGTGCCAGCTGCTTTCAGGAGTGGAGCAGGGCCAGGCCAGGGGTAAGCTGCCTTAACCCCACTGCTCCACCACCTGGAAGCCATCTCAGTTAAACAGTGCACAGCCCGAGCCTGCTTCCTGAACCCCTGGCCCAGGCCTGAACCTCCTCCTGCCCCCAACATGAGTCCCTCTGCACCCAAACTCCTTCCCAGAGCTTGCAGCCTCCTGGACCCCAGTCTCCTACCATGGGCTAAGCCCTGAGCCCTTCCCACACTCCAAACCCCTTGGCCCAAGACCAGAGCCTGCACCCCTACTAGCCTGTTGAAAGTGAGCAAGGAAGGGGGATGGAGTGAGCAGGGTGAGGCCTCAGAGAAGGGGCGGAACGGGGCAGGGCCTCAAAGAAGGTGCGGGAAGGAAGTGGGGCCAGGGTCTTTGGGCTTGAGGTAGATTTCACATTTCACTGAACTTGAAAAAGTGATCTTGTGGTTAAAAAGGTTGGAGGCCACTGGTGTAAGGGGACAGCCAGGTGCGCAGAATGGCAGTACCTTTAACACCAACAGAAAAGACATACCTTCTCACCCAGCCGACTTGCATGACTTCCTGCCACAAAGAGACATTCGTCATCGGAGCTTGTTGCTTCAAAACCACCGTCCAGACCCGGGATTATCAAGGAATTGCTGAGGAGTTAGGACGAATCTTCCCTTCTCAGCAGGTTATTCCAGAACTGCCCACTAGGGGGTGCCTTACCTCTTCATCTGCAGCTGCCAGAGTTCTGCCAGAGCCCAGATGCTGGGCTAGATGGGCTTTTCGTGTGATCTATTCTGGCTGGTCCTGCATCCCAGCTCTGGTGGAGACTTTGGCGGTTCAGTGGCTTTTAGGGCATCAGCATGTCTCAGTTGAAAGTTCCTGGCAAGGGGGGGCTGTCCTTGCATCTGACTTTGCCCCCCCATAGACCCCTCCTTGCGGCAAGTGATCCCTTGCTCTGGCCTGTGCCTCTTCCAGGAGCTGAGCGGTGCCATTTGTCTCCCCTCAGGCTGCCCAAGAAGGAAAACCCGCGGCGCAGCGTGTGGCTGGAGAACTGTCGGCGCAAAGACCCAAGCGGCCAGGGCCCCTGGAACCCAGCTTCTGACTACATCTACTTCTGCTCCAAGCATTTTGAGAAGAGCTGCTTCGAGATGGTGGGCATCAGGTAGGTGGGCCAAGCCGACACCCAGGGATGCCCGGCTCTGTGCGTCAAAGCTGGGTGGCGCTAGACCGGCTGGGCCCAGCTAGCCTGGGGACAGAGCTTTCTCACCAGGGCTCCGTAACTCTGCTAGCGGCTGCCCCTGCCATCCCAGCTGGAGAGGCGCAGAAGAACAGCGGCACCAGCCTACCTACCGCTAGGAGGGTGGGGGGGGGCCATGTGGGACCCTGGTCACAGCCCTCTTCATCTGCCCTGTGGAACCATGGACTGGTGCATACGGTTCCCCGTAGTCCTGACGTACCCCTCCAAACGAATCCTAGAACACTAGAACAGGAAGGGACCTTGCGAGGTTAAGTCTAGTCCCCTGCCCTCACGGCAGGACCAAGCACCGGCTAGCTCAAGGATGGGCAACAATTTTTCACAGAGGGGGGCCACTTAATGAATTTTGCAACACGGTCACCGGCCAGCTCCACCTTCCCGGAAGGGGCAGAGCCTGGCCCCCTCCTGGAGTTGTCTGGGGCCGAAGGCTTTGCAAAGGGCTCGCGGCTTCTGGCCCCCCACTCCTGTGCTGCCTGACAGCCGCCCGGGGTTGCTGTGGCTGTTTAAAGGACTCGCAGCGCCGATCCCTGCTGGGATAGTGCCGCGACCCGGCGCCACGAGCCCTTTCCATAGCACCCTGTTGGGTGAAGAGCTGAGGCCGGGGCTGGACGGAGGCCAGGATCTTAGTGCTCCCTTCCAGCTTTCCAAATGGATGAGTGTGGAGCCCCAGGGGCTGGCCGCGTGGACCCGATTGCGGGATCGGGGCCTTAAGCTGCTGCATAAAACCAGGCCTGGTTCAGAGACTAAGGGATTTCCGAGAGAAGGCAAAAGAATCCGGCTGTGGGGTCAGGCCAGCACAGAGACTCCCGCCTCCCCCAGTCAAGTTAGCGGGGCAGCGCTGCCATCCAAGAGCCCCCGGCCGGGTGAGCTGCCTCCCAGGTGACGGGGTTCTCCCCCAAGCCAGCTGGGCCGGGGGCGGCTCATGCCCTGCCGACGTTTCTCCGCAGCGGCTACCACCGGCTTAAGGAGGGGGCTGTCCCCACCGTCTTCGAGTCCTTCTCCAGGGCGCGCTGGGCGGCGAAGGTGAGGCCCCCTGGGCAGAAGGGGGGTGACGCCAAGGCTGCCCGGGCCTGGCGGAGGTGGAGGTGAGTGCCCGCCGGGTCTGCAGGGCTGGGTTGTGTTTTTTGCAAGGCAGAGCCACAGAGCGGGAGCTGGGTGAGGAGCTGGGGCTGGCTTTGCTGGGCTGTGTGCATTGGAGATCAGATCTGGGGGGCAGGGTCTGCGGCGCGTGGGGCAGCCCTGGGGTTGGGAGCCCTGGGGTTCCCCATCCGTTGACCCCAGGCGAGGTTGGGGGTGGAGTTATCTAGACGGCGAGGTCATTGTGTAGGTGGAGGGGCTGGTGCTACTCCTGTTCTGGATGCGGGGGTTGGGGTGCGGCCCCGCAGTGCATTGTGGGACGGACCCTGGCCACCATGCGTCTGTTCCTCTCCCCACAGGCGAAATCCAAGCCAAGGAGAGCAGGATGCCCCGGCCAACATGGATGTCTCGTGCTTCCCGGAGGAGGCGGAGTCGGAGCCGGCCACGCCCGCGGCTGCCCCCACCACCGAGCACTGCAGCCTGCCTGGGCCCCTCCCCCAGGGGGCGGAGCTGGAGGATCAGGATGACGTAATCCTGGCCAGCTTGTCGGACATTCTCCTGGAGCACCCGGCCGTGGCCACGGGGCAGGAGGCGGCTGCGGCCACGCCGGCGCTCCCAGAGACAGACGCCCCCTCAGAGGCTGAGGCCCCCGCCCCACCCGCCCCGGATCCGCCCCGCCCCGTCTCCCCCTCCTTCTACATGCTACGCCTGCCGCCCCCGGCCGGCGCCTACATCCAGAGCGAGCACAGCTACCAGGTGGGCAGCGCCCTGCTGTGGAAGCGGCGGGCGGAGGCGGCGCTGGAGGCCCTGGACCGGGTCCAGCGCCAGCTGCAGGCCTGCAAGCGGCGGGAGCAGCGCCTGCGCCTGCGCATCTGCGAGCTGCAGCGGGAGCGGCGGGCGGCCCCCGACGCGCGGCGCCAGATCAAGGAACATCTCCAGGTCTTCGAGCTGCAGCTGCTGCGGGAGCTGGAGTGAGCCCCCTGCCCGGGACGGCGCGGAGGGGGCGCGTGTGCGTGGGGGAAGGGGGCTTTGCTCCGCCCCCAGTACTGCATGGGACTCAGGCCTCTTCGCAGGCCCACCTGAGCTCGCCCCCCACCCACGACAGGCGGCACCGCCAGGCTGCAGATGCGAACAATGAACACACGCACCCCCACCCGACCTTTCCCCCCCGCCAGGCCGTGCATCGGTGGGAGTTGTAAATAAAGGGCTTGTTTTGTAAGGGGGTGATTGTCCCTGTGTGGGCACAGCCCGTGGGGCGAGTGGGGCTGGCAGGCTGCTGCAGGGTAATGCCAGGGTGGGCACTGCCCCGGTGTGAATGCCCATTTCCTGGGGGAGCTGTGGGGCGGTCGCAGGGTGGGCACTGCCATGATCTGAGGTTGCCATTAGCTCTAGCCCCCCGGTACCCCTATGCTCTGCCTGTGACTCCTTCCTCCCCCAGGGCTGGTTTGAACAGGGCACCTGGAGTTTCTGTTTCCCAGCAGGGCTGCTGTCCACAGAGCCCTGCATCGTCGCTGGCATAGAGCTGCGGGCAGGCCCCTGCCAGCTGGCTGTTTTCATGGCCCTGGGCCCTGTGGCCCTTCCCCTTGAGCCTGACATCACCGCTGCGGCCTGTTGGAATGGGGGGCAGATTCCCCCCACCAGCCCACCCTCAGTTTCAGTAACCCGGGAGAGGCAGGGGGAGGGGTTAAGAAACATCCCAAATGCTGACGTGTCCTCTGTCGCCCCGGCCCAGCGAGTGCCCAGATAGTGCTGCAGCCGAGGGCTCCGTGGCACAGGGCTGCCTGTGCAGGGCGGCTCTTGGGAGGAAGGAAGCCACAGCGCTTTGGAAAGAGCTGAGGTGCGGGACTGCTGGCTTCCCCGCCCAAACCATCGGCCACCTGCGGCACTTGGGGGCCCGTCTGATTAGCAGGGCCAACGTCAGAAGCAACTTCAGCCCCGTCAATTGCGTAGGTGAAGTCAAAATAGCTCCATTTGGCTGCTGCCCTCGCAGCAGGACGTCACAGGGAGAACGCCTGTCCTCCGACTCCTTCCAACCTCCCGTCCTCCCACTCCCTCAGACTTCCTGTCCTCCGACTCCTTCCGACCTCCCGTCCTCCGACTCCTTCCGACCTCCCGTCCTCCCACTCCCTCAGACTTCTTGTCCTCCGACTCCTTCCGACCTCCCGTCCTCCGACTCCTTCCGACCTCCCATCCTCCTACTCCCTCAGACTTCCTGTCCTCCGACTCCTTCCGACCTCCCGTCCTCCGACTCCTTCCAACCTCCCGTCCTCCCACTCCCTCAGACTTCCCGTCCTCCGACTCCTTCCGACCTCCCGTCCTCCGACTCCTTCCGACCTCCCGTCCTCCCACTCCCTCAGACTTCCTGTCCTCCGACTCCTTCCGACCTCCCGTCCTCCCACTCCCTCAGACTTCCTGTCCTCCGACTCCTTCCGACCTCCCATCCTCCCACTCCCTCAGACTTCCTGTCCTCCGACTCCTTCCGACCTCCCGTCCTCCTACTCCCTCAGACTTCCTGTCCTCCGACTCCTTCCGACCTCCTGTCCTCCCACTCCCTCAGACTTCCTGTCCTCCGACTCCCTCCGACCTCCCATCCTCCCACTCCCTCAGACACGCAGGAGGGACACGCACACTGCATAGGTCTCAGCCCCTCCAGCAGGGGGCAGGAGCGACACACCTGCACACTGTGTAGGACCCATCCTCTCCAGCAGGGGGCAGGAGGGACACACATGGATACTGCATAGGGCCCACACCCTCCAGCAGGGGGCAGGAGGGTTATACACACTTCATAGGTCTCAGCCCCTCCAGTAGGGGGCAGGAGTGACACACCCTTACACTGTAGGACCCACCCTCTCCAGCAGGGGGCAGGAGGAACACACCTGCACACTGCATAGGTCTCAGCCCCTCCAGCAGCAAGCAAGAGGGACACACCCTTACACTGTGTAGGTCTCAGCCCCTCCAGCAGGGGGCAGGAGGGACACATGTGGACACTATATAGGGCCCACACCCTCCAGCAGGGGGCAGGAGGGACACACATACTGCATAGGTCTCAGCCCCTCCAGCAGGGGGCAGGAGCGACACACCTGCACACTGTGTAGGACCCATCCTCTCCAGCAGGGGGCAGGAGGAACACACCAGCAGGCTACATAGGTCTCAGCCCCTCCAGCAGCAAGCAGGAGGGACACACCCTCACACTGTGTAGGTCTCAGCCCCTCCAGCAGGGGGCAGGAGGGACACATGTGGACACTATATAGGGCCCACACCCTCCAGCAGGGGGCAGGAGGGACACACATACTGCATAGGTCTCAGCCCCTCCAGCAGGGGGCAGGAGCGACACACCTGCACACTGTGTAGGACCCCATCCTCTCCAGCAGGGGGCAGGAGGAACACACCAGCAGGCTACATAGGTCTCAGCCCCTCCAGCAGCAAGCAGGAGGGACACACCCTCACACTGTGTAGGTCTCAGCCCCTCCAGCAGGGGGCAGGAGGGACACACGTGGACACTGTATAGGGCCCACACCCTCCAGCAGGGGGCAGGAGGGATATACACACTGCATAGGTCTCAGCCCCTCCAGCAGGGGGCAAGAGGCACACACCCCCTTGATGTTGGATCAGTTCAATGTGCCAAGGGCGTTTTGCGTTCTAATCCTGCCCTCCCAAGTTCAAATGCCCCCCTCCCAGTTGGTGTCCTCCCCAGAGTTTATACAAGGCCTCTCCACGACTTTACCGAAGTCAGTCCAATACTGAATGAAACATGAGCCGTCGTACCCCAGCGCCTTTTTGTTGGATCAGCCTCTTGATCCCAGCTGGGACCAGTCTGTGCGAGTCCCCCAAGGGGTAGTAGTCTCTGGGGCAGTAATCCTGTCTCAGGGTGTGCAGTGTTACTGATTTTTGGGGCAATCTCCCCAAGCTCCTGAAGACACAGGTAACTTTTCCAGACACACAGGCATATATGATGGATCAGCTTGGAACCTCCAGTTTCTGGATAGGATCTTTTTTCAGTCAGTGTGTGGAATAAATTTTGTTCACAATGGAATGTGCGGAGGTGCACCACCCATAACAACACAAAACCTAGCGAGGGGTGCTGTGCCAATCAGCTGGGCAGCATTGGGAAGCTCTCCTGAGCAGTCACACAAGCACCCGGCTTACGGGGAAACATTGCCTGACATTGAGCATGGACGAGCGTCTGACATGGGAGTGATTCCCTGTGTGTTCAGAAGCATGGACCCTGGAAATGCAGCGTGGGGAGCAGGCAGTGAAAGGGAGCTAAAGGAGAAAGCTGGGAGGAAATTCTCCGCTTTCAGTTTGGATTTTGCCCAATGTTTTCACCCTGGCGCCAGCGTGCACCCCGACGCCCTGTGGGTGAAACGTTTCCGCCCCTACAGAAGCGCCGCTGCGAGCCAGTCGCCGGCCTGTCGGATTCCAGGCTTTCTGAACAGCTGAGCCAGCCTCAAATCCGCCTGAAACCCCTATGCTGAAGTGGGCAGGGCGATACAGGGCCCCTGCGATTGAGGTGTGTGTGACGGATTCCAGGCTCCTGGGCGGTCGAATGTCCTGCGGAAGCTGGCATCCCGAGAGGCGGGTCAGAGGGAAATCCCTCGGCAGGAGATGCAGCCTCCTGGCTTTTAGAATGTCCCCTGCTACTGACGGGCAGAGAGTCGGCTTCATAGGGCCCCCAATTTCAGTGATTGTTGGCAGTGCCCAGCCCGACAGGCCCCGATCCCGGTGACTCTGTGTCTGGGCAGCACCCGGCCCAACGGGCCCCGATCCCAGTGATTTTGTCAGGGCAGCGCCTGGCCCAACGGGGCCCGATCCCAGTGACTCTGTATCTGGGCAGCGCCCGGCGTGACAAGGCCCTGGTCTCAGGGACTGTATCTGCAGCTCGGCGCGGGGGCGCACACCGGCCGTGCAGAGCGAGTCGCTGGTTTTCCTGTTCCAGCCACGTTTCCTGCCCAGTGCTGGCTGCAGCGCCCCTGCCCAGTTGCCGCCGTGGGCCCTGACGCCATGGGCCTTGCGCTCACCCTCCTCCTCGTCTGCGGTGAGTAGCTTCCCCTGCCCCCATGGGCACAGTGCCCCACCCAGCCCCCCACCCCACTCACGCCTGGGATGCGCTGGCCTAGGGCCCCGGGAGCGCTGCCGTTTGGTGCCAGGGTAGCCCCACAGTCCCCTCTCCTCCCCCCCACAGATGCCCTCCAATGCCCGCCCCCATCTCCTCACAGCCCCTCCCCGCTACCTCCCCTCCCACCCCAAGCCCTCTGCTCTGGCCCGACTGGCCAGTCCCTGGCTGTGAGCCCGGCCCACCTCGGAGGGATCCCGTGCTGGGGAGCTGGGAGCCCTGGGGGGGGCTTGGCCCTTCCACCCAGGCCCCCATTTCTTCCCAGGGCCCTGCCCCCCCCCAACTCACCCCTCCCCTACTCATTACAGGCGCTCTGAGGCTTGGCCACCAGACAGCGGCTGCAGCACGTGAGTGACCCTGACCTGGGGGCCTGGACCCACGGGGCTGGGGCAGGGTCAGGCCACTACATCCTGCTGCTTTGCCTTAGGGGCTGGGGGCCTGAACCCCCCGCACCCTCCATGCCAGCCTCCCGGACTCCCAGCCAGGTCTTCCCACTGCAGGAGGGGCTGGGCCAAGGGGGAGAGACCTCTGTCTTGCGCTGGGTGTTGGGGGGGGGGGAGGGGAGCGGTCTTGGCCCTCCCAGGAGTGGGGGGCTGGGGTGGGGGAGGGGAGAGGTTTTTGCCCTCCCAGGAGTGGGTCTCTGTCCCCTGGGATGGGGTGGGGGAGGGGAGAGGTTTTTGCCCTCCCAGGAGTGGGTCTCTGTCCCCTGGGATGGGGTGGGGGAGGGGAGAGGTTTTTGCCCTCCCAGGAGTGGGTCTCTGTCCCCTGGGGTGGGAGGCTGGGGTGGGGGATGGGAGAGGTCTCTGCCCCCGGTGCTGGGGTGGGGGAGGGGAGAGGTCTCTGTTCCCTGAGGTGGGGGGGCTGGGGTGGGGGAAGGGATAGGTCTCTGCCCCCTGGGATGGGGTGGGGGAGGGGAGAGGTCTCTGCCCCCTGGGATGGGGTGGGGGAGGGGAGAGGTCTCTGCTCACTGAGGTGGGGGGCTGGGGAGCAGGAGGGGGAGAATTGGGAGCTTTGGGCATGGGGCCGGGGGGCTCTGTGTCTCACTTCCCCCTCCCCCTGCCCCCCAGACAAAGCCAGGCTCCAGGTGACCCCGGTGGGAGGCGCGGTGCCGGCGGGGGGGCGGGTTTCCCTGCGCTGCCTCTGCCAGGTGCCCTGCGCCCGGCTCTTCCTCTACCGGGGCGCAGGCCCCATCCCGGTGCGGCGCGCCGAGGCGCAGGGCCAGGCGGCCGAGTTCCCCATCGCCCAGGCCGGCCCGAGCGACGCCGGCAGCTACCGCTGCAGGTACCTCAGCCGGCAGGGGCAGCCCCGGTGGTCCGAGAGCAGCGACCCCGTCCAGCTGGTCGTGGCAGGTGAGTCCCTGAAGGGACGGGGGGAGGCAGGTGACATGGGGCCCCTCTGTGAGAGCCGAGATGCAGCCAGCTCTGGGGTGGGGCGCGGGGGCTTTCACCGCATGGAGCAGCCCCCAAGTGTTTGGGACAGGAAGTGAGGGAGCCTCCAGTGGACAGTGCAGAGGGCTGGTGTTTAGGGCCGGGGGGAGCTGGGTTTCGCACACCGTGAGACACAGACAGCAGGGCCCGGGGTGCCCCATGTGACGGGGGGGAATTAAGCGTCGGGAGGCAAAGGGGGCCCACAGGCTGAGAAGCCAGGTGGGGGTTTTCCTGCACCACTTGACTAGGGGAAAACCACCGAGAAAAACTTACACTGGGGGTTGGCCAGGACGTTGGGGTTCCCCACCCACAGGGGGTCTGCACCGGGCGCTGGCAGGGCAGGGAGATGGCACCCGAGACAGCATCGGGGTAGGAGCTGGACAAACCAGGCTGGGGGAGTTTCTGGGGCTGCCTTGAAACCCCCCCCCTCTTTATACAGTCTCCAGCCTGAATTCCAGCCCTCCTGCACCCTCCAGAGGCCCCAGCCCCACTTCACCAGCACCCCTGGCGCACAGCCACAGCCCTCTGCCGGGTAAGTGGTGTGGGAAACTGAGGCACGAGGCTGAGTTCCGATTTCAGTGCCCCAGGATCAATCTGGAGTCACCCCTGGGTCAGACAGGAATCCCTCACCCAGTACTGGGCATGCGGGGACCCCTCCCCTGGTGCTGAGTCTCACAGCTCCTCTGGGGTGAGGGGCGGGAGCTGGGTATTTGGGGACCCCTCCCCCGACACTTTGTCACAGCTTCTCTGGGGTGAGGGGCGGGGCTGTTTTAACACCACAGATCAGCACCCCAAGAGTTTGGGACAGGAATTGACAGTCCAGTTGGAATCACAGGGAGTACATACTAAATAGGGAGGTCAAATAGGACCTCCCCCCCTCCCCGCTGGGGATTGGCCAGGAGGGCGGGGTTCCTACCCCCCATCTCGGTCAGGGGTCTGGCAGGGGCACTGGCAAAGCTGGGAAGTGGGGGTAGGGGAGTGGCCGGAAAACCGAGCTGGGAGTTTTCTGGCATCACATTTAAACCCTCCCCTCCCCTTCATACAGGTGTCAGCCCGGATTCGAGCCCCAGACCCCACACTGGAGGCAGCCCCACCTCCCCAGCCGCCCCCATGCACAGCGACAGCCCTCTGCCGGGTAAGTGATGTGGGGAAACTGAGGCGCGGGGCTGGGTTCAGATCTCAACTCCTCCAGGGCCAATCCGGAGTCACTCTGATTGCAATGGGGGCAGAGTGAGGTCTGATCTTAACTCACACATCCCCTTCCTGTCTCTAGCAGCCCCGGCCACGCCCCGGCACCCGGATTTCACCCAGGGCAACCTCGTCCGTCTGGGCCTCGGCGCCGGAGTCCTGCTGGCCCTGGCGCTGGGGCTGGCCACGTCCTGCTGTAGCTGGGAGAGAGGAGGACCCCACTTGCCTCACGCCCCTCGCCCCCGGCCTCCCCCGGATGCGCCTCGCTCCCACCCCGTGGCCCCGGCACGACCGCAGCCGTCCGTGGAGCGCTACAAAAGGGGTCGCGGCAAGCGGGCGACAGCAACGGCCCACGAGACTGAGCCATGCAGGGCCAGGCCTGCTGGAAAACAGGAGCCCCCTCCAGAGGCACACGGGCGGGGTCTAAATGACCACCCTAGGGACCGACTTTCCTTTTTCGGGGTGCATGCCCCACCCCCGCTCAGAGGCCCCGCCCATGCTCCGCCCCTTTCCCCAAGACCCCGCCCTCGCTCTGCCTCTCCCCGCCCCCTCCTCCCAGCACCTCCTGCCTGCTGCCAAACGGCTGACTGGGAGGTGGGTACCGAGTGGCCACTATTTTTCCCCACGCAAGGGAGAGAGCTTGGAGTCATTGGGGCTTGTTCTCAGAAAACACCCACCCCGGGTGCAGCGGCCGTCAGGAAAGCAAACGGACCATTGGGACGCCTTAGGAAAGGAACAGAGAACAAGGCAGAACAGAGCTTAATGCTGCAGTCGCCCAGTGTTTCTCACCCCGTGGTACGAGCACCTTCAGGGGTCCCCGAGAGACGTCAACACCACTGACTTTTGGAGAAAGCTGACTGTTTGTTGTAAGTTTCACAGCGCTTTATTCTTTTTGTACGTTTTACACCCCAAAATGTCATCGCCCGCCCGGCTACAATTAAGTTGTTTAAACAAAATGTGTTGCCACGGTAGGAAAAACATGGTGGCTGAAAACTGTAGGTACTGGGAGGGGGGTGCTTAATTTTGGTTGTTGTTTTTGAACAAGGGGTACGTTATAACAAAAGGTGGAGAAACACTGCTGTATACATCCCTGGGTCGCCCCTACTGGGAATACTGGGTGCAGATCTGGTCACTCCATCGCTCAAAAAAACCGACACAAAACCACAAAAACTCACGTTGGAAAAGAGAAAGGTGCAGGGACGGGAAACTCAAAGGGTGGGAGGTTTGGAACAGCTGATGTGTGGGCCCGTTTCACGTGGAGCATCCTGGGGCACCCTCTGTGAAGCCGGGGTGCTAGAGGGTCTCAACACCCCAGTGGTCAGCGTTGAATCCAGGGCAGCAAACCAGTGGGGAGGAGAATATGATGGGGGTGGTCTACAATCCTGCCTACTATGGAGAAAGTGAATGAGGAAGTGTTATTTACCCCCTTCTCAAAAACACAAGAACCAAGGATCATCCACTGCCATTAACAGGCAGAAGGGTTAAAACAAACAGATGGAAATAGTGCCTCAATCAATACACAGTCAACCTGTGGAACTCCTTGCCAGGGGAAATTGTGAAGGCCAAGTTTATGAACAGGACACAAACAAGAACTAGAGAAGCTCCTGGAGGACTGGTCCATCAGTGGCTGTTAGCAATGTTCCCAAGCTTTTCCATCCACATGTGGAATAAGTTTTGTTACGTGCACCGAAGCATGTGGGAAAGTGCACCACCACAAGAAACACAAAACCTAGCGGTGGGCACTAGCGGTTGGATCGCGCCTGCACAAGTGTGTATCTTCCAGGATGTGATGACGTGGGGCCCGTGCTCGCTCTGTTCGCTTTTTTTTTTATGTTGCATGTGATTTCTGCAGCAACCCCATGTGTGTGTGCCTCAGTTTCCCTGGGCACTGCACCAATAGCGAGAGGGTGATGGGACAGTCTCCCGCCTGTGCGCAACGGCTGATACTCTCTGTCACGTGAGCCTGGACGGTGGCGGAGGGGGAGGGTGACCACGTGACATCTTTCGCCCAGGAAGCTGGGAGGTGGGGCTGGCTGCAGGGGAGATGGGCTGCTGGGTGCATGAGTGAGTCTGGCTGGCGTGGGGTGCAGAGATGGGGGGCAGGGCCGTGGCTCTGGGCCCCCTTCTCCCCAAGCTGGATGGGTCTGGCTGCTCCTGCTCCCAGTGCTGACAAGTCTGTTCTACGCTGTGTCCCTAAACCTTCCGCCCTACCAGCCGCCTGAGAATCCCCTCTAGCTGCAGCAGGGGCCTGACGCACGGCCGTGTGCTGGGGGTCCTGGGCATGGACACGGGTGGGGGAGAATCCCTCGCTCATTGCCCTGTTCGGCTCATCCCCTTTCAAGCCGCCCAGCTGCTCCCAGACCCCAGGACCGGGGGAGGGGGGCGCTGGCCCACTCCCACGCCAGCGTGGCTGCGCCTGTTGTGACCCTGGCCACGGGGGCGGGGGCCGTGGGACGTCGCGTTGGGGGAGAACGCCCGTCAG
Source organism: Pelodiscus sinensis (assembly GCF_049634645.1). Taxonomy (NCBI): domain Eukaryota; kingdom Metazoa; phylum Chordata; order Testudines; family Trionychidae; genus Pelodiscus; species Pelodiscus sinensis. The sequence goes on from NW_027465849.1 coordinate 2,998,177, forward strand.
GCTGGGGCCCTGCGCCGGCGGGTGCGCAACGTTGGCTCTCCCGCGACCGGCCTGCCGGGGGCTGCGCGTCGCCTGCTCCAGCTCCTCCCTCCTGCGGCGGCCGCGGCGGGGACAGCCGCCCGCGCGTTTCCGGGGCGGTTTGGGGTGCGAGCAGCGGGGCCCTGAGGGCCTCCCCTGAACTGGCGCCCGCTGCGGGAACCCGGCCGCAGGGATCATGCCGGGGGGCACCGGCAGGAGGGGCTCTAGGAGCGGCTGCTGCCAACCTGCGGGCTGGCCTCGCTCGGAGGTGATGGCTCGAGGGGCTGCCAGGCTGCTGAAGCCAGCGGGACCAAGGTAGTCATCCTGCGGGGGAGATTCCACCCTGCGAGGGAACGTCCGGCGGCAGGCTCAGCATTGAGAAAACGGGCTTCGGCTGGGACATGGCGGGCGACCTTCACCGTAGGCTACAGCCCTGTGGAGGGATTGAGAGGGGCCCGCACCCCTTCCCAGCCGGCTCTTCTAGGAGAAAATTGGAGAATCTTGGCGGCTGAAGGGCTGGGAGCAGAGGTGCCTGGATCTGACACGAGGGGGGTGTCAGGCCTGGTCCCCACTCTGGCACTCCGCCTGCAGAAAGTGGGGGCTTGCAAGAGAGCTTCTAAAGCAGGGCTTCCCGGCCTATGGCTCGGGACCCAAATATGGGTCACCATGACATTTCAAAAGGGTCGCCAGGAGTCTCTCCAGGCGGCTCTGCCCCTCCTCCTGCCCCCGTTTTCGAATTGCGCTGGTCACCAAGTCTTCCTGAATCGTCAAAATGGGTCTGCATCTGGAAAAGGCTGGGAACTTGCCTCTCCCGGCGCTGGTTACAAAAACTCCCCTTCCCCCCCGAATCAGAGTACACAGTTTGGGGAATCGCTGTCACCATCAAGTGCTTTTTCGCTACAAACCAGGGGTGAGCCCTTGAAATCACCCCCCACGGGACCCCAAGCTCTTTTCCCCCAAAAGAGTTTGAAAAAGAAAAGAGAAAAAGCAGCTGCAGCCGCTGGTAGCTGACCCCTGGGTCAGAGACCTGCAGATACACGGCCAGCCCTCCCAGGACACAAGACCCAAATCCTCACCTTAAAAGAAGCTTTTTATTACAAAGCAAAAGATACAGGTGATAAAGCAGCCTTGGTTGCTGGCTGTTACAGAGCAACCAAGGAAAAGGACTGAAAAAACCCAGAAAAGTCTCGGCACAATGCTGAGGGGGAGGGGAGACGTGGACGCACACAGAGCAGTGCAAATCAAACCACAAAATAAAGAACATTTAGCGTCAACGCGCCTGGACTCTCAAGTCCCTGCAACTCTTCTCATTGTCTCTCCGAAGTCCTCGGAGGCACGGTAGCCCTGCCTGGGTTTAAGTCGTTCTGTCGCTCAGCTCCTGGTTTCTCTCTCCCACACAAAGGAAGCAGGCAGGGAACCGCCAGCCAATTCCAATTTCAACCCTCTCGCGCCCGTAGGCCGACACCTCTGCTAACGACCCGAGTTTAACCCCTTAGTGGCCGGGTGCTGGTCAGCGCTCCTCCTGTCCACGAGGGGGCGCTAGACCAGACTCCGTCCATGGGGCTCTACTGGCCACAGGACACTTTCCTTCTGCACCCCACCGGGAGCAACCGCAGCGTGGGGCTGGCGGCTGCATGGGGGTGGGGGGATGGCAGAGGCCATGGGCGGCAACCGCAGGGGAGTGGGGTCTAGACACGTGGGTTGTATCCTCCACAAGCTCCTTCCCCCCTTCACTGCCTCAGTTTCCCCCTCTGGAGCTTGGGGCTACCAATGCTAGCCCAGCTTTGAGGTCTAGGGGCAGAAGGGCCCATTATGGCAATACACCCGCCCGCTGATGTGGGGCGTCCTCTCCAGCTCCCCCCGCATGCGACCTCTTTGAATCCTCCACAAACCGCCCCACTGCGTCACAGGGGGTTACTGCACACGCGGCCCCCGCACCCGGCCCACGGGGTGGGGACGTCTGGTCGCCATGGTGGCTGTGGAGCTGTCGAGGGCTCTGGCTCATCCTTCCCTCACCGAATCCGCCAGCGTTTGGCATTTCCACGCTGCCGAGCAGGTTCCCATCCAACGCCGACGACGGGTCTCTGGCTGCCTCCCCGGCCTGCCGGGACGGGGCTGTGTTGGCAGGGAAGCCAAGGTGGCCGCGGAGCCTGCGCATGCAGCGAGCCACCTTACTTCTGGGCCGTTTCACCAGCCACAGCCACAGCCCCAACCCCAGCCCCAGCCCCACCAACACGACCACTGCCCCCACTGTCATGGGGCCGGTCCAAGATCCCGGCTCTGCAAGAAACCACAGGAATTGCCGGGTCAGTGGGGGAGCTGGACAACCCCACAAGAAAATTCCCAACCTCTCCACCACTGGCTGCTCTCAGCTGGCCCCCACTCCAGGGAGGAGAGGGCAGAACGGAGCAAGCCGCAGTGGGCAGAAGGCATTTGGGGGAAGAGCTGGGGTGGGAAGATGTGACGTGGGGGGCGGGCCCTTAGGGAAAAGTGGGGGGTGGGGCACCCACTGGCAAACCCCCAAATCAGCCCCTAACTTCATACGTGGCAACTCGCCGTGTGAACGGCCCCAGTCACGAGTGGGCGCGTCTACACGGGCCCCTCGGGAAACTCATCCGGATGGATTTGAAAGCGGGTCGGGGACGCTGCCTGGAACCGCCGGGGGGACGCTCCCCTCCGCGGCCCTGATTCGAGGTAGCTGGGTTCGCTCGGGAAGGCAATTGCGCTAAATTCCCATCAGGCCCCTTCACTGCGAACGTCCACACCGGGAGCAGGCGGGAGGATGTCAAGGGGGCGGATGCGGTTCAATGAATCCACTTGAAGTTCGGGGCCCATCTACTCTGCCAAAGGAAGTCGACCTGAGTCACATCAGATTCCAGCCAGGTCCTCCTGCGTGTCCACACTGCTCCTGGTGTCGGGTGCTGGCCCCATTTCATAGCCCCACAGAATCCCAGGGCCGGAAGAGACTCAGGAGGCATCGAGTCCAGCCCCCCACTAAAAGCAGGGCCCGAGCTGAACGCTCCGCATGGCTCCCTCTGCAGACGGGGATCTCGCCCAGCTACCCCCTGCCCTGCGGGGACCCTGGTGCACAGAGACCCGCGTGTTCCTCACTGCCCGGCCCAGCCACTCACCCCCGGCTGCCGTCCCGTCGCGGCGATCGTTCCCGGCCCCGGCCGACCGGCCAGGTTGGAGCTGAGTTTGGCTCAGGCTCTGCAATGAGACAACGCAGAGGCAGGTGCAGTGAGTGGACACAGGGCTCCAGGAGATCACATCCCAGGAATCCCCCCCTCCAGGCCCCTAAGACCTGCCCCCCAATGCTGCTGGGCAGAGTCAGAGCAAGGCCAGGCGGAGCGGCACCAGCCCTGGCAGGGGCATCTTCCAATCTGCTCTTAACAATTCCCCCTGGCAAGGATTCCCACAGCTCCCTTGGGAGCCTGAGTCTGGCTGGGTGCCAGTCAGGGAGGGTGCCAGGCTAGGGGGTGCCAGGCAGGGAGGGTGCTAGGCAAGGTGGGAGCAAGGCTGGGTGCCAGGCTAGGGGGTGCCAGGCCAGGTGCCAGGCAGGGAGGGTGCGAAGCAAGGTGGGAGCAAGGCTGGGTGCCAGGCAGGGAGGGTGCTAGGCTAGGGGGTGTCAGGCCAGGTGCCAGGCAGGGAGGGTGCGAAGCAAGGTGGAAGCAAGGCTGGGTGGTTTTTGAGGGCAGGCCCAGGGCTGGAGCTGTGGCCAGGGCTGCGAGCTGGCTGCCCGGCTGCTCCCAGGGCGGGGCCGTGGGGCAAGAGTGGGGACAGACGCACTGCAGCCCCGGCTCCTGCTCCGGCAGCCGCCACACAGTCCCGCCCTGGAGCAGCCTGGCAGCCACCATGCGGCCCTGGCCACAGCTGCAGCCCCGGGGAAGGCCTCTCGCAGCCGCATGGAATAACGGAGGGGCTGAACCTTTACCAAGGCTCTGTAGAAGTGGGCTGCGCCCAGGAACGCCCCTGATGCTCTTTGTCTATTTGTGTTCGTCTCTCAGCCGCCACAGGGACCCTCGTGGGGTTTTAAGTTCCTGTCCCCAAAAGTCCATGGTTAAAATGAGTGTTGTCAAACGAAGTCGCACAGAGAACAGGGTGTTAGCCTCTTACTCTCAGGCTTCATCTGCGGAACAGGATCAAGTCATTAAAGCCCTACTGTGTGTGTGTCCACACTGCTCCCGGTGTCGGGCGCTGGCCCCATTTCATAGCACCACAGAATCCCAGGGCTGGAAGAGACTCAGGAGGCATCGAGTCCAGGCCCCTGCTCTAGGCAGGACCAATCCCAACTAAATCAACCCAGCCAGGGCTTTGCCAAACTGAGACTTAAACACCTCTAGGGATGGAGATTCCACCCCTTCCCTAGGGAACCCATCCCAGGGCTTCCCCACCCTCCTAGGGAAAGAGTTTTTCCTAATATCCAACCTAGATCTCCCCACAGTAACTTGAGACCATTGCTCCTTGTTCTGCCATCTGTCACTACTGAGAACAGCCTCTCTCCATCCTCTCTGGAACCTCCCTTCAGGAAGTTGCAGGCTGCTCTCAAATCCCCCCTCACTCCTCTCTTCTGCAGACTAAACAGACCCAACTCCCTCAGCCTCTCCTCATAGGTCATGTGCTCCAGCCCCCTAATCATTTTGGTTGCCCTCCACTGGACCCTCTCCAATGCGTCCACATCCTTTCTGTAGTGGGGGGCCCAGAACTGGACACAATACTCCAGATGTGGCCTCACCAGAGCCGAATAAAGGGGAATAATGACATCTCTGGATCTGCTGGCAATGCTCCTCCTAACGCACCCTAATATGCCATTAGCCCTCTTGGCTACAAGGGCACACTGCTGAGTCATATCCAGCTTCTCATCCACTGGAATCCCCAGGTCCCTTTCTGCCGAACTGCTACTTAGCCAGTCGGTCCCCAGCCTGTATCAATGCTTGGGGATTCTTCCGTCCCAAGGGCAGGACTCTACACTTGTCCTTGTTGAACCTCAGCAGATTTCTTTTGGCCCAACCCTCTGATCTGTCCAGGTCACTCTGGACCCCGTCCCTGCCCTCCAGCGTATCTACCTCTCCCCCTAGCTCAGTGTTATCCACACATTCACCGTCCCGTCCTCCAGGTGATGACTAGAGGTTGAACACTGAGAGGCAGCCTTGAAAGGCAGCAACGGGGGAGGTCGGTCGTGCAGCATCTCCACTGACCCTGCATCGCTCGAACTACGTCCCCCTCTGGCGGAGGCGGAGGTGTTACGTCAGGGCTGCGGGCGAGGCCCACAGCATGGCCGGGCGGGGGCGGCAGGAGTGCAGCCGAGGGCCTGTACGTCGACTCCATCCAGATGAACTTTCCTGAGGGGCCCTGTGTGGACAAACTCTGCAACCCCCACCCGGCCCTTTTCGAAATGCCGGCTCTGCGGAGCCGCGGCAGGGAATGTCAGCCCAGAAATCGGGGATGGGATGGGCATGGAGTGGGAGGGGAAGTGGCCAGCTCTGACCCACCCACTTTGCTGCACCAGCCGGTGAGGGCGAGCTGGGTCCCAGCCCCGGAGGAGACGGGTTGAACGCTCCACATGGCTCCCTCTGCAGACGGGGATCTCACCCCGCTACCCCCTGCCTTGCGGGGACCCTGGTGCACAGAGACCCTGCGTGTCCCTCGCTGCCTGGCCCAGCCACTCACCCCTGGCTGCCGTCCCGTCGTGGCGATCGATCCCGGCAAGGTCCGGCCAGGCCGAGCTGAGGTTGGCACGGGCTCTGCAATGAGACAACGCAGAGGCAGCGGCAGTGAGTGGACACAGGGCTCCAGGAGATCACAGCCCAGGAATCCTGCCCCCTCCAGGCTACTAAGACCTGCCCCCCAATGCTGCTGGGCAGAGTCAGAGCAAGGCCAGGCAGAGCGGCACCAGCCCTGGCAAGGGCGTCTTCCAATCTGCTCTTAAGAGCTCCCCACGGCAAGGATTCCCAGAGCTCCCTTGGGAGCCTGAGTCTGGCTGGGTGCTAGGCAGGGAGGGTGCTAGGCTAGGGGGTGCCAGGCTGCGTGCCAGGCAGGGAGGGTGCTAGGCTAGAGGGTGCCAGGCCGGGTGCCAGGCCGGGTGCTAGGCAAGGTGGGAGCAAGGCTGGGTGGTTTTTCAGGGCAGGCCCAGGGCTGGAGCTGCGGCCAGGGCTGCAAGGTGGCTGCCTGGCTGCTCCCAGGGCGGGGCCGCGGGGCAAGAGTGGGGACAGCCACACTGCAGCCCCAGCTCCTGCTCCGGCAGCCGCCACACAGTCCCGCCCTGGAGCAGCCTGGCAGCCACCATGCAGCCTGGCCACAGCTGCAGCCCCGGGGAAGGCCTCTCGCCGAGGGACTGAACCTTTACCAAGGCTCTGTAGAAGTGGGCTGCGCCCAGGAACGCCCCTGATGCTCTTTGTCTATTTGTGTTCGTCTCTCTGCCGCCACAGGGACCCTCGTGGGGTTTTAAGTTCCTGTCCCCAATAGGGTTACCAGGTAGACCCCCCCCCAAAATACCAGACACACTTGATTGTGGGCGGGAGGGGGGCAGGGCTGGGCGGGAGGAAGGGGATGGGAGGCGAGGCTGGCGGGGGGCGTCGGGGGCCGCGGGGCTGGCCAGGAGGAAGGGGGGTGGGAAGCAGAGCTGGGGGGCTTGGGGGCTGGGGGGGCTGGACGGGAGGAGGGGGGCCGGAGGAAGGGGGGTGGGAAGCAGAACTGGCGGGGGGGTGGGGTGCAGCCACTGGCCGCAGCTGGAGTCCAACGGGCCGCACCCTGTCAGGCAGCCCTCTAGTTGATAGTAGAAGCCGTGCGGGGGCGGGGGAGTGGGTGGGAGCCCCTGGGAGCCCCCCCTCCCGGCTTCTGCTCACAACCAGAGGCTCCCAGGTGGGAGGTGGGGCCGCGACTGGTGCTGGGAGCCTCTGGTCGCATGCAGAAGCCGGGGGGGGGGGGGCAGGGAGTGGCTGGGAGTCCCAGGCACTGCCCCCCGCCCTGGCCCATCCCGCCCGGCTTTTGCAAGTGACCACAGGGCTCCCAGCGCCCATCCCAGCCCCGCCTCCCAGTCACTCCCGCACCCCCACCAGGCTTCCCTCTGGCGCCCTGGCGGGAATTCAGAAAATACCACTGTGGCATAGTGGGGGGGCTGTCTGCTCTGTGACCGGGCTCCCCCTGCGCTGGGATGGGAGATTCTCACTGACTCCCAAATGTGGATTAACCCAGACACCCAGGCTCATTTCAGGAAAGATGTGGAGAAATTGGGGAAGGTCCAGAGAAGATCGACAAAAACGATGAAAGGTCTCGAGAACATGAGCCTCCAGGGGAGACCGAAAGAACTGGGGTTGTTTATTTTGGGAAGGAGACTCAGAGGGGCCATGAGAGCGGTTTTCAAGTATCTAGAAGGGTGTCAAAGGAGGAGGGAGAAAAATTGTTCTTGGCCTCTGGGGATAGAACAAGAAGCAAGGGGCTTAAACTGCAGCAAGGGAGGTTGAGGTTGGACATCAGGAAAAACTTCCTGTCGGGGGGTTAAACACTGGAATAAGTTGCCTAGGGAGGTTGTGGAATCTTGGAGACATTTAAGAGCAGCTTAGACAGACGCCTGTCAAGGATGCTCTAGACAGTATTTGGTCCTGCCATGAGGGCAGGGGACTGGACTCGATGACCTCTCAAGGTCCCTTCCAGTCCTATGATTCTATTATTAATTTTCTTTTTATTTGACTTCATCTTAGATAAACATTTAAAGCCATGCACCTTGTTAATTATCCCTTGTTTTAGTATTCTTTCTTCCAAACATTTTTTAAAGAGACATCTATTATATATTTTGAAGCATTGGCTTGTTGGTGGATTTGTTTGTGCAAAATTAAGTCATACTTTGCGATAACCTACAGATACCAAATTTTGCATAAACAATCCTGCCACTTAAATTAGCTGAATGCACAATTTTTTACACCAGAATATGCTGGGTGGAAGGTTTAAACCATGACAGGACGTCCCCGGGTTACGTACAAGAGAGGGACTGTAGGTTTGTTCTTAAGTTGAATTTGTATGTAAGTCGGAACCGGTACATATTGTAGGGGAAACTCTAGCCAAACATTTCTCCAGAGCTCAGTTTTATTCTCCCACACCTCACTTCCCTCAGTCCTTTATTCTCAAGCTGAGGTGTCTGCTGAGAAAAGCTGCTCCGTGTCTCCCTGGTCTGCTGGGGGGGGGGCGCTAGCTTCGCGTCTCCCTGGTCTGCTGGGGGGGGGGGGTGCTAGCTTCACGTCTCCCTGGTCTGCTGGGGGGAAGCAGCTAGTGCGGGGTTACCTCACCCCGTTTGTAAGTAGGGATCCGATGTAAGTTGGATCCATGTAACCCGGGGACTGCCTGTATTTTGTTTTTCATCGGGAAAAAGTCCTGGCTATTCTGAGTAGCGTTCATAAAAAGTATTTGCTATCAAAATTACAATCGAGTCGCCTGTTCAACTGTCATTTTAGTGCAAAAAAAAATTGTAGTGTTACAAATCACAAAACCGTTCCAAAAAACAACAAATAGTCTGGTAGCACTTTAGAGACTAACAAAATGTGTAGATCGTATCATGAGCTTTCTTGGGCATAGCCCACTTCTGCAGATGTTATGGGACGAGTAGTGGGAGCGTTAGGAGCATCTGATTCAAATGCACTATGCATGGCAATTAATCAATAAAATGAATAATGCATGAAGTTGAAATCCTACCAATTTCAAGTGTTTCTTTGATTCCCTTTAGCAAGCACATTAATAAAGACTTCTATTACAGATACTTAATTTCTTAAACTGTCCTATAAGCGTAAATCTACGCAAAATGACTTTGCCTGGTCAATGACTTTGCCTGGTCAACGAGATTATATTATCTCACCTGCTAGTATAAGAGATTTGTTCATAACTTGGATGCCATGGCGGCACACGTCCGACCAAGCGCATGTGACCTCAATATTGGCGCACAAGACCAAACTCACTCCGCTCACAGATGGAAAATCTTAGAGGGTGCACTGTGCGGAACTCACAGCTGTGTTCAGAGGCCGTGCAAACCCAACTCCCCACTCTGGAGGGGGACTGGTGGGCGAGAGGGGACGTCTGGGAACCTGGAAACCCTGTCGTCTGTGCCCTCCAGAGCCCGAGGGGAAATCCACAGTGCGGACACGTACCTGTTACATTCACCAAGATGAAGGCCAGACACTCGTGATCGGTCGTCTCATATTCAAGCTTAAAGCACCCCGTGATGTTTTTGGTGGCGTTCGTCACATTGAACCATCCTGGGGACACAGAGACGTGCCTGGCCAAGAAGCTGTTATAAAGTTTTGATTGCCCTGGAAGGATGGTGCCTATCGTGCTCCACTGCTCAGCTGCCTCGTGGGACCAGAGCATCTCGATAAAACGGTCCGGAACGCTAAGGCGGAGATGGGCGTTCCCGCCCTCGGGCACGGAGATAGAGATGAAATTCTGGCATGGGCTGGGACCTGGGAGAAGAAATCAACCTTTCAGCTCGGCTTTGGGGAGGCCAGGAAAGCGTCAGACGCAAAGCTGGGGCAGGGTGTGTTTTGTTCTGGGCCCCCGACTCCAGAAAGGATGTGGACGCATTGGAAAGGGTCCAGTGGAGGGCAACCAAAGTGATTAGGGGGCTGGAGCATATGACCTACGAGGAGAGGCTGAGGGAAGTTGGGTCTGTTTAGTCTGCAGAAGCGAAGAGTAAGGGGGGACTTGATAGCAGCCTGCAACTTCCTGAAGGGAGGTTCCAAAGAGGCTGGAGAGAGGCTGTTCTCAGTAGTGACAGGTGGCAGAACAAGGAGCAATGGTCTCAAGTTGTGGTGGGAGAGGTCCAGATTGGATATTAGGAAAAACTATTTCCCTAGGAGGGTGGTGAAGCACTGGAATGGGTTACCTAGGATAGTAGTGGGGTCTCCATCCCTAGAGGTGTTTAAGTCTCGGCTTGACAAAGCCCTGGCCGGGTTGATTGAGATGGGATTGGTCCTGCCTAGAGCGGAGGGCTGGACTTGACGACCTTCTGAGGTCTCTTCCAGTTCTATGATTCTATGATAAGGGGATGGTTGGATGAAATAACATGATCTTGGTAACTAATTGACCATTCATTATAGGGAACTTTCTGGGTGTCTGGCTGGTGAGTCTTGCCCACATGCTCAGGGTTTAGCTGGTCGCCATATTTGGGGTCAGGAAGGAATTTTCCTCCAGGGTAGATTGGCAGAGGCCCTGGAGGTTTTTCGCCTTCCTCTGTAGCATTGGGCACAGATCACAGCTGAAGGACTCTCTGCATGTTGGGGCCTTCAAAGTATTTGAAGGCTTCAATATCTGAGACATAGGTGAGAGGATTATTCTAAGAGGGGTGGGCGAGATTCTGTGGCCTGCACTGTGCAGGGGGTCAGACTAGATGATCATAATGGTCCCTTCTGACCTTAAAGTCTATGAGTCTATGAGTGACAAAGTGGGGAGCTTGTGGGGGGTTCGAAGTGGTTAAATGTAAGGGGGGCACTCAGTGTCCCTGGGTGTTACTGGTGTAATGGGGGGCAGGTAGGGAGAGTTTGTTGTTACAGGGACCAGCACAGACCTGGAGCCCCCAGCGACTGGTTCTCTGGTGACCGGCACACCCAGCTTGGAGGGCCCAGCCGGGTCTGGCCAATGGGTTCAACTGGTCCCAGCCGGGGGAGGGGGAGGACAAAGGACGGAGGAGAGAGGGACCAGGTGACCCTGGTTACTTAGATGGAAATCAATGGACAGGGGACGGGCTGCGGGGGGGGGGATATCAGAGACTGCAAAGGAGAGAGAGCACCCCCCAGGCTGCAGGGAGACTCAGACGGGCTGGACCCAGGGGGGGCAGGCCGACAGGCCTGAGGGTCCCTGTGCTGGGTTCAAAGCTGAGGCTGGCTGGGGGTCGCTCTGGGCTGGAGAACAGGGCTCCAGTCCCTCTGGGGAGGGAGGCCCCGGGGGTCCAGAGCGAGGGGACTCCCTGAGGGGCCCACAGCAGAGACGGGCTGGGGGCTCAGAGAGGTGGACCCCAGAGAAGGGCTCCCCCCCTCACAGGGACTGTACAGGCCAAGCGTGGGCAGGAGCCGGGAGTCGGTGACGGGGAAGCACCTCAGGTACAAGGTGCAAGTCCCCAAGCAGGCCCTGCGTCCTGCCTGAGCCCCACGGCTCTTTAGAACCGCCCCCCCCCCGCCCCCCACAAGCCCGAATCAGCTGAACCTGCTTTTGGGGGGTGGGGGACTCTGCAGTGTAGACGCATTCTCAGTGTTTGCAGAATCAGAGCCAATATCACTGCACCCGGGGACGGAAGGGGATCTGCAGAGGCTGGCCCAGGGAGGGAGCAGATCCCCACACACGCCCCCCCTCCAGATCCCCAGCACAGCCCCTCTTTTCCCTTCCGGCCTCTCTCTTCCAGGCAGGATTGGCCCTACAAATCCGGCCCTACGCAGGCCGAGACCTGCACCCTGTCCCGTACGGTGGCCAGGTGTCCGGTTTTGAACCGCACAGTCCAGTATTTGAGCTTTCTGTCCGGGAAACTAATTGAGAAAATGAAGCCAGTGTTATTGTTCTCAGGAGTATCCGTACGTAGCTGCGAACTGCGTGAGCGCAGGGAGGAAGGTGGCGGGACTGTATGCGGGATGGACAGCACCCCGGGATCTGCGTGTGCCCGGGCCAGCCCCGCTCCCCGCCAGCTGATTCTCTCCCCCCACTCTCCCCCGGCAAGTCCCGCTACCCCCGACCCCTCCTGCCCAGCCCCACTCCCCCCGCGCCCCTCCCAGCCAGCCCCACTGCCCCCAACCTTCCCCCTGCCAGCACCGCTCCCCGATGGCAGGTTCCCCTCTCCGCCCAACCTCTCCCAGCCAGCTCCGCTCCCCCCACTCCTCCCTGGCCAGACCTGCTCCCTATGGCAGGGTCCCTTCCCCCCCCACTCACCCCGACCCCCTTCTGGCCAGGCCTGCTTCCCAGCAGCCAGTCCCCCCCCCATCTCACCCAGCCAGCCCTGTTCCCCCCCCCCCCCCCCCCCGGCATCTGAGATCAAGTGTGTCCGGTATTTTTTTGAAAGCATCTGGTAACCCTACCCTCCCGTGGGGGGGGAGGGGTGTTGCACTCAAGGGCTACGGGACCACGGGGGCAGGGGACTGGCCCAGAGCTGCGGGAGAGGGGAGGCAGGGCAGGGAGGCGGGCGAGGAGCAGGCAGGTGGTGGCTGGGGAACGTGATTGGCTCCCAGGGCTGGTATACAGCACTCAGCGCCCTAGGCAGCTGTGTATTTTGCTTATCGGGGGCGGGGGGGAGGTGGCCTTGCTTCTAGGAAACCCAGTTCGGCCCAGACCACTCAGGGGCCGTACTCACCGAGGTCCGATCCGGCTCCCCCAACACACAGGAGGAAGAAACCGATTTTACAGGCGATTCTCGCCAAAGAAGGGCTGAAATTGTCCTGTCTCCTGGCACGCGCCATTTTGCTCCAGCCATGTGTTTAAATGGACAGAAGAGCCGGCTGCCCTAGCACACCCCTTGACCTTGAGTCATTTCCTTGAGTCACTTCCTGCACAAAACATGAATCCAGATGCCGGCCGCCCAGCAAAACTCCAGCCAAGTCCCTCTCCAAAAACCACCTTCCAACCAATCCACACGGCCGTATCATCCCACGCGGGGAAGGCGCGACGTGCAGCCGTCATCTGCCTTGGCATCTGTGTGACATGGAAAGGAGCGTCTCTGAATACACGTAAAAGAGGACACGCTTTCTCCGGGTATTATTTTTAAGAATAAACATTTTGGTCCCCCATTCCTGCAGCTCCATGCTTCACTCCCGAGGCCCCACACCGGCAAAATACGTCCCTACCTACTTCACTTTAAGCACATTGGTTGCCTCCCAGGAAATTGGAAAAACGAGAGGGCTCATTTCGGGGGTGCTGCAGCAATTTTTTTGGGGGAGTAGAGTGCAGTGGCATTTCCGGGAGACTGGGTGAAGACGTCAGTGGCATGGTTTTAGCCGGGCCCTGCATCTCAGCACCTCAGAGGCAAAAGATGACTTGTTTCTTCCTATCAGGGGAAAAAAAATCTAAAGGAAAATGTCATTCCTACTCACACTATCTGTCCTTTGTCTGGAGGTCAGTGGTTCAAACCCACCCATGCCAACGTTCCCTCTAATAGGGTCCATCTGTGTGCGGAATAATATTTTACATGCACCAAGGCATGCATGAATGTGCACCACCAATAGAAACAAAAAAACCAGCCGTAGGCGCTCTGCTAATCCACTAGGTGGCATTCGAACCTCTCCTGAGTGGCCGCCGAAGAGCCCAGCTTAGCGAGAATATCTTCCCCCTGCCTGTTGGGCCGTCCGTTACGTGGCTGAAAGCATTGCCAGCTCAAATAAGGGTGACTCCTGCCCTGTCAAACCCAAACCATGCACCTTACTTACTTCCCGAGAAGAAAGTTTCTTCTGCATCTTTCTTCCCGCCGTCAGAGGCCCAACGCAGAATTGAGCAAGGCCGGAAAAACACCGAGGGGCAGTGGCTGCTCTGTGTGGCCCTAATGCCACAGCCAGGGTGGGGGGAAGCTGGCCCTGTGCTGCCCCTCTCCTGCTAATTTCTGCTTCTCAGCTTGACTGAGGTGGCCATTGAAGCCTGGGATGGCTGGTCCCCCCCCCCCAAAAAAAACCTTATGTCCTAAGTCCATCCCCAGGAGGGGTGGGGCTTGAACCCTGGACTTCTGGCTCTGAAAGCAGGTACCTTGCCTACTGTACTACTGGAGAAACCCCCCAGCCTCCTTTTTCCTTCCTCTGTCCCAAGAGTGCAAGATCCATCCATCACCAACCTTGTGTTGGACAAACCCATCTTGGGTGGGGCTTGAACCCTCAAGCTCTTGATCTAGCGACAGGCACCTTATCAGGCCACTGGTAAAGCTGCCCTGTTTCCCTATAATCAGTGCCCCCTTATCCTTCCTTAGCTCCAAGGGTGCCAGGTCCACATTGGCTGAGGGTGGGCTTGAACCCATGATATCTGGAGGCAGGTACCTTAGCTACTGCCCCACTGGAGGAGCCCCCTGTGAGAAGGGAGGCGCTGAAGGGGAAACCTCGCGGTGTCGCCATCGGGACTTTGAGCTGGCGCCCTGCCCCGAGGGCTGGGAGTGTCAATACGTTGGTGGGGATGAAACTTCCTTGAACTCCGGGGATAATGTAGGGGGGGGGTGATGAGGGTAGAAGTGGGGCAAACCCAGGGGTGTGAGGCTGTGAAGGGGAGCTCAGAGCAACGGAGGCAGCTAGGCTTGGGGGGGGGGAGTCCGGGGAATCAGCGGAGGGGAGGAGCCCCAGGAGGCAGCGAGGACCTGGAGGGATGGGCTGGAGGGGGGGGGTGCCATGCAGGCCAGGGGGGCTGCGGAACGGAACAAGGAGCCCACGGCTGTCGCGAGGCCACGTCGATCGCACATGGGCCGCGTGGCCAGAACCACGGGTCGGCCCCAGCCACACGGTGTCTGCCGCACAGGCCTGGCCTTGGGGAGGGGGGGGGGGGGTTGTGACATAGCGGGGGGAGGGGGGCTGTCTGCTCTGTAACCCAAGGTTCCCCTGCATTGTGAGGTGCGATTCCCACTGACTCACCCCCGTGTGGATTGGCCCAGACACCTAGTCCCAGCCTGGGCAGAGAACAAGGCTCTTCCCAGAGGGACAGACAAAGGGAGGGAGGTAGAGACAGCACCTGGCTGGGGGGTAGGGCCTGGGAGTGAGGCAGGGTCTGGCTGGGAAACATGAAGGGAACAGACTAAGCTGGGTGCTGAGGGGGCGCCGGACCCCCTAACCCAAGGGGTCTGAGGCATCCTGGCCCTGACTCCTGTAGCCACATCACGTCTGTGCTGTACCCTGGAGAAGCAATAACCCCTTCTATTCACCTGGCTGGCGGAGTCTGTTCTGGCTGCTACGGGGGTGCAGGATCGGGGCGGGGTCCCCGACGCGCCGTCACACCGTTATTTCTAGAGAGCGGCCGTTGGCCGGGGACTGGAGCCATCTCATAAGAACATAAGAACGGCCGTCCTGGGTCAGACCAAAGGTCCATCCAGCCCAGTAGCCTGTCGGCCGACGTGACCAGCACCAGGTGCCTCAGAGAGGGTGGACGGAAGACAATGATCAAGCGATTTGTCTCCTGCCGTCCCTCTCCAGCCTCTGACAAACAGAGGCCAGGGACACCATTTTATCCCCTGGCTAATAGCCTTTTATGGACCTAACCCCCATGAATTTATCCAGCTTCTCTTTAAACTCTATTATAGTCCTAGCCTTCACCGCCTCCTCTGGCAAGGAGTTCCACAGGTTGACTACACGCTGTGTGAAGAAGAACTTTCTTTTATTAGTTTTAAACCTGCTCCCCATTAATTTCATTCGGTGTCCTCTAGTTCTTCTATTATGGGAACTAATAAATCACTTTTCTTTATCCGCCCTCTCCACACCACTCATGATTTTATAGACCTCTATCATATCCCCCCTCAGTCTCTTCTTTTCTAAACTGAAAAGTCCCACTTGCTTTAACCTCTCCTCGTATGGGACCTGTTCCAAACCCCTAATCATTTTAGTCTCCCCTCCCCACCACCTGAAGTGGCAAAGTGGTGGGGAGGGAAGGGGCCCCGGCTCACGCTGTGGCTGCCCCCCCAGCCGACCACGCCAGCTCTTGATCAGCTGCCCTGGTCCGGCTCCCTGGAGACCGGTGGCTGGTGTCCGAGCCAAGATCCCCGGGCGCTGTTTGTGACCACCTCTGCCCCAGGCCTGGGTGGCTGAAAGAGGAACCCAAAGGGAGTCCAGGGCTCGGGGAGGTGCCGGCACGGGGGATGTTGATGTGCCAGGCCTCTTGCATGGCTTAGGGGACCCTTCCCCTGCTCCCCACAACCTTCCACCCTTGCCCCCCCCCCTTTGAGAGGTGTCTGGGACTCCCCCCTGCCCAGCCCCTGCCTCCAGAGGGACTCACACAGAACAGTTGTGTTGTAAGCAAGACCCGAGAAGTCATTCTTCCACTCTACTCTGCGCTGGTTAGGCCTCAGTAGGAGTATTGTGTCCAGTTCTGGGCGCCACATTTCAAGGAAGATGTGAAGAAGTGGGAGAAGGTCCAGAGAAGAGCAACGAGAATGATTAAAGGTCTAGAGAACATGACCTGTGAAGGAAGACTGAAAGAACTGGGCTTGTTTAGTTTAGAAAGGAGAAGACTGAGAGAGGACACGATAGCGGTTTTCAGGTATCTAAAAGGGTGTCACAAGGAGGAGGGAGAAAACATGTTCTTCCTGGCCTCTGAGGATAGGCCAAGAAGCAAGGGGCTTAAACTGCAGCCAGGGAGATTTAGGTTGGACATTAGGAAAAATTCCTAACTGTCAGGGTGGTTAAACATGAATAAATTGCCCAGGGAGGTTGTGGAATCTCCCTCTCTGGAGATATTTAGGAGTAAGTTAGATAAATGTCTATCCGGGGTAGTCTAGACCCGTGGTCACCAACCCGTCGATCGCGATCGACCGGTCAATCGCGAGGCTTCGACCGGTCGATCGTGAAGTGTTCGGGCACCCCCACCCCCGAGCAGCCCCACTACCTACCTCTAGTGTAGTGCCAACTTCCCGCGGGGGTGGACGGAAGTCCTGTCTGAAGCCTGCGTCACTTCCAGGCGTTCCGGAATTGCGCTGGCTGCTCCCCTCCCACAGCTCTGTCATGTGCTGGGGGAGGGAGCGTCGGCCCCCGAGGAGGAGTGCGGTGGCTTCCCTGCGCCACCAGCGCCGGAGGGGTGAGTTGAGCGCAGGGGTTCCCCTGTGCTGCGGGAGTGGGGGTCGGCCCCGGGGTTTGGGTCGTGCTGTGGGAGGGGGATTTGGCCCCAGAGCAGGCGCCTGCGGAGGTTTGGCTGCACTGCGGGAGGCACGCGCCGGCTTCCCTCAGGGATGTGGGGGGCAGAATCCTGGGAGGAGGCGATAGCATGGGACTCTCTGCCCCCACTTCCCCCTGTTCCCACCCCCCTCTCCCCAGCTCCCTGTTCCCTCTCCCATCCCCAGCCTCAGAAACCTGTCCCCACTGGCACCCTGTCCCCTGCCCTCCCGGCACCCTGTCCCCTCTCCCATCCCCAGGCTCAGAAACCTGTCCCCACTGGCACCCTGTCCCCTGCCCTCCCGGCACCCTGTCCCCTCTCCCATCCCCAGCTGCAGAAACCTGTCCCCACTGGCACCCTGTCCCCTGCCCTCCCGGCACCCTGTCCCCTCTCCCATCCCCAGCCTCAGAAACCTGTCCCCACTGGCACCCTGTCCCCTGCCCTCCCGGCACCCTGTCCCCTCTCCCATCCCCAGCCGCAGAAACCTGTCCCCACTGGCACCCTGTCCCCTGCCCTCCCGGCACCCTGTCCCCTCTCCCATCCCCAGCTGCAGAAACCTGTCCCCACTGGCACCCTGTCCCCTGCCCTCCCGGCACCCTGTCCCCTCTCCCATCCCCAGCTGCAGAAACCTGTCCCCACTGGCACCCTGTCCCCTGCCCTCCCGGCACCCTGTCCCCTCTCCCATCCCCAGCCTCAGAAACCTGTCCCCACTGGCACCCTGTCCCCTGCCCTACCGGCACCCTGTCCCCTCTCCCATCCCCAGCCTCAGAAACCTGTCCCCACTGGCACCCTGTCCCCTGCCCTCCCGGCACCCTGTCCCCTCTCCCATCCCCAGCCGCAGAAACCTGTCCCCACTGGCACCCTGTCCCCTGCCCTCCCGGCACCCTGTCCCCTCTCCCATCCCCAGCTGCAGAAACCTGTCCCCACTGGCACCCTGTCCCCTGCCCTCCCGGCACCCTGTCCCCTCTCCCATCCCCAGCCGCAGAAACCTGTCCCCACTGGCACCCTGTCCCCTGCCCTCCCGGCACCCTGTCCCCTCTCCCATCCCCAGCTGCAGAAACCTGTCCCCACTGGCACCCTGTCCCCTGCCCTCCCGGCACCCTGTCCCCTCTCCCATCCCCAGCCGCAGAAACCTGTCCCCACTGGCACCCTGTCCCCTGCCCTCCCGGCACCCTGTCCCCTCTCCCATCCCCAGCTGCAGAAACCTGTCCCCACTGGCACCCTGTCCCCTGCCCTCCCGGCACCCTGTCCCCTCTCCCATCCCCAGCTGCAGAAACCTGTCCCCACTGGCACCCTGTCCCCTGCCCTCCCGGCACCCTGTCCCCTCTCCCATCCCCAGCCGCAGAAACCTGTCCCCACTGGCACCCTGTCCCCTGCCCTCCCGGCACCCTGTCCCCTCTCCCATCCCCAGCTGCAGAAACCTGTCCCCACTGGCACCCTGTCCCCTGCCCTCCCGGCACCCTGTCCCCTCTCCCATCCCCAGCTGCAGAAACCTGTCCCCACTGGCACCCTGTCCCCTGCCCTCCCGGCACCCTGTCCCCTCTCCCATCCCCAGCCTCAGAAACCTGTCCCCTCTGGCACCCTGTCCCCTGCCCTCCCGGCACCCTGTCCCCTCTCCCATCCCCAGCCGCAGAAACCTGTCCCCACTGGCACCCTGTCCAGACAGGTTCCCTGCCCTTCTCAGAAATAAAGACAATGCAAAAACCTTTTGTGTTTGACACAGTATTTTATTTAAAAATGAGCCTGGCCAACAAACCTCCAATTGGGGCCAAGCCCCCATCTGGCCACAGCATCATGACACACCTACACTCCCCCTCCCCCCAGACCCTACATCTGAGCTTATCATAGACTGGAACCCCTGCCCTGAGCCCCTCACATACCCCAACCCAAATTCCTGAACCCTCACATCCAGAAGTCTGTGGCTTGCTTAGTACCCAACCCTACATCTGACCCCAACACTGCCCGGCCTGGAGCCCCCTCCCCGAGCCAGCATCCCCTTCTCCACCTCCTCCTGCATCCAGGTTTCCTCCCAGAGCTTGCACCTCTCACCCCTTCCCACACCCAAATCCCTCATTCCCACCCCGGAGCCTCCACATCCTGTCTCAACCCAGCGAGGGCACGTCTGGACAGCAGGAGTTTTTCAGGATTCCGGAGCTACCCCAGAAAAACTCTTCCACATCCAGGGATGCGTTTGTTCTTCCGCTTCTTTTAGTGGAAGAGCAAACAGGCTCTTTCAGTCACCCCAATATTCCTCTTTCCATGAGGAATATGGGGGCTTCCAAAAGAAGGGGGGTTTTCTGACGTGGTCAAGTCTAGACAGGCCAAATGTTGGAAAAACTTCTTCCTACAGAAGAACTGGGGGGGAAAGGCAGCAGTGTACGGGTTGGGAATAGCAAGTGATGGAGAGGAGGCGAACAGAGAGGGCGGGGCTTTAAGGAAGGGGCGGGGCTTCAAGGAAGGGGCGGGGCGGTAGATCTTGGCTTGTTCTGTCATTTAAAAAGTGATCGTGGGTGTAAAAAGGTTGGAGACCACTGGTCTAGACAGTGCTGGGTCCTGCCATGAGGGCAGGGGACTGGACTCGACCTCTCGAGGTCCCTTCCAGTCCTAGCGTTCTATGATTCTACGAGGGGGGGACAGACCCGCACACACGCCCTTGGCCCCTGTATTATTCAGAAGGCTGGGGGGGGGTCCTTTGGAGGCAGGGGCAGGGAAGTGGGGGGGTTGGAGTAATTACTCTGATACCAGATTCCTACTGGGAAAATCTACCCCCCTCCCACACACACACACTTTTTCCTTCCCTCCCCGGCTCACCCCGGCCACAGCCCTGCCCCTCGCGGCCTGTTAGTTCCCAGGGGCAACGGTCCATGGGGGTCACTGGTCATGCGGCAGCCAGGCCGGGTGGCACCCGGCCCTGCCCCGCCAGGCCCGCCCGCGCCAGGCCCCCTCCTGCCCACAGCATGTCCCAGGGGGCCACGGGGCCTCTTCCCAGGCGCCGAGAGGGAAAGACGGGGCCCCGGGCATTTGCTGAGGTTGCTTCGGGGGCCGGGAGGGTCCACCCAGAGAGCCAGCCAGCCCGGGGAGCCGCATCCCAGCTGGCAGGGTTTGGGGCTGGGGGTTGGGAGCAGAAGCTGATGAGAGTCCAGAGCAAATTCACCCCAGGACGGGGAGGGGGGGAATCGCAGGGGAACATTTCTAGCCCCCTGCAGCGGGGAGCTGGGGGGGAGGTTTAGTGGCTGGTAGTGTCCCGGCTGGGGCCCGGCAGGGAAATGTCCCCCACCCCCGACAAGCAGCGGGTTGCCTGGGGAGTGGAGAGGGGCGGTGGTGACTCTAGGCACCCCCCAACCCCACACCCTCAGCCCCCCCCTTGGAGTCCCACTGTCCGTCCTGCACTGAAGGGGTGGGGGGGCTCCACAGCTTTCTGGGGAGCTAGAGCCATAACCCCAGGGCTGGGGTCCCCTCTGGACACAGGCATGGGGCTGCCCCCTGGGGAGACACGGCCTCTCGGGGTGGAGGGGCTGGGACGCCTTGCTTGGCTCTGCCCCACGGGCATGAACAGCCTTAGGCAGCGACGGGACCAGATCCAGCTGGGCTCAGGGCCCGCCCCAATGCGGGGGGGCGCTGACTCATGGGAGGGGTTCTCGGCCAGCCCCCCCCTCCCCCGGCGCTGCCCCCTAAGGTGGGAGCTTGGAAGGAAACTGAACCACAACAAACCCCGATTGGCAAGGACGTACCTCTTGTTTATTAGACACAGACAGGAGGGAGGGAGGGGGCAGGGAATTATTGGGGACCCCCCCAATCTGATAGCATCTGTCACTTCGGAGACCCCCCACAACTTGGAGAGCTCTGTGACCCCCCCTTACAGTGAACCCCCCCACGAACTGACACCCCAAAACCAGGCTGCCCCTCCCCGAGATGTGAGCACCCCAGAATGACACCCCCCGAGGGCATAAGGGGAATCCCAGATCCAGGGAGAAACCCCCCCTCTGTGACACTCCCAAATGTAAAGTGATACCCCCAAAATCAAGGGTAGCCCCAGATGGGGTGGCACCCCCACATTTTAGGAGTACCCCAATCCCAGGACGATCCCCCAGATCAGGGTATCCTGGCAGTCGCCACGTGAGCCCCAACATCTGTCAGCTCAGAGCCCAGCCGGCCCCACCCGGGGTGCCTCAATGCATCCGGCATGGGGTCCCCCACGTCCAGCAGAGGGGGAGGGGTGGAATTGGGGGAGGGGCTTGTGGCTCTGGGGACAGGGTTGCCGTGGTTACCACCCCCCTGGAGCCGCTCCCACAGGGGACCCCGGGGAGAGGGGGGGCAGGTAGCCGGGGGGGTCTGGGGCCCAGAGGGGGTCCCACGGCAGGGCACCCTGGCTAGGCCCCAGGGGGTTGTGGGTAATCGGGGCACAACATGGGGGCAGAGCTGGCTCTTCGGGGTCGGTGATGGGGTCAAAGAGGTCGCCAGGGTCGGGGGTCAGGGAGGCCACGCTCAGGCCCCCACCGGGCCCCGGCTCAGGGGCCACGAAGGCCTCAGCCACGCCCAGGAAGGAGCTGGCGGCTGGGGCGGGCGGCTCTGGGCCCAGAGGCCGGGGCTCCGGGGGGGGCGCGGGGTCCCTGGGGGCCTCCTGGGCCAGGATGGAGGAGGCCAGGCGGTGCGTGGCAGCTTCGATGTCGGCAAATTGCCTGTGGAAAGAAGAGGGGGGCTGTGAGCTCCCCCACAGCAGTGTCCTGAGGGGCTGTGAGCTTCCCCAGCAGTGCCCTAAGGGGCTGTGAGCTTCCCCCAGCGGTGCCCTGAGGGGCTGCGAACTTCCCCAGCAGTGCCCAGAGGGGCTTTGAGCTTCCCCCAGCCTGTGAGCTTCCTCCCCCCCAGTATCCTGAGGGGCTGCGAGCTTCCCCCAGCAGTGCCCTGAGGGGCTGTGAGCTTCCCCCAGCAGTGCCCTAAGGGGCTGTGAGCTTCCCCCAGCCTGTGAGCTTTCTCCCCCTCCAGTATCCTGAGGGGCTGTGAGCTTCCCCCAGCAGTGCCCTGAGGGGCTGCGAGCTTCCCCCAGCGGTGCCCTGAGGGGCTGCGAACTTCCCCAGCAGTGCCCAGAGGGGCTGTGAGCTTCCCCCAGCCTGTGAGCTTTCTCCCCCTCCAGTATCCTGAGGGGCTGTGAGCTTCCCCCAGCAGTGCCCTGAGGGGCTGCGAGCTTCCCCAGCAGTGCCCTAGGGGCTGTGAGCTTCCCCCAGCCTGTGAGCTTCCTCCCCCCCAGTATCCTGAGGGGCTGCGAGCTTCCCCCAGCAGTGCCCTGAGGGGCTGCGAGCTTCCCCAGCAGTGCCCTAAGGGGCTGTGAGCTTCCCCCAGCCTGTGAGCTTCCTCCCCCCCAGTATCCTGAGGGGCTGCGAGCTTCCCCCAGCAGTGCCCTGAGGGGCTGCGAGCTTCCCCAGAAGTGCCCAGAGGGGCTGTGAGCTTCCCCCAGCGGTGCCCTGAGGGGCTGCGAACTTCCCCAGCAGTGCCCAGAGTGGCTGCGAGCTTCCCCAGCAGTGCCCTGAGGGGCTGTGAGCTTCCCCCAGCAGTGCCCTAAGGGGCTGTGAGCTTCCCCCAGCCTGTGAGCTTCCTCCCCCCCAGTATCCTGAAGGGCTGCGAGCTTCCCCCAGCAGTGCCCAGGGGCTCCCACCTGCTGATCTGGTTGTGCAGGAACCGGCGGTGGTTCACCCGTCGCTTGCCGGGGCGGCTCTTGCGGGGTCTCTGCAGCGTCCGCATGATGTGGGACGAGGCCGCGGTGACAAAGGTGAAGAGGTCGCGGCCGCACTCACAGAGGGGCGACGGGGGCAGGAAGCTCAGGGAGAGGCGCCCGCCCCGCTGCATCCCGGCGCCCGAGGGTGGGGGAGCCGGCCCCCGGTAGAGCTCTGCAGGGATGAAGAGCAGCTCTCAGCCCAGCACGTGTGAGACCCCAACACCCCAAGGGGCAGGGGCTGCGGGTTGGGGGTGAGGGACACTGTCAGGTATGGGGGGGCAGGGCTGTGGGGCGGGAGGGAGGGGCACGGGCAGGGCTGGGGGGGCAGGGCTGTGGGGCGGGAGGGAGGGGCACGGGCAGGGCTGGGGGGACAGGGCTGTGGGGCGGGAGGGAGGGACACTGTCAGGTATGGGGGGGCAGGGCTGTGGGGCGGGAGGGAGGGGCACTGGCAGGGCTGGGGGGGCAGGGCTGTGGGGCGGGAGGGAGGGACACTGTCAGGTATGGGGGGGCAGGGCTGTGGGGCGGGAGGGAGGGGCACTGGCAGGGCTGGGGGCAGCACAGGGCAGGCCCGGGGGGGGTTCTGCCTCCGGAGTGGGGCCAGCCCAGGCCACAAGGGGCCAGCACCTCCTGCTGCCCCCCCCCCCACACACACACTTACTTGGTTCGGGGTCCAGGCGTGTGATGACTCAGCTGCTGGGGGAGCTGCCCCCGTCTCCCTGCCCGCTCCAGCGCCGGCTCCAGTGGGGACCCAACGTCAGGAGAAGCAGGAGGATGCTCAAGGAGTCCCTGGCTGAGCCGCCCCCCCTCTGAGCCCCTCCCTCCTGCCCATCCCCCCTCTGCCCCCCAGCTCCTGCAGGACGGGGGCACGGAGCCTTCCCCCGCAGGGGGCACTGGCTGCCCTGGGTGGGCAGATGGGGGGCGCTCCTGCCTAAATCCCGTGCTGCTGTCGCTGAGGGTCGAGGGACCCTTTGACACTACGAGTGGGGTGGCTTGTAGGGCCCCTCCCCTCATCTGTCTCCTCCCCTGCCTGGATCCCATCAGCCCCCCCGAACCTTCCTCCCACCCCATCAGCCCCCCGAACCTTCCTCCCACCCCATCAGCCCCCCCGAACCTTCCTCCCACCGCATCAGCCCCCCCGAACCTTCCTCCCATTCTCTTGCCCCCCCCATCTTTTCTCTTGACCCCCCCCCCCTCCTTCTCCCCACCCCGGCTGCCCAATTAGGACATTCCTGGCCCTGGGAAGCGGCCCTGGCACTTAGCAGCAATTAGGGGCGTCTGGGGGCCGGGGGAGCCACGCGCCAGCAGCTCCGTGGAGACCGGCTCAATGGGGCGCGCGGGGGCAGGAATCCGGCTGCACAAAGGGCCCCCCCCAGCTCCCCCTCCCTGCCACGCGCCAGCCACCCCCCTCCCCCCCGCCCCAAGCGCTTAAAGCAATTGCTGGGAATTGCAGACAAGTGCGAGGCCAAAGTGTGTCCAGCCCTCCCCCGTCTGAGCCAGGGACCCATCGCCCTGGCGCCTGCCCCTCCCTGCCCCCCAGGTCAGCCCCACGGCCCCATTGCTCCCGGAGTCAGCCCCTCCCTGCCCCCCAGGTCACCCCCATGGGCCCATCGCCCCAGCCTCTGCCCCTCCGGTCACCCCCACGGGCCCATCGCCTTGGTGTCTGCCCCTCCCTGCCCCCCAGGTCAGCCCCACGGCCCCATTGCTCCCGGAGTCAGCCCCTCCCTGCCCCCCAGGTCACCCCCATGGGCCCATCGCCCCAGCCTCTGCCCCTCCGGTCACCCCCACGGGCCCATCGCCTTGGTGTCTGCCCCTCCCTGCCCCCCAGGTCAGCCCCACGGCCCCATTGCTCCCGGAGTCAGCCCCTCCCTGCCCCCCAGGTCACCCCCATGGGCCCATCGCCCCAGCCTCTGCCCCTCCGGTCACCCCCACGGGCCCATCGCCCTGGTGTCTGCCCCTCCCTGCCCCCCAGGTCAGCCCCATGGTCCCATTGCTCCTGGCATCTGCCCCTCCCTGCCCCCTAGGTCACCCTCATGGGCCCATCACCCCGGCCTCTGCCCCTCTGGTCACCCCTATGGGCCCATCGCCCTGGTGTCTGCCCTCCTGCCCCCCAGGTCACCCCATGGGCCCATCGCCCTGGCAGCTGCCCCTCCCTACTCCTTAGGTCACCCCCATGGGCCCATCACTCCCAGCGCCTGCCCTTCTCCACCCCCCAGGTCAGCCCCACGGGCCCATCGCCCCGATCTGTGCCCCTCCCTGCCCCCTCGCTTCAGGCAGAGGGTGGCAGCCAGACAACCCCCCCCCACACACACACACATCTGCTTCCCTGCAGTTGGCTAAGCCAACTCTCCCTGCCAAACCTCTCCCCCCCTCCGCCCCTGCCTTGGCAAACACAGCCCCCCCTTCCTGGCCAGGGGAGATCAAAGCTCAGCCCCCCCACCCCACCCGCTCCCCTCCTGGCCCTGCCCTTCACAAGCAGGCAGCAAAATAAACTCTGCCTGGAACAATGTCGCCTCTCATGTTAGCAAGGCCCTGCTGTGTGTGCGAAGGGGGGGGGGGGGTACTACTGCCTCTGAGCAAGGCCTGGGTCCTCCTCCCAGCTCTGGGTGGGCAGTGGGGTCTAGTGGTTAGAGCAGCCGGGAGCCAGGCAGGCCTCCTGGGCTCTCCTCCCAGTCCTGGGCGGGAGTGAGGTCTAGTGGTTAGAGCAAGGGCGGGGTGTCTGTCTGTCTCTGGCTGGTTTATTTTTCTGCCGGGGAGTGCGGGGGCTGGCACCGGCAGGGCCAGCACGGTGGACGGGAGCTGGCCCCCGGAGTCCCGTCACGCCTGGGCAGCCGGGCAAAGGCAGCGCCCAGCTGGGGGCTGGCGAGAAGAAACCCTGGAGCCAGGACGGAGCCGCAGGGTGGGGCGGGGGGCAGAGCCCGGCGCCCGACAGCCACATACAGGGAACAAAGCGTCGAATTCAGACACGACCCACAGGAAGTTAGCGGGTTGGGGGGGGCAGGGCAGCCAGCCGGGAGGGGAGGGGGGCTGGATTGAGCAGGCGACACCCAACCAGCCTCGCGGCCACATGGGGCCAGAACCAGCTTCCCCAGCCTGGCTCAGGATCTGCTCTGGGCAAGTCGCCCCAGGGGCTCTAAACCAGCCTGCTCGAACCCGGGAGCCTTGCTGCCCAGACCCTCTGCTCTAACCACTAGCCCCCACTTCCTTCCCACAGCTGGGGAGAAAACCCAGGCGTCCTGCCACCGTATCCTTCTGCTCTAACCACTAGCCCCCACTTCCCTCCCACAGCTGGGGAGAAAACCCAGGCGTCCTGCCACCGTATCCTTCTGCTCTAACCACTAGCCCCCACTTCCCTCCCACAGCTGGGGAGAAAACCCAGGCGTCCTGCCACCGTATCCTTCTGCTCTAACCACTAGCCCCCACTTCCCTCCCACAGCTGGGGAGAAAACCCAGGCGTCCTGCCACCGTATCCTTCTGCTCTAACCACTAGCCCCCACTTCCCTCCCACAGCTGGGGAGAAAACCCAGGCGTCCTGCCACCGTATCCTTCTGCTCTAACCACTAGCCCCCACTTCCCTCCCACAGCTGGGGAGAAAACCCAGGCGTCCTGCCACCGTATCCTTCTGCTCTAACCACTAGCCCCCACTTCCCTCCCACAGCTGGGGAGAAAACCCAGGCGTCCTGCCACCGTATCCTTCTGCTCTAACCACTAGCCCCCACTTCCCTCCCACAGCTGGGGAGAAAACCCAGGCGTCCTGCCACCGTAGCCTTCTGCTCTAACCACTAGCCCCCACTTCCCTCCCACAGCTGGGGAGAAAACCCAGGCGTCCTGCCACCGTATCCTTCTGCTCTAACCACTAGCCCCCACTTCCCTCCCACAGCTGGGGAGAAAACCCAGGCGTCCTGCCACCGTATCCTTCTGCTCTAACCACTAGCCCCCACTTCCCTCCCACAACCAGGGAGAGAACCCAGGAGTCCTGGCGCCCAGCCCTGTTCTAACCATTAGACCCTGCTGCCTTCCCAGGCCAAGGAGCGAACCCAGGAGGCTGGGCTGGGCTGCTATTTCTATAGATTATTCTCCTCCCCTCCTGTTCATTGCTCCATTCCTGCCCCCGCCGCCCCACTTCAAATCCACCTGCGGTCAGGGGGGTGGAACAGGCCCGTCTGCGGGGGGGAGGGAGTCCCCTGATACCCGCTAAAGCCAAACTAACCGCATGGGGCAATGCCCCTGGGGACGTTTGTACCCTGTTCCGGTTGCCCCTACAACAACCTCTGCCCCCCCCCTTCCCCCGCCCCGTTGGCACGAGGAGGGCAGCATTCATGTGGGGAGGGGCCGTGCCCCCCACTTTTTACCCAGCACAAGGGCAAGCGAGAGACGCAAAGGGGAGGGAGGGCTTTGTGGGGGCCCCCCCCTTTTCAGAGCATTTCCACCCCTCCCCACTTCGCTGCCGGAGCTGTAAGTGACTCGGCTTCGCTTTGCGGTGTGCAGACGGGCCGGCAAACCGGAGCGGGTGCCAGGAGGGGGGGGGGCTGGGGGGAGGGCGGCGCCCAAATCCCACCCGCCTTCCTTGAGCATGGAAACGGAGGCAAAGGGGTCCGGGCGCAGCCGCCGGGCCCCGAGTTCGAGGCTACCGTGGGTCGTGGGAGACCCCTCAGCCAGGGCCCCGAGGCTGCTCTGGGTGGAGTCCCTGACTCAGAGCTGGGCGCCCGGCCAGCAGCCGCTGCTCCCCGCCCGCCCTGGGCCCCGGCCCTGCTTTCCGTCCAAACTAAGCATCGTGGGGGCAGGCGGCAGGGCCCGGGGGCTGGGGAGTGGGACCCCGCAGCAGAGGGCAGGGGCAGCGAAATGCGCCGTATCCCCTGAGGCTGGCCCTACGCTAGGGGGGGGTCTCTAGCTTGTTCCTTTCCCTGGGATTTGGGCTTTTTCAAGGCAGCTCCCCACGCCCAGACGGCTGCCCCCGGGTGGCAGTAGGGGGCGCTGGGCTGTGCGGGGCGGGGCGGGGGCTGGGCTGCAGCGAGCTCTCTTCCCCCAGCCATCAATGCTGGCACCGGTGCCCCCGGGGGGGGGCATTTTGCGAGCCAAATGGAGACTTCCAGGTGCCACTTCTGGCCGGGTGCAAAGGACACTTCCCGTGGCCACCCGACTGCCTTTCTCCAGCTGGCCCCTCCTTTTTCTTCCTTCGGCTGCTCCCCTTGCTCTGCCAGCGCGGCCCCTGCGGCCCTGGTGCTGTTTATTTCTCAGCTGGCGAGGGGCCCGCGGAGCCCAGCAGGGGAACGCCCGCAGGAGGGGCCCGCCCAAGCCTGGCTCGCTTTCTTCCCTTTCTTCGGGGGGGGGGTTCCCCTGTTCTTTCGGTCCTTCCCCCCTCCCTGAGCTCTCAGTGACACCCCCCTTCTGTCTTCCTTTCCCTCCCAGCCCCTCTCCCGAGCCGCCCGTCCCGCCTCCCCCCCAGCCCCAAGCAGGCTGCTCTGCGGAGCGCCGCCCAGACAGAAGCCGGGAGCATGCGCCCCCCGCCAGGGGCCAGCCCGCCTCGGCCCCGCATACCGACCTGGCAGGGTGCGTGGAATGCGCACAGAGCAGACGGCGCAGGCCAGACACACACAAGCCCCCGGCCGCGCCCGCCGCCCGCCCAGCCAGGGCGCCGCCAGACACCGACCACGCCGGAGCCCGGGCAGCGGGGGGCACAAGGCCAGCGACGGGGCGAACGGACTCCCCCGGCCCCAGCGCTTCCAGCGCCGCTTGGAGCCTTGGCCGAGAGCGCGCCCGACGGAACCACCGACTGAGACAGAGAGACGGCCAGCCAGACCGACAGACAGACAGTCTGGGGAGAGAAAGACAAGGGGCTCTGGGGACAGACAGACAGACACAGGAGGTTCTGGGGACAGACAGACAGAGACACAGGAGGTTCTGGGGACAGACGGGAGGTTTTAGGGACAGACAGACAGACAGGGGGCTCTGGAGACAGACAGAGACAGACAGACAGGAGCTCCGTGGGCTGGCCAGCCAGCCAGACAAGCTGCTGGCCGAGTGACACTTCTCCTCCGGTCGGCCGACGCCCCCCCCCCTCGCCCCCCGCCATGGACCCCCCTGCCAACCTGTCGTCCTGGGACGGGCCGCTGGAGCCGGCGGCCGGGCTGCCGGGGGCGGCGGCGCTGGGCGCGGTGCTGAGCCTGCTGGGCGCGGCCGGGGCGGCGGGGGAACCTGTACACGCTGGCGGTGGCGCGGGCCGGGGCGGCCCCCTCCGCGCTGCGGGGCCACATCGTGCACCTGGCGCTGGCCGACCTGCTGTACCTGGCCGGGCTGCCCTTCGTGGTGCACAACGGGCTGGCACAGGACTGGCACTTCGGCGAGGCCGGCTGCCGGGCCCTGCTGGGTCTGGACCTGCTCACCATGCAGGCCAGCGCCCTCCTGCTCACCCTGCTGAGCACCGAGCGGTGCCGGGCCGTGCGGCGCCCCTTCCGGGCCGCCCGCCGCTCGGCCGCCCGCCGCCACGCCCTGGCCGCCGCCGCCTGGGCCGCCGCCTTCGCCCTGGCCCTGCCCATGATGCTGATGGTGCGGCAGGAGGAGCGGGTGGTGGGCGACGGGCGGGCCCGCCGGCTCTGTGTGCCCACCTGGGACGAGGCCCCCCACAAAACCTACCTCACCCTGCTCTTCGGCACCACCATGGCGGGGCCCGGGCTGGCGCTGGGCTACCTCTACGGGCGCCTGGCCCGGGCCTACTGGCGCTCGCAGACCCAGGGGGTGCTGGGCCCCCGGCGGCGCCCCCGGCAGCGCGTCTTCCTCCCCCTCTTCCTAATCGTGCTGGCCTTCTGGGCCTGCTTCCTGCCCTTCTGGCTCTGGCAGCTGGTGCCCCTCTACAGCCCCGGCACGGCCGCCCACCTGCCCGCGGCCACCGAGATCTACGTCAACTTCCTGGTGACCTGCCTGACCTACACCAACAGCTGCATCGACCCCTTCCTCTACACGCTGCTGACCCGCACCTACCGCCAGTACCTGCGGGCGCGCCGGGCCGGGCGCGGGGGGGCGCAGCGGACACTGAGCACCGGGCACTGAGGAGCAAAGCGACCCCTGCCCCACGCAGGTAGGGGCATGCGGCAGGGGCTGAGAAGGGCACTGCTGGGGGGACCTCGCAGAGTTGGTGGTAGGTGCTGCAGGGCACTGCTGGGGGGAAGCTCACAGCGCTGGGAAAGGTGCCATAGGGAAGAGCACAACATAGGGGAATGATGTGGTGGGGCACTGCTGGGGGAAGCTCGCAGCACTGGGGAATGGTGCGGTGGGGCACTGCTGGAGGAAGCTCGCAGCACCAGGGAATGATGCGGTGAGGCACTGCTGGGGGGAAGCTCGCAGCACTGGGGAATGGTGAGGTGGGGCACTGCTGGGGGAAGATCGCAGCACTGGAGAATGGTGCGGTGGGGCACTGCTGGGGGAAGCTCGCAGCACTGGGGAATGGTGCGGTGGGGCACTGCTGGGGGGAAGCTTGCAGCACTGGGGAATGGTGAGGTGGGGCACTGCTGGGGGAAGCTCGCAGCACTGGGGAATGGTGCGGTGGGGCACTGCTGGAGGAAGCTCGCAGCACCAGGGAATGGTGCGGTGGGGCACTGCTGGGGGAAGCTCGCAGCACCGGGGAATGGTGTGGTGGGGCACTGCTGGGGGAAGATCGCAGCACCAGGGAATGGTGCGGTGGGGCACTGCTGGGGGAAGCTCGCAGCACCAGGGAATGGTGCGGAGGGGCACTGCTGGGGGAAGTTCGCAGCACTGGAGAATGGTGCGGTGGGGCACTGCTGGGGGAAGCTCGCAGCACCAGGGAATGGTGCGGTGGGGCACTGCTGGGGGAAGCTCGCAGCACCGGGGAATGGTGCGGAGGGGCACTGCTGGGGGAAGTTTGCAGCACTGGAGAATGGTGCGGTGGGGCACTGCTGGGGGAAGATCGCAGCACCGGGGAATGGTGCGGAGGGGCACTGCTGGGGGAAGCTCACAGCACCGGGGAATGGTGCGGTGGGGCACTGCTGGGGGAAGCTCGAAGCACCGGGGAATGGTGCGGTGGGGCACTGCTGGGGGAAGCTCGCAGCACCGGGGAATGGTGCGGTGGGGCACTGCTGGGAGAAGATCGCAGCACCGGGGAATGGTGCGGAGGGGCACTGCTGGGGGAAGCTCGCAGCACCGGGGAATGGTGCAGAGGGGCACTGCTGGGGGAAGCTCGCAGCACCGGGGAATGGTGCGGTGGGGCACTGCTGGGGGAAGCTCACAGCACCGGGGAATGGTGCGGTGGGGCACTGCTGGGAGAAGATCGCAGCACCGGGGAATGGTGCGGAGGGGCACTGCTGGGGGAAGCTCGCAGCACCGGGGAATGGTGCAGAGGGGCACTGCTGGGGGAAGCTCGCAGCACCTGGGAATGGTGCGGTGGGGCACTGCTGGGGGAAGCTCGCAGCACCGGGGAATGGTGCGGTGGGGCACTGCTGGGGGAAGCTCGCAGCACCGGGGAATGGTGCGGTGGGGCACTGCTGGGGGAAGCTCGCAGCACCGGGGAATGGTGCGGTGGGGCACTACTGGGGGAAGCTCGCAGCACCGGGGAATGGTGCGGTGGGGCACTGCTGGGGGAAGCTCGCAGCACTGGAGAATGGTGCGGAGGAGCACTGCTGGGGGAAGCTCGCAGCTGTGGAATCCCCCGTTCTCCAGCCTTGTAGCTAGGGGTGGGCTGGTCTGGGAGGTGGGGGGCGGGGCCTCTCCCCTCTAGGAGGCAGCAGCCCCATTGATGCACCCCCAGAGCTTGACCCTGGCTCCCAGGACAGGGGGGCAGCCTTTGGCAGGTGGGGTCCCACCCGTGACCTCACATTCTCTTCCTGAGCCCCCCCTCTCGCTTCACCCTTAGGAGCGGCTGCAGCCTGGCCCTGTACAGGCCCCACCCCACTCGCCACCCCCCAGGGGAGGAAGATGCACCAGCCCCCCCCGAGGTCCGGACCCTGCGCAGCTGGGACCCGAAGAAGAGGGCCCAGAGCAGCGAAAAACAAGGCGCCAGGACTCCTGGGTTGGCGGCAGCCCCCGGCACCGGGCGGAGCAGCGGGGGGGAGGAGGTTGCTGCCCCCCGTGGTGCCTTGGGGGATCCCGGAATGCTACGAACATGTGGGGGGTGGGGCTGGGTTTCTACGTGGGGGAGGAACCCACAGCCCCCAGGCATGAATGCAGCTGGGGGTCGCACCCCTGCACCCAGCGCCATGCTGCCTGCGGGGAGGGGCCACACGTCGGCATCACACTTGCCCTGTGCCAGCCCCACCCTGGGGAGCCGAGCGTGAGCCCCACGGGGGCCCAGGAGCCTCCCCCTTATTGAAAGGAAAGTGCCTTCACCATACCAGTGGGATGGGGGCAGGGCCTGACAGCCAGGACTCCTGGGGTCTCTCCCTGGCTCTGGGAGGGCAGCGGGGGCTAGTGGTTAGAGCGGGGGGGAGGGGCAGCCAGGACTCCTGGGGTCTCTCCCTGGCTCTGGGAGGGCAGCGGGGGCTAGTGGTTAGAGCGGGGGGGAGGGGCAGCCAGGACTCCTGGGTTCTCCCTGGCTCCATGCCTGCAGAAACACTCGGCGTGAAGATTGTAGCTGGGTGATGGCGGCCGCGGCGGCGACGGGGCCAGGGATCCCGGCCCCATGGGGCTGTCCGGGAAAGGGGAGAGGGATGCGAGGGGTTGGCCAATAAACCCTCCCCCCTCCCTCCTCGGTTTCCCTGTGTGACTCTGGGCCGGCGCCAGCCGGGACCCCCAGCCCAGGGAGGGGCCACGCGGCGGGTAAATCCGAGATGAACTTTAATCGAAGACACAAACCGGGCGGGGGAGTGTTTAAAAAAGCAGCCAGCAGAACCGCGCACACCGCTTGGGTCCTGCCCGCCCCAGCCCCAACCCAGCCCCCGGGGAGCCCCCCCCCCCCTTGTGCAGAGACCAGGCGACCTGGCAAAGCCAGGCAGGATCCGGGCCCTGACAGCCCAAGGCCGGGGGGGGGGGGGGGGGGGAGCTTAGCAAAGAGATTCCGTCTCTTGGGGGCGGAGGGGGGCAGCCTGGGTTGGCAACCGCACAGCAGCCCACAAGCTGTTACAGGGAAAGTGAAAACTCAGGTCCCATGGGGGTAGGAGAAGACAGGACGTGGGGCTACATGTGTCCTTGGGTTGGATTTGAGGGCAGGATACCGGGGTAGATGGGCCCAGGGAGGGGAGGGCGGGATACCGGGGTAGATGGGCCCAGGGAAGGGAGGGCGGGATACCGGGGTAGATGGGCCCAGGGAAGGGAGGGCGGGATACCGGGGTAGATGGGCCCAGGGAAGGGAGGGCGGGATACCGGGGTAGATGGGCCCAGGGAAGGGAGGGCGGGATACCGGGGTAGATGGGCCCAGGGAAGGGAGGGCGGGATACCGGGGTAGATGGGCCCAGGGAAGGGAGGGCGGGATACCGGGGTAGATGGGCCCAGGGAAGGGAGGGCGGGATACCGGGGTAGATGGGCCCAGGGAGGGGAGGGCGGGATACCGGGGTAGATGGGCCCAGGGATCTGCGCCAGGTGACCAGGGAGAGGGCAGCTGTGGCGGACTGTGAAATATGTGAACAGTGCCAGTGCCTCAGTTTCCCTACCTGGCGCCTGGTTACCCAGGCAGTGGGGAGGATGTGTACAGTGAGGTAACACACACCAGCTGCAGGGACCAATGGGGCGGCACCTATTCCTGCAGGGAGCCGGCCGAGTGGGACCAGAAGGGGGCAAAGGGTGGGGACCAGGTTTCCCAGGAGCAAGGGTGCAGGCGGGGCCGGGGGGCAGGGCCGGGGGGGGGGACTGGGACTCCAGGGGGCGGGGCAGAGCTCGGGGCTCCGGCCCCGCCCACAGGCACTTTGCTGTGTTCAGGGCTCTGGGATAAGGGAGGTTTCCTATGCTGAGTCCAGACCCCCAACCCCTCCTGTGTTCCCACGGCCCCTGTCACGCCGGATCCAGGGAAGGGGCAGGGGGCAGGCCTGGGGACCAGGGCGTAGCAAGGGATCCCAGGCCCAGGGGTGCTGCGTGGGGGGCAGGGGATTCCAGTAGGGGGCTGGCGCTGTGCCCCCTGGCGATCAGGCCCTGAGGGGGGGCAGGGGGGTTATTTCACAGGGGGAGCCACTCGGCCCCTGGGGCTCCCTGCTATAAAGTGCTGGCTGAGATGCGACCCGCCCCCAGTGCGGGGGGGGCCAGGATGGTGCCCCCGGCCTTGTGCTGAGCCTGGTCTTGTCGCTGCGCGGGGGGGGGGGGCCCGTCTGTGCCCTCCCGAGTCCCGGGACCCCTCAGGGGGCGGGGGGCTCGGCCGGGGGGGGCTGCGACTGGGGGTCGGGCCCCGGGGTCTCTGCGTCGGGCCCGTCGGTCTCCTCGTCCGAGACGCCCTCCAGCCGGAAGACCTGACGCACCGTGCGGGTGGTGAACGTCAGGGGGACACGCCTGGGGGAGGGAGAGAGGAGTCAGTGGGGGCCACAGGGCACCCCCCCAGCATCCTCCCTGCAGCCCCCACGGGACCTCACAGCCAATCTCCCATCCCCATTATGCCCTGCCCCCCCCAGGGCCCCTCCCCCGCTCCTCCCTACAACCACCCCCCTTCACCTTACTCTCCCCACCCCTCCTTGGAGGCCCCTGTACCAGTGCCCCCTCACAACAGCCTGCCCCCTGCCAGGAAAGACCCACTTGGCCCCACAAGCTCCCCCCCACACACACACACACACAGCTGAGCGCAGCCGTAGCCTCACACAGCAGAGCCTGGGGAGCAAGCTGGGACTGTGCGTGCCTCAGTTTCCCCGGTAATGCATGGTCACTGGGTGGGGGAGGGTTGCAGAGACTCAGGTACCTAGCAGGTGATGAAAAGCCGGCTCAGTGGCACCGGCTGGAGGACAGAGAGTAAAGGAGGGGCCAGGTGACCCCAGATTTCGGGGGCACAGGGCCAGAGGAGGAGCCGGGGAGGAGTTGGGGGGAGGGCGCTGGGAGCGTGACACTGGGGATGGGTGGGGGGCAGAGCTGAGGGCTCCAATCCAACCCACATGGACTTTGTCGTAACTTTAACCAAGTCCTTCCTACGCCGCGGCCCGACCCCATCTGCGTCCACACCACTGGCGGAGTCACTCCGGATCAAGGGACTGGTGCGGGGGAGGGGCAGTCTCCCGTCCAGGCCGGGAGGACTCACTGGGGGGCGGCAGGCCCCAGGGCTGGGGAAGCTGGCGGGGGGGGTCTATGCCAGGGATTGTGGGCCCCCAGGGACTGTCCCAGAGGTGGCGTGAGCCCCAGACCCGGGGATCCAGGACATGAGCAACCCCCGAGGCTGGTAACAGCCCCCCATGGGCCCAGAGCTAGCACTGCCCAGAGTGGGGGGCATGTGTGGAGGGAGGGGGGAGGGGAAGAACACTCCCCGGGGGGGGCAAAGAGAAATGTGGGGGGACCCCTGAGCTCAGAGGGGTGGGCGACAGAGCTCAGATGGGGGGAGCCCAGGTAGGGGAAGGAGGACCCCAAAAAGGGAAGAGGAATTCAGGGGCCCCCCACACCCAAGCACCCTCCCGCGCAGGGTGCCAGGAGCAGGCACTGCCACACAGCACACAGGCTGGCAAGCCGGGGGGGGGCACGGAGCAGGAGCTGGGGAGGGGGGAGCAGGAGGTGGGGGGGACGTACTTGCGCTGGAGACGCTCCAACTTGCTGGGGGGGTCAGAAGACAGAGAAGTCAACAGGAGAGACAGAGAACGTGAGAGAGCAAGAGCCCCAGCCCCGGAGAGAAAGGGGGCTAGCGGGCAGAGCGGGGGGAAGGGCTGGGAGTCAGGACGCCTGGGTTCTCCTTGTGCCTCTTCTGCGGGCCCCGCCGCCCCCCTGCCTCAGTTTCCCCTCCCCTGCAGAACTGCTGCACTGGACCAAATCTCCCGGTGGGAGACGTCGCCCCCTGGTGGCACTGCCGGGCTAAACCCACCCTCCTCCGGCATCAGAGGGTCCCAAGCACCCGGGAGGGCGGGACCCCACCCGGGACCCCACCCATCCCTAGGGGGGCTGCCTGGGGGATGGGGGAAGAGCCGTGAGGTCAGACATGCAAGGGAGGAGTGGTCTGTGCCAGAGCTGGATTCGAACCCCCAGCCACATGGGGAGAGCTAGGCTCAAATCCCACAGGCCCCAGACCCCCAACAGCAGGGGGGTTCAAATTCCCTCCCCATAACCCCGCAGGGCTCCTCCTCCGGACCACAGCGCCCCCCCGGAGGTGTCCAGTGACCTCCCGCCCAGTGCCCCCCCACCTGCCCCTGGCGCCCCCCCATCCAGGGCGGGGCCCCTGCTCACCTGAGCCGGTTGCGCAGGGTGGTGACCTCGCGGTTCATGGACTCGGCCGACTCGGTGACGTCGTCCAGCTCCCGCTGCATGCGGCGCCGGCTGGCGTTGGCCCGGGAAGCCTCCTCCTCCGCCTCCTCCAGCTGCCGCTTCAGCTGCTTCAGCCGGATGTTGCCCTTCTCCACCTGCCGGCAGGGAGCAGGCGGCTCGGCGCGGGCTGGGGGGGCTCCGTGCCGGGCCAGACGGTGGGCGCCGGGGCGTACTGAGCCGTGGGGAGCTGAGCAGGCCTGGGGTCAGCAGGGGACCGCGGGGCACAGAGAGGGTTGGGGACCAGCAGGGGGCGCTGGTGGGTAGGACAGGTCTAGGAGTCAGCGTGGGTCGCCGTGGGGCAGGGATAGGGGGTCAGCAGGAGGCACTGTAGGGGCAGAAGCTAGCTCCAGGGCTGGGGGCCAGCGGGAGGTGCCACGGGGCAGTACCAGTGGGCAGAGTGGAACCAGCAGGGGGTACTCTGGGGCAGGACTGGGAGGTGGGGCTGGTGGACAGCAGGTGCCGTGGGGCGGGGCCAGTGGGCAGGGGGTTCCGTGGGGCAGGGCTGGCAGCCAGGGGGCACCATGGGGCAGGGCCAGTGGGTAGGGTGGAACCAGCAGGGGGCGCTGTGGGGCAGGGCTGGCAGCCAGGGGGCGCCGTGGGGCAGGGCCAGTGGGTATGGTGGAACCAGCAGGGGGCGCCGCAGGGCAAGGCTGGCAGCCAGGAGGCACCATGGGCAGGGCCAGTGGGTAGGGTGGAACCAGCAGGGGGCACTGTGGGGCAGGGCTGGCAGCCAGGGGGCGCCGTGGGGCAGGGCCAGTGGGTATGGTGGAACCAGCAGGGGGCGCCGCAGGGCAAGGCTGGCAGCCAGGAGGCACCATGGGCAGGGCCAGTGGGTAGGGTGGAACCAGCAGGGGGCGCCACAGGGCAGAGCTGGCAGCCAGGGGGCGCCGTGGGGCGGGGCCGGTGGCCGTGGGGCGGGGCCATACCTGCTCCTTGAACTGGTCGGCGGAGCGTCGCTCCTCCTCCACCTGCAGCACCACCTCCTTCAGCCGCTTCTCCGCCCGGCGCACCAGCTTCCCGGACAGCAGCCGCTCCCTGGAGGGGGGGGGGGGGTCAGCGCCTGGCTCCTGGGGCAGCCCCAGCCCAGCCCCCAGAAACACCCAGCCCCCGCGCTGGCGTTGCCCCAGGGCATGCTGGGTAATCACACCCCCAGGTCCCATGGCAGTGGGCTGCACCCCAGGAGAGTTAGCTCCAGAGCATGCTGGGTAACCGCACCCTACGCTCTGCCCCCCCCCCACCTTCACTGCCAGCCTAATGTACAGCCCCAGGGCATGCTGGGTAACCGCACCCTACGCTCTGCCCCCCCCCACCTTCACTGCCAGCCTAAGGTACGGCCCCAGGGCATGCTGGGTAACCGCACCCTACGCTCTGCCCCCCCCCCACCTTCACTGCCAGCCTAAGGTACGGCCCCAGGGCATGCTGGGTAACCGCACCCTACGCTCTGCCCCCCCCCCACCTTCACTGCCAGCCTAAGGTACGGCCCCAGGGCATGCTGGGTAACCGCACCCTACGCTCTGCCCCCCCCCCACCTTCACTGCCAGCCTAAGGTACGGCCCCAGGGCATGCTGGGTAACCGCACCCTACGCTCTGCCCCCCCCCACCTTCACTGCCAGCCTAAGGTACGGCCCCAGGGCATGCTGGGTAACCGCACCCTACGCTCTGCCCCCCCCCCCCACCTTCACTGCCAGCCTAACGTACAGCCCCAGAGCATGCTGGGTAACCGCACCCTACACTCTGCCCCCCCCCCCCCACCTTCACTGCCAGCCTAAGGTACGGCCCCAGAGCATGCTGGGTAACCGCACCCTACGCTCTGCCCCCCCCCCACCTTCACTGCCAGCCTAACGTACAGCCCCAGGGCATGCTGGGTAACTGCACCCTACGCTCTGCCCCCCCCCCACCTTCACTGCCAGCCTAACGTACAGCCCCAGGGCATGCTGGGTAACCGCACCCTACGCTCTGCCCCCCCCCCCACCTTCACTGCCAGCCTAAGGTACGGCCCCAGGGCATGCTGGGTAACCGCACCCTACGCTCTGCCCCCCCCCACCTTCACTGCCAGCCTAACGTACAGCCCCAGAGCATGCTGGGTAACCGCACCCTACACTCTGCCCCCCCCCCACCTTCACTGCCAGCCTAACGTACAGCCCCAGAGCATGCTGGGTAACCGCACCCTACACTCTGCCCCCCCCCCCACCTTCACTGCCAGCCTAAGGTACGGCCCCAGAGCATGCTGGGTAACCGCACCCTATGCTCTGCCCCCCCCCCCACCTTCACTGCCAGCCTAACGTACAGCCCCAGGGCATGCTGGGTAACTGCACCCTACGCTCTGCCCCCCCCCCACCTTCACTGCCAGCCTAACGTACAGCCCCAGGGCATGCCGTGTAGCCACTTTCCAACTCTGGGAGGTGGCCCTGGGCTCACCGGGACTCCTGCTCCAACTGCTCCTCCAGCTGGGCCACCTTGGCCTCCAGCGAGGCGATGGCCAGCTTGTACTTGGACTTGACGGAGCCGTCCAGCTCGCCCAGCTTGGCCCGCAGCTCCTTGTTCTGCCGCTCCAGCTGCTGCCGGACGTTCTCCGCCTTCTGCACCACGCTGCGCTCCACCCCCAGCTCCGTCGTCAGCGTCTCCACCTGCGGGGGGGCGGTGTCATGGGGGGTCTGCAATCCAGCCCCACCAGGCCCGGCCCCATGCCCCAAGGTGCCACTGGTGGGGGCTGGGCTGCAGGGAGCAGGGGGAGAGGGCTCCAGTAGGGGGTTCTGGGCTGCAGGGAGCAGGGGGAGAGGGTTCCAGCAGGGGGCGCTGGACTGCAGGGAGTGTGGTGGGGGCCCAACAGGGGGTTCTGGGCTGCAGGGAGCAGGGGGAGGGGGCTCCAGCAGGGGGCGCTGGGCTGCAGGGAGCAGGGGGAGGGGGTTCCGGCAGGGGGTTCTGGGCTGCAGGGAGCAGGGGGAGGGGGTTCCAGCAGGGGGCGCTGGGCTGCAGGGAGCAGGGGGAGGGGGTTCCGGCAGGGGGTTCTGGGCTGCAGGGAGCAGGGGGAGGGGGTTCCAGCAGGGGGCGCTGGGCTGCAGGGAGCAGGGGGAGGGGGTTCCAGCAGGGGGCGCTGGGCTGCAGGGAGCAGGGGTTCCAGCAGGGGGCGCTGGGCTGCAGGGAGAGTGATGGGGGCCTGGGCAGGGGGTTCTGGGCTGCAGGGAGCAGGGGGAGGGGGTTCCAGCAGGGGGTGCTGGGCTGCAAGGAGCAGGGCGGGGGTCGGCAGGGGGTTCTGGGCTGCAGGGAGCAGGAGCAGAGGGTTCCAGCAGGGGGCGCTGGGCTGCAGGGAGCAGGAGCAGAGGGTTCCAGCAGGGGGCGCTGAGTGCAGGGATTGGGGCCCCACAGGGGGGCTCTCCCTGGCTGGCAGTGCTGGCCCCGTCGCAGCCCTGGTCGGGCAGGATCGTGCCCCTCGTGCCCACCTGCAGGAGCAGCTTGCGGTAGCGATCGTTCAGCAGCTCCGCGTTGCTCTGCTCCTCGTCCAGCTCCTCCTCCAGCTGCCCGATCCGGGCCTCCAGGTGCCGCTTCTCATCCAGCAGCGCCGTCCTGCGGGGAGGGAGGGCAGGGCCGGGCTGGGGAGGGCTGGGAGCCTGGGGCAGGGCCGGCAGCCCCAGGTATGTAGCCAGGTCACAGCAGCAGAATCGCCTGGGGAGGGGGGGGCGAGTCCACAGGGGGCCTGGGGCAGCGGGCGAGGGGGGCAGGTACGCACAGCAGGGCACACAAGGGCTGTGTCACGAGCAGGCCAGGGAGGAAGTGGGGCAGGCAAGGAGGTGGGACCAATGGGGCACACACCAGGGCAGAGACGGGAGTGGCTGGGTAAGGCCCACCACCGGCATGGGGGGAGGGCGTCCGGGCAGCGCTCGGGGCCCAGAGTGCTTCTTAGCAGCAGTAGGTGGGGCTTGCAACAATGGGCGGGGCTTGCAACAATGGGCGGGGCTTGCAGCAATGGGCGGGGCACTCACTTGCCGCTGGCACCATTGGCCAGCTCATCGGCCATGTCGT
Source organism: Pelodiscus sinensis (assembly GCF_049634645.1). Classification (NCBI taxonomy): domain Eukaryota; kingdom Metazoa; phylum Chordata; order Testudines; family Trionychidae; genus Pelodiscus; species Pelodiscus sinensis. Next base: position 3,038,066 of record NW_027465849.1, read on the forward strand.
CACGTTCCTGCTGCGCCTGCCGCTTGGCTCGCTCGGCTGCCGCCAGCTCCTGGAACAGGCAGCAGGGAGGTCGGGGACAGGCGGTGGCGCACAACCCAGCGCACACCCAGCCTCAGTAGCTCCGCCCCCTCCCCTCCTGAAACGGCAGTAGCCCCGCCTCCAATGAAAGAAAGAGCTCTTCCTGGAGCACCCCCAGAGCTGGAGTTGTGGGGCGGCGCCGCGCTTGTGTCGGACGGTTGCGCCTTGGAGACGCCAACAGGCTTGGCCACGTGACGGGCGGCCCACGGTGAGCAGCCGGCCTCGCTCGGTGCCAGCCACGTCCCAGGAGCTTCCCCTCCTTCCTTGCATCCTTCTCCATCCCTCTCTTTCCTCCCTCCCCGCCCTCCTTCCTTCTCCATCCCTCTCCTTCCTCCCCTCCCTCCTTCCCTCCTTCTCCATCCCTCTCCTTCCTCCCTCCCTCCTTCCTTCCTTCTCCATCCCTCTCCTTCCTCCCTCCCCGTCCTCCTTCCTTCTCCATCCCTCTCCTTCCTCCCTCCCCGCCCTCCTTCCTTCTCCATCCCTCTCCTTCCTCCCCTCCCTCCTTCCCTCCTTCTCCATCCCTCTCCCTCCTCCCTCCCTCCCCGCCCTCCTTCCTTCTCCATCCCTCTCCTCCCTCCCCTCCCTCCTTCCTTCCTTCTCCATCCCTCTCCCTCCTCCCTCCCTCCTTCCTTCCTTCTCCATCCCTCTCCTTCCTCCCCTCCCTCCTTCCTTCTCCATCCCTCTCCTCCCTCCCCGCCCTTCTTCCTTCCTTCTCCATCCCTCTCCTTCCTCCCCTCCCTCCTTCCCTCCTTCTCCATCCCTCTCCTTCCTCCCTCCCTCCTTCCTTCCTTCTCCATCCCTCTCCTCCCTCACCTCCCTCCCTCCTTCCTTCTCCATCCCTCTCCTCCCTCACCTCCCTCCCTCCTTCCTTCTCCATCCCTCTCCTCCCTCACCTCCCTCCCTCCTTCCTTCTCCATCCCTCTCCTTCCTCCCCTCCCTCCTTCCCTCCTTCTCCATCCCTCTCCTCCCTCCCTCCCTCCTTCCTTCCTTCTCCATCCCTCTCCTCCCTCCCCTCCCTCCCTCCTTCCTTCTCCATCCCTCTCCTTCCTTCCCTCCTTCCTTATCCATCATTCTCCTTCCTCCATTATCCATCCCTCTCCTCCCTCCCCTCCCTCCTTCCTTCCTTATCCATCCCTCTCCCTCCTTCCTTTAGCCCTTGAGCTGTTCGATGGTGAAGGATCGACTGGCCCCGCGTTTTGGGGTCAGAGCTGAGGCGTGAATTGACCCAGGACTGGGACTGGCCCTTTGGGAACCTGTTTGGAGCTGGGTTTTCAGCACCTCTCCCAAGTGTGTGTGTGTGGGGGGGGGGGGGGGGGCTGGCTGTGGAAGGGGGAGGGGGCGTGTCTAGGGGACTGCGTGTGACTTCTGGCTGGCCAGGGTGGGGACCAGACGTGCTCTGTGTGCCTGAGTCTCTCCCCCCCCCCCCCCCCCCCCGTGGGCTGTACGGAGTCCTGTCTCAGAGCCATTTGACCCTCTCCAGTTCACCCTGGTTTGGCCTCCAGAAACCTCCTATATTACAGCCACTCACCTCAGTAGCCCCGCCCCACATGACGTTGCTCCGCCCCCTCACCTCCTGCAGCTGAAGTAGCCCCGCCCCACATGACATCGCTCCGCCCCCTTACCTCCTGCAGCTGCAGTAGCCCCCGCCCCACATGACGTCGCTCCGCCCCTTACCTCCTGCAACTGCAGTAGCCCCGCCCCAAATGACGTCGCTCTGCCCCCTTACCTCCTGCAAGCTGCAGTAGCCCTGCCCCACATGACGTCGCTCCGCCCCCTCACCTTCTGCAGCTCCAGTAGCCCCGCCCCACATGATGTCGCTCCGCCCCCTTACCTCTTGCAGCTGCAGTAGCCCCGCCCCAAATGACGTCGCTCTGCCCTCTTACCTCCTGCAACTGCAGTAGCCCTGCCCCACATGACGTTGCTCCGCCCCCTTACCTCCTGCAGCTGCAGTAGCTCCGCCTCCAAGCTTTTCAGCTTCTTCTCGTTCTCCCTGGACTGGATGAAGATCTCCTCGCGGGACGTGCGGGACTCCTCCACCTCCCGCCACAGCTCCTTCATCTGGACCTGCGGGGGGGTCGGGCTGTGAGCAAGGGCGAGACCTCGCACCCCCTCCCCCCGCCCGGACGCCAGGGCCCCACAACGCAGGGTAAGCCCCTCCCCCGAAGCACCCAGACACAATGCTCCTGCGGCGCCGGAAGAGGAAAAACGGGATACTCCAGCTCCCAGCATGCACTGCTCCCCTTCTGGCTTTCCCTGTGGCCCAGCTGGATGACCAACACTCCACCCCCAGCCACACAAGCCCCTCCCCCTGGCCCAAAGCCCCTCCCCCTACCTGCAGTTTGCGGAGCTGCTTGATGGCCTCGTCCCGCCCCTTGTTGGCGGAGTCGATCTGCCCCAGCACCTCCTGCAGGTCCAGCTCCAGCTTCTTCCGCGCCGCCGCCACCTGCGCCCGCTGCTTCCGCTCCCCGTCCAGCTCCTGCTCCAGGTCCCGCACCTGGGGCGACGGGGGAGGGAGAGTCACATGGCCAGGCCCATGGCCCCCACCCCCATCCCCTGCTCCCAACCTGTGCCCCCCCCTCCCGACTGGCCCAGCGCCCCCACCTGCTTGGCCAGCAGCTTCTTCTTGTCGTCGCTGGCGTCGTCGCGGCTCTGCAGCTCCCGCTCGTGCTGCGCCCTCAGGGCCTGCAGGGTCACCTCCAGCCGCAGCTTCCCGTCCTCCGCGCCCTGCAGCTCGTCCTCCAGCTCCTCCAGCTGCGCCCGCATCTCCTGCGTCTGCTGCTCCAGCGCCCGCTTGGACCGCTCCAGCTCGTGCACCTGCGGCAGAGCGCAGACCGGGCTCCCAGTGTGCACCGGGCCACCACCCGCGGCGGGCACCGCCCCCGGCACGCACCGTGCCACCATACCCCGCGGCGGGCACCGTGCCACCATACCCTGCGGCGGGCACCGCCCCCGGCACGCACCGTGCCACCATACCCCGCGGCGGGCACCGTGCCACCATACCCCGCGGCGGGCACCGCCCCCGGCACGCACCGTGCCACCATACCCCGCGGCGGGCACCGTGCCACCATACCCCGCGGTGGGCACCGCC